>NC_133506.1:137402954-137710227 GCF_049354715.1 Callithrix jacchus | reverse complement strand
TCCCCTGAGTATAACGTCAACAACCTGGTGAGCCCCGTGCTATTCCAGGAGGCCCTAGGGCACGTGCCTGAGCATGCGGTGGTGCTGGAGATTGCGCCCCACGCCCTGCTGCAGGTAGGTTCAGCCTGGGGGCCTCGGACGCCAGGAGCCTGGGATGGGCAGCTCAGCTGAGCACCGAGGGAGCCCATGTGCCCTGCCACCCCCAGGCTGTCCTGAAGCGTGGCCTGAAGCCAAGCTGCACCATCATCCCCCTGATGAAGAAGGACCACAGGGACAACCTGGAGCTGTTCCTCACCGGCATTGGCAAGCTGCACCTCTCAGGGTGGGTCCCTTCCCGGCCTGGGCCTCGTCTCCTGGAGTCGGAATGGCAGGGGGTGGGTGAGCAGGGCTGCAGGCCCTTCGCCGACCCAGGCTGGTGGTAGCAGCCCTGGATGGTCCCCCACAGGGAGTGGGTGGGCTGAACCCAGAGACCCTGGACCCTGGTGACGGGTGTGCTGCCCTCGTCTCCCCGACCCCAGCATCGACGCCAACCCCAATGCCTTGTTCCCACCTGTGGAGTTCCCGGTTCCCCGAGGAACGCCCCTCATCTCCCCACTCATCAAATGGGACCACAGCCTGGCCTGGGACGTGCCAGCCGCCGAGGACTTCCCCAACGGCTCTGGTTCCCCATCAGCCTCCGTCTACACCATTGGTGAGCCAGGGCCTGGGCAGTGGGCAGGCTCTTCCCTCCCTACGCTGGTGCTGAGGCCTGTGCCCTCCTGCAGATGCCAGTCCTGAGTCTCCTGACCACTACCTGGTGGACCACCGCATCGACGGCCGTGTCATCTTCCCTGCCACTGGCTACCTGTGCCTCGTGTGGAAGACACTGGCCCGTGCCCTAGGCCTGGCTGTGGAACAGCTGCCCGTGGTGTTTGAGGACGTGGTGGTGCACCAGGCCACCATCCTGCCCAAAACTGGTGAGGGGCACCCCAGGGCCGAGGCTGGGGAAGCTGGGGGCAAGGGTGCCGCTCTCTGATCTCCGACCCGCCCCCCGCTCTGTAGGGACCATGTCGCTGGAGGTGCGGCTCCTGGAGGCCTCCCACACCTTTGAAGTGTCAGAGAGTGGCCACCTGATAGTGAGTGGTAAGCAGGGCCACCGGCATGGAGGCTGGGGGGCTGTGCCCACTGGCCCTGCCGCCCACCCTCAAGCCCTTCCACACCTACCTGCCCGCAGGGAAGGTGTATCAGTGGGAGGACCCTGACCCCAGGCTCTTTGACCACCCGGAAAGCCCCACCCCCAGCCCTGGGGAGCCATTCTTCCTGGCCCAGGCTGAAGTGTACAAGGACCTGCGTCTGTGTGGCTACGACTACGGCCCTCACTTCCAGGGCATCCTGGAGGCCAGCCTGGATGGTAGGCACTGCCCACACTGCTGCCTGAGCCACTGGAGAGGGCGGTGGTTATTGCAGGGCTACAGAGGGCACCCACGGCTGGGCATGCAGGGCACCCAGAGGTCGTAGAAGGGCCCAGCGGGCTCTGAGCTGTGGCCCTGGGGACCTGGGAGTTCCCAGAGCACAAACCAGGCCCTGTGTTGCAGGCAACTCAGGTAAGCTACTATGGAAGGACAACTGGGTGCCCTTCCTGGACGCCATGTTGCAGATGTCCATCCTAAGCAAAAGCCAGCGCAGCCTGTTGCTGCCCACCCGCATCACTGCCATCCACATCGACCCTGCCACCCACAGGCAGAAGCTGTACACACAGCAGGACAAGGCCCAAGGTAGCCCCGCCCCTGCCCAGCTCCAGTCCCGTGCCCTAGCCAACGGTGGCCACGCTCACCCAACCTGTCCCCACAGTGGCTGATGTGGTGGTGAGCAGATGCCTGAAGACCACGGTAGCCGGAGGCGTCCATGTCTTTCTGCTCCACGCCTCGGCAGCCCCGCGGCGACAGCAGGAACAACAGGCACCCATCCTGGAGAAGTTTTGTTTCACGCCCCATGTGGAGGATGGGTGTCTATCTGGGAACACTGCTCTGAAGGAGGAGCTGCGGCTGTGCAAGGGTGAGGTCCCAGCCCTGCCAGCTTTGGACACCTTGGGTGATGGGGAGCAGGGCCCCTTTGGAGTCAGCAACCCCAGCCCAACTCCCCAGCCAGAGCTCACAACGGCAGCCTCCCTCCCCCAGGCCCTGGTCTTCCTTGTCCCTGGTAACTGTCCTCAGTCTCGAAGGGGGGCTTGGGGACAAAGATGACAGATTCAGCCCAAGGTCACACCTGGGCTAGGCACAGTAGCCCCTGCAGCTGAATGCGGCCCCCTCACTATGTCCATGGCAGGCAGGAGTCAACATCCCGATGGTGGGCAGCCCCTTCCTCATCTCAGCAATCTCTCATCCTGTGGGCAGAGCTAGGTGGTGGCCCCAGAAGAACACAGTGGGTCTGAGAGCCCATGCCAGGCAGACACCCTGGTCTCTGGGAACACCAGGCCTGCCTCCCTCCCTCCCCAGGACTGGTGCAAGCATTGCAGACTAAGGTGACCCAGCAGGGGCTGAAGATGGCAGTGCCTGGACTAGATGGGGCCCAGGTCCCCCAGGACCTCCCACAGCAGGCACTGCCCCAGCTGCTGTCAGCCGCTTGCGGGCTTCAGCTCAATGGGAACCTACAGCTGGAGCTGGCACAGTTGCTTGCCCAGGAGAGGTCTGAGCTGCCAGAGGACCCTCTGCTTAGCGGCCTCCTGGACTCCCCAGCACTCAAGGCCTGTGTGGACACGGCCCTGGAGAACATGCCCAGCCTGAAGATGAAGGTGGTAGAGGTGGGTGGCTCCTGGGCAGCCAGGCTTCTGCCCTGAATATCATGGGACCTACCCCCACATCAGTCTCAGAAGGACACAGCACAGACACAGGGCAGGTCTCTGGGCAATGGGAGGGACACACCACGCACAGTCCACAGAGCCGCTGTGGAAGGCCTGTGGGCTCCAAGAGGTTCACCCTAGGCAGGACCACAGGGACAAGGCTAGTGGCATCCGTGTGTGCCTGCAGCTGTCATCATTATCGGGCTGATAGGGGAGGCTTTCTGGCCTCCTGGACATTTTGACCATCCTCAGGTCAGGGGCACCTCCCTGGTGTGGAACTGATTCCAGAATTTACCCTGCACAGGTGCTGGCTGGCCATGGTCACCTGTATTCCCGCATCCCAGGCCTGCTCAACACACAGCCCCTGCTGCAGCTGAGCTACACGGCCACTGACCGCCACCCTCAGGCCCTGGAGGCTGCTCATGCCAAGCTGCAGCAGCATGACATTGCCCAGGGCCAGTGGGACCCCTCAGACCCTGCCCCCAGCGCCTTGGGCAGCACTGATCTCTTGGTGTGCAACTGTGCAGTGGCTGCTCTCGGGGACCCAGCCTCAGCCGTTGGCAACATGGTGGCTGCCCTGAGAGAGGGGGGCTTTCTCTTGCTGCACACGCTGCTCCAGGGACACCCCCTGGGGGAGACGGTGGCCTTCCTCACCTCTGCTGAGCCGCAGTACGCCCAGGGCATCCTGAGCCAGGTACAGCCTTGCGGCAGGAGCACGGGTGGGGACAGGGGCCAGGCCGGCAGGGTGCTGACCACCACCCCCACAGGACGCGTGGGAGAGCCTCTTTGCCAAGATGTCGCTGCGCTTGGTGGGCCTGAAGAAGTCCTTCTACGGCTCCGTACTTTTCCTGTGCCGCCGGCCCGCCCCACAGGACAGCCCCATCTTCCTGCCAGTAGAGGACACCAGCTTCCGCTGGGTGGACTCTCTGAAGGTCAGGCCCCTGCCCCACCTCCAGGCCCCAGTGCCACTGCACAGCTTGGCGAGGGTGGTCTGACCCTCCCCGTCCTGCTGCAGGGCATCCTGGCCGACTCCTCCTCCCGACCCGTGTGGCTGAAGGCCATCAACTGCACCACCTCCGGCGTGGTGGGCTTGGTGAACTGTCTCCGCCAAGAGCCCGGCGGGCACCGCATCCGGTAGGAGAAGACTCTTGTCACCTCCCCCTTCCTGCCAGCCTCCTCCTTCCCACCCTGAGCTCACTGCCTCTGCCCCAGGTGCCTTCTGCTCTCCAACCTCAGTAGCACCTCCCGTGTCCCGGATGTGGACCCTGGCTCTGCAGAACTGCAGAAGGTGCTACAGGGAGACCTGGTGATGAACGTCTATCGCGACGGGGCCTGGGGGGCCTTCCGCCACTTCCCGCTGGAGCAAGGTGAGCCCCCACTGCTGCCCTACCTCTCGATGCCCTCCGGGAAGACTGGCCTGAAGCCCCTGCCGCAGCTCCACCTCCTGTTTCCCTAGACAAGCCCGAGGAGCTGACGGCACATGCCTACGTGATGGTCCTCACCCGGGGGGACCTGTCCTCCATCCGCTGGGTCTGCTCCTCGCTGCGCCTTGCCCAGCCCGCCAGCCCTGGTGGTGCCCAGCTCTGCACGGTCTACTATGCCTCCCTCAACTTCCGCGACATCATGCTGGCCACTGGCAAGCTGTCCCCTGACGCCATCCCAGGTAAGGCAACCATGGGTCGTGGGGGTGTACCAGGACCTGCCTGGGAGCCCCTTGGGAGGGAAGGGTGGGTGGCGGGGGGCTCAGTGCCATCTCCTCCAGGGAAATGGGCCACCAAGGACTGCTTGCTGGGTATGGAGTTCTCAGGCCGGGACGCCAGCGGCAAGCGTGTGATGGGGCTGGTGCCTGCCGAGGGCCTGGCCACCTCTGTCCTGCTGTCACCGGACTTCCTCTGGGACGTGCCCTCCCACTGGTGAGTGTATTGAGGATATTGTGTTGAGGATGTGGGCCTGGGCCCCACATGGATGGCAGCCAGGCCTCGCCTGACCCACCTGCTGCATCCCCAGGACCCTGGAGGAGGCGGCCTCGGTGCCAGTCGTCTACACCACAGCTTACTACGCACTGGTGGTACGCGGGCGGGTACAGCGCGGGGAGACGGTGCTCATCCACTCAGGCTCGGGTGGTGTGGGCCAGGCCGCCATCGCCATCGCCCTCAGTCTGGGCTGCCGCGTCTTCACCACCGTGGGTAAGGCCCTGCCCCCAGAGCCAGCCGCCCTCTTGGCCTCGCCACCCAGGCTCACACTCGCTGCCTCTCCTTACCAGGGTCAGCCGAGAAACAGGCATATCTCCAGGCCAGATTCTCCCAGCTTGACAGCACCAGCTTTGCCAACTCAAGGGACACATCGTTCGAGAAGCATGTGCTGCAACACACAGGCGGGAAGGGTGAGTGGCCCCCATGCCCCCCCCAGCCCCCACCTGCTTCCTCCCCATCCTCCCGCCCAGGGAGAGGCAGTCTCTGGCCCTCTGGTCTTGTGGCTGGGCCTGCAGTGGATGTGACTGTCAGGCCCTCTGGCCCCTAGGTGTTGACCTGGTCCTGAACTCCTTGGCGGAAGAGAAGCTGCAAGCCAGCGTGAGGTGCTTGGCTCAGCATGGCCGCTTCCTGGAAATTGGCAAATTTGACCTTTCTAACAATCACCCGCTTGGTGAGCGCCTGGGCGAGGGCAGGCAGGGATGGGTGCAGGTGGATGCATGAAAGGCCCTGGGTGAGCGTGGCCCCTGCCTGCAGGCATGGCCATCTTCTTGAAGAATGTGACCTTCCACGGGATCCTTCTGGACTCCCTCTTCGACGACGCCAGTGCTGCCTGGCGGGAGGTGTCGGCGCTTCTGCAGGCTGGCATCCGCGATGGCGTAGTGCAGCCCCTCAAGTGCACCGTGTTCCCCAGGACCCAGGTGGAGGATGCCTTCCGCTACATGGCCCAGGGGAAGCACATTGGCAAAGTTGTCGTGCAGGTGAGGGACAGGTCTGGGCATCTTGGACATTCAGCCTCTGGTCCCCAGGCAGTGCCTGAGCTGTGGGTGCTGCTCGGATGCAGGTGCGTGCAGAGGAGCCGGAGGCTGTGCTGAAGGGGGTCAAACCCACACTGATCTCGGCCGTCTCCAAGACCTTCTGCCCGCCCCACAAGAGCTATGTCATTGCTGGTGGCCTGGGTGGCTTTGGCCTGGAGCTGGCCCAGTGGCTGATAAAGCGCGGGGCCCAGAAGCTGGTGCTGACCGCTCGCTCCGGAATCCGGACAGGTGAGTGGGCAGCAGTGCCTGTGGACCAGCCTGAGCTATCACGGCACCTGGTCTCTGCCGGCATCTGTCTTGGGGGGATTGCTGGATGGAGCTCTGTGGCCGCTCTCCACTTCCCCAGCCCTACATGTGGGGAGAGACTGTGTGCCCTGGCCAGCACAGCCCACAGTCCCGTGTCCCGCAGGCTACCAGGCCAAGAAGGTCCGAGAGTGGAGGCATCTGGGCGTGCAGGTGCAGGTGTCCACCAGCAACGCCAGCTCGCTGGACGGGGCCCGGGGCCTCATCACCGAGGCTGCGCAGCTCGGGCCCGTGGGCGGCATCTTCAACCTGGCCATGGTGAGAGAAAGCCCCCAGGTGGGGCTCTCAGAAGACCAAGAGGTGGCCCCTGGGTGGGTGGGGAGGCCCTAGAGCTGCAGGGAGTGCTGAGGTCACCTCTCCCAGGTCCTGAGAGATGCTGTGCTGGAAAACCAGAGCCCAGAGTCCTTCCAGGACGTCAGCAAGCCTAAGTACAGCGGCACCCTGAACCTGGACAGGTGGGCACCACGCGCCCTGCTCCTGCCTCTGCCAGGACCTGGGCTCAGGGTCCTGGGAGCTGAGGTGGTTTGTTGACAGCCCTTCCTGGCCTCTCCTGGGGATGGGACGCTGGGGCTTCTGTGGGTGCCAGCTGGTGGGGAGTGACACATGTGACCACAGGGTGACCCGGGAGGCGTGTCCTGAGCTGGACTACTTCGTGGTCTTCTCCTCTGTGAGCTGTGGGCGTGGCAATGCCGGACAGACCAACTACGGCTTTGCCAATTCCACCATGGAGCGCATCTGCGAGAAACGCCGGCACGACGGCCTCCCAGGTGGGCCCCATATGCTCTCTGCCCTGCCATCCCCACCCTCTCCCCTCAGCCCTGCCCACCCTCTCCCTGTGGCCACTCCCCACCCCCATCTTCTCCCCACAGCCCTACCCACCTGCCCCCTCACCCGCAGGCTTGGCCGTGCAGTGGGGTGCCATCGGCGACGTGGGCATCGTGCTGGAGGCAATGGGCACCAACGACACGGTCATCGGGGGTACACTGCCCCAGCGCATGGCCTCCTGCCTGGAGGTGCTGGACCTCTTCCTGAACCAGCCCCATGCCGTCTTGAGCAGCTTCGTGCTTGCTGAGAAGGCTGCATCCTACAAGGATGGGGACGGCCGACGGGACCTGGTGAAGGCTGTGGCACACATCCTGGGTGAGCGCTGCTATCAGGAGCCATGCCACGCAGTTCCCCCACTGGCATCAGGGTCTGTAACAGCAGGCATGGTTCAGCATGCCTCAGTTTCCCTATCTGTAAAGCTTGCTTTCTGGGGTGGATACCGTAGTCTGCAGAGCCTGGGTGTGGGCACAGATGCCACTGTGGTGACCGTGCTTTAAGAGACACACAGCCTGCACACCCCTGGGCGTTAGCCCTGCCCCACTTGGGCTGTCCCCAACCCCCTCTGAAATTGCCGACTACACACATCCCTTACAGGCATCCGAGACTTGGCTGGTGTCAACCTGGACAGCTCACTGGCGGACCTGGGCCTGGACTCGCTCATGGGCGTGGAGGTGCGCCAGACCCTGGAGCGAGAGCACGACCTGGCACTGTCCATGCGTGAGGTGCGGCAGCTCACGCTCCGGAAGTTGCAGGAGCTGTCTTCGAAGGCAGGTGCGGCCAGCAGTGTGTGTCGGCAGCCAGGCGGAAGCGGGGGGTCCCTGGGCTGCCCTGGTCCTTCCTCTGGACCGTGTCCCAGCAGGTGTTCACCTTTCGTCACAGGTGCCTCTCTGAGCATTCCCAACTGACGTAGAACCTCAGGGACTTGGGTGTGTGTCTGCATGTCCTTGCGTGGTGCTAGACCCCTGCACCCAGGCCAGCCCGGCATCTGCCCTGTTATTTCCACAGAGCTGGCGTCCCCCACGCCCAAGAACAGCCCGGCCCATCTGCAGAGCCAGCTGAACTTGCGTTCCCTTCTGGTGAACCCCGAGGGCCCCACCCTGACACGACTCAACTCGGTGCAGAGCTCTGAGCGGCCTCTGTTCCTGGTGCACCCAATCGAGGGCTCCACCGTTGTGTTCCACAGCCTGGCCTCCAGGCTCAGCATCCCCACCTATGGCCTGCAGTGCACCCGAGGTACTCCCAGGACCCCCTCAGGGCATAGTGGCCCAGCTGGCCGTCACAGGGGTGTGGCTGTGGCCCATGCGTGCTGAGTGCCCATCCCTGCCGTTTCAGCTGCCCCCCTCGACAGCATCCACAGCCTGGCCGCCTACTACATCGACTGCATCAGGCAGGTGCAGCCCGAGGGCCCCTACCGTGTGGCTGGCTACTCCTATGGGGCCTGCGTGGCCTTTGAGATGTGCTCCCAGCTGCAGGCCCAGCAGAGCCCGGCCCCTACCAACAACAGCCTCTTCCTGTTTGACGGCTCACACACTTACGTGCTGGCCTACACCCAGGTGAGAGCCGGGCCAGGTACTGGAGGCCTGCGGCAAACATCTGAGCTCCCTACCTGTGCCCTGATTTTGGCAAGGGGCCATCACTCAGGAGGCCCCACCCCTTCCATCCACTCAGCAGCCCCTTCCTCCTCTCAGAGCTACCGAGCAAAGCTGACTCCAGGTTGCGAGGCTGAGGCCGAGACAGAGGCCATGTGCTTCTTCGTGCAGCAATTCACGGACGCGGAGCACAGCAGGGTGGGTCCCAGACACCCCTGAGGCCGCAGGACCCAGAACACTGGGTGGGAAGGGGAGGAGTAGGATGGGGGCCTGGGGATGGGGGGCAAAGAGCATTAAAGACCTTCCCCCAGCTTCACCCCTTTAAGGGCCCACCCTAGTCAGGCACGGTGGTTCACACCTATAATCTCAGTATTTTGGGAGGCCAAGGTGGGCAGATCTCATGAGGTTGGGAGTTCGAGACCATCCTGACCAAGATGGAGAAACCCCGTCTCTACTGGAAATGCAAAATTAGCACGGTGTGGTGGCACGCGCCTGTAATCCCAGCTACTTGGGAGGCTGAGGCAGGAAAATCACTTGAACCCAGAAGGCGATGGTTGCAGTGAGCTGAGATCATGCCATTGCACTCCAGCCTGGGCAACAAAAGCGAAACTGTGTCTCAAAAAAAAAAGACAAATATATCTGAAATCAAAAATGCAGCAGGAAAAAAGGAAAAAGCCCACCCCACAGCGCAGCACAGGGTGACACAGTGGGCCTTCACTGTTGGCACCACTGGCACCTGGTCAGACCCCAATCCCGCAGGTGCTGGAGATGCTGCTGCCGCTGAAGGGCCTAGAGGAGCGCGTGGCAGCCGCCGTGGACCTAATCACCAAGAGCCACCAGGCCCTGGACCGCCAGGAGCTGAGCTTCGCGGCCCTGTCCTTTTACTACAAGCTGCGCGCTGCCGAGCAGTACACACCCAAGGCCAAGTACCACGGCAACGTGACGCTGCTGCGCGCCAAGACGAGCGGTGCCTATGGTGAAGACCTGGGCGCGGACTACAACCTCTCCCAGGTGCGCAAGGGGCCTGACAGGGACGAGGACAGGAGTTGGGTGGAGCAGGGCGGCGGCTGACGGCATACTCTGCAGGTGTGCGACGGGAAGGTGTCTGTCCACATCATCGAGGGTGACCACCGCACACTGCTGGAGGGCCGCGGCCTGGAGTCCATCATCAGTATCATCCACAGCTCCCTGGCTGAGCCACGTGTGAGCGTGCGAGAGGGCTAGGTCCCACCCCCGCCTGCCTCTGGAGGCTGCTCCGCCATTCCCCTCACCACTGTGCATCAGGGCTGGAAGGGTCCTGCCGGTGGGATCCTACTGGGCCCAGTGCCACTGTCCCCCCGAGGCTATTAGACATAGGGTTAGGCTTATCCCAGCCGCCCGCTGCCTCCCAGGGCACCTCGGGGACACCAGAGCCGCTGACTTGGAGACTCCTGGTCTGTGAAGAGCCGGCAACACCCGCAGGAACCGGGCTGGGCCTCGTGCGCCTGTGGGGTTTGCTCTCCGCTTGGATTTGCATATTTATTGCATTGCTGGTAGAGACCCCCAGGCCTATGTACCCTGCAAAGACTCCTCATGAAGCATGCAGGTCCCACACATTGCTCCCATTTCCCCATGTCTCCTGCGGGCATGGGCAACCACCCAGGCCTGCTGGCCGCCGCCCCCTCTGGGCCAGGCCTGGCTCGGCCCACTCCGTGGGAGGTCACCAAGGAGCCGGGGGTCCCGGCTCTGGCCCACAATGCCCAGTTGCACCCATGATGCAGGGCTGGCTCCAACCCTGTGGACCGCACTGGGCACCAACTCACTGTTTGTCTGTGTTTGTTTTTCAAGAAGATTCAAATTGCTGCTCGGATTTCGAAATTACTATAACTGTCAGTGTACACGTCTGGACCCCATTTCATTTTTACACCAATTTGGTAAAAATGCCATTCTCCTCAGCCTCCCCACAATTAAACCACATGTTCTCTCTGCGGCTGTCCTTTTTCTTTCCTCCTCCCTGACCGGCAGCTGCAAGCCACAGTCGGGCCATGGAGGGGACGCCCTCCGTCCTCTGATCCCCTAACCCAGTTCCTACACACCCCTAGGCCATGTCCCACAGTCGGGGCTGGGCCACGGAGTGAGGGATGAGCCATGGGGCAGTCCCGGGCTTCCCTGCAAGGCATGTGGGCCAGGTGTGTGTCCAGGCTCTGGCAAGGAAACAGCACCAGTAAGAAATACTGGGAGGGGCTGACATTGGCAAGTTGGCTTCAGCTCATGGAGAAGAGTATTTGCTTCAAGTCAGCCAATTGGCACATTCACCCTGCCAAAGATGCCTCATAGCCTCACCAGACGGTGCAATAGGGCCATGGGCTGGCCAGGCTGAAGACTTGGATTTAGGCAAAGGAGTGGAGGCCAGGAGGGAGCAAGGGGCAGAGTGCCCTGGGCACCTGGATCCCCAGCATCAAGGGATGGGGCAGATGCAGCCCCCAGGACCCACAGGGCAGCACCCCATAGACAGCTAGGCCAGAGTGGCTGGGTGGACATGAGCGTGGGGTAGAGGCATAAATAGGCGGCGAGAGCCAGGACTGGATTTTGCCTGGGGTTCCAGAAGGCACAGACAGGAGAGGCCTTTCCAGCGTCAGTGCTGGCCAGAGGTGGGTGGGGCTGGGAGAGCTCCTACTGGGCAGGCAGGGGAGGAATGGGTACAGGGGACACTTCCCAGGGCAGTGGGGTGGACAGGGTCTGACAGGGAGGGTGAGGGTGAGATGGGCATGGTGGCCAGGACCACAGTGAGCACCAGGGGCTTGGTGTGGTGGCTGCAGGTGGGCAGTGTCCAGGCACGGGTGTGGATGGCAGGCAGGCATTGGATTGAGGCTCGGCCATATCCCTCTTGCAGCCCCCAACACTGGGCAGATGCCCCCGTCAGCCGAGGCCCCCTCCTGCCTCTACCCCTCCTCAAGCCACTCTCACCCAGCCATGCACACAGGCTCAGGGCCACCAGAGAGGACAGAAGCTTATCGGCCAGTGGGAGCTATGTCTGGGCCTATCTGGGGGTGGACTGGGGCTCATCTAGGCTCAGAACCTGACTGCTTAGCTCTGCAGCCTCAGGCCCTGCAGGGCAGGCAGGCAGTGCCCAGCACGGGCTTTTGCCACCCCTCCTGTTTATTGGTACCTGGATGTGGTGTCCAGGCACAGCTCCTGCCAAAGCTTCGGAAGGCTCTGATGTGCCTGATGCATCCAAGTTGCAAATTACCTTCAGGGAGATCTGAGAGAAACCACATCTCTGTTATGAAGATACAGTTACCTGAAGTTCTGCAATTATCTTCACTTCAGTTATTTTTTCTTTTGAATTAAAGTGAAAATTAATGTAATGAATTGGAGTTTGGACCCAGAGTAGCAAGGCCTTCATTCACCCTCCTGCCTGAAACAGCTGAAAATCCAGGCAAAGAACATGAGATGCTGGTTGTGGGTATTCCTGGCCTTGGCTGATGAAGGACAGTGACCCCTGGGTGGGAATGAGTTGCCAGGAACCCTGGGGTGACCTCAGCCCTCTGCCTGGCAGCTTCCAGGCTGGCCACAGGGAGATGGGGAGCACAGCAGACTCCTTGAGGAGGTTGAGCTGAGAGTTCAGTGAGAAAATGAGGCCAGGGGTTGCAGGACAGCACCAAGGAGGAGCTGCACAGACAGACGGGGGTTGTAGGGGCTCTCCCTCAAGGACCAGGCTGAGCACCATCCATGTGTGCGAGCAGGAAGCCAGTGGAAGGGTGAGAGGGATCAGTGCCACCCAAAAAAAAAATCTTGGACCGGGCGTGGTGCCTCACGCCTGTAATCCCAGCACTTTGGGAGGCCGAGGCAGGTGGATCACGAGGTCAAGAGATCGAGACCATCCTGGTCAACATGGTGAAACCCCATCTCGACTAAAAATACAAAAAATTTAGCTGGGCATGGTGGCACGTGCCTGTAATCCCAGCTACTCAGGAGGCTGAGGCAGGAGAATTGCCTGAACCCAGGAGGCGGAGGTTGCGGTGAGCCGAGATCATGCCATTGCACTCCAAACTGGGTAACAAGAGCGAAACTTCGTCTCAAAAAAAAATCTTAACAAGACCCCCACGGCTGGACGCAGTGGCTCATGCCTGTAATCCCAACACTTTGGGAGGCTGAGGTGGGTGGATCATGAGGTCAGGAGTTCCAGACCAGACTGGTCAATATGGGGAAACCCATCACTACTAAAAATAACTAGTCACTCGTGGTGGTGTGCTCTGGGGTAGTCCCAGCTGCTCCGGAAGCTGAGGCAGGAGAATCACTTGAATCCAGGAGGCAGAGGTTTCAGTGAGTCGAGATCGCGCCACAGCACTCCAGCCTGGGCGACAGAGCAAGACTCTGTCCCAAAAAAAAAAAGAAAAAAAGCATCTCAGAACATCAGGAAACAGAAAACAATGAAAAAGGGGAAAAATGGGAGGATACAGTATTCCCCATGTCCTGAGTTTTCTAATTTATGTTTAACATGTGAAGAAGTAAAATTATTATAAGACCATATGATATAATACTAAACGTATGTGGAGGAATAGTGAAGATGACCATGATACAAATGAGAGAAAGACAGGCTAGAGAGACGAAGAGAAGGAAAGGTTTTTACGCTCTCCCTGAGCTACGATAAAATGACGCCTAGACCTACACCGGGTACCACTAAAACAGCAACACTCAAAACAGAAGTGGCATCATTTGCGAACTGTCAGAGCAGGAAGCTCCAGGCAGAGGTCAATCCCTCCACCAAAGCAGCCACTTAGCTGGAGAGTGATTGGAAGCCAGCACTTCAGGACTCTGGTACTTGGGGCGCCGAAGAGACAGGGGCAGTTCTCCGACAGGAAAGCAGGGTGAGCAAACCAGCTCTGAGTCTCTTTCCTCACCTCCCTCCCTGCACTGTGGGGACAGTGGTCTCCATCTTGGGAGCAGCTGGCTGGTGCCGGGTAGGCAGGCCTTGTCCTCCCAAAATCTGGGCTGAGCATTTTGTTTGGTCCTGACATTCCCTGAGGAACCAGAGCAGGCGTTTCCCTTGGTTTCAGCCTTTCAGACTCAGGTCTCTGTCCCCTCTCCCTCTCCATGTCATCTATCACAAGATTTAAAGATCCCACTCCCCTTTTGGATCCAGACATTTAAATAAGTAATTGTCATCCAGGCACGGTGGCTCATTCCTGTAATCCCAGCACTTTGGGAGGCCGAGACGGCTGGATCAGGAGGTCAGGAGCTCGAGACCAGCCTGACCAACACAGTGAAACCCTGTCTCTACTAAAAATTCAAAAATTAGCCAGGCATGGTGGCAGGCGTCTGTACTCCCAGCTACTCAGGAGGCTGAGGCAGAAAAATCGCTTGAACCCGGGAAGCGGAGGTTGCAGTGAGCCAAGATTGTGCCACTGTACTCCAGCCTGGGTGACACAGTGAGACTGTCTCAAAAAACAAACAAGGAACAAGGAAATGTATGTCAACAAGGGCTCAAGGAAACTATACTCATATATGTATTACATTTCTGCAGTGGGAAGTGATAGAAAAGGGAAGTACCAGGTATGAATTGTACACTCTTAATTCTAAAGAGATTCGGAAAACTTAGGGTGTATGTTAGTAGCCCTAGAACAACTAGAAAGCAATAAAATGAAGTATCACTAAGAAGCCAATAGAGGACACAAAATAGAACACTAAAATAATACTATTTTATTATCCCAGAAGGTGGCAGGAAAGGAGCAGCAAAATAACACAAAACAGAAGAGACAAGTAGAAACAAGAAGAGAGAGAACAGACATAAATTCAACCATGTCACTAACTGTTTTAAATGTAAATGGACTAAACATTCCAATTAAAAGGAAGAAGATGAGCAGATTGTATAAAAAAGCAAGTCTCGCGGGGCACGGTGGCTCACACCTGTAATTCCAGCACTTTGGGAGGCTGAGGCGGGCGAATCATGAGGTCAGGAGTTTGAGACCAGTCTGGCCAACATGGCCAAACCCTCTCTCTACCAAAAATGCAAAAATTAGCTGGGTGTGGTACATGCCTATAATCGTAGCTACTCAGGAAATTGAGACAGGAGAATTGAACCTGGTATGTGGAGGCTACAATGAGCCAAGATTGCACCACTGCACTACAGGTGGGCGACAGAGCAAGACTGTCTCAAAAAAAAAAGAGAGAGAAAGAAAGAAAATGTAGAAATGTCCCTATTTGCACAAATTATGGATACATGAAACAACATGGATAGTTCTCAGATCTATGCTGAGTGAAACAAAAAGGCCAATCTCAAGAGGTGTGTATGAATCCATTTACATAATGCTCTTGGAATAATAGAATTACAAAGATGGAAAACAGGTCACCAGGCCACTGGCTTGGGGTGCCTTCCTTCCCCATGATGGGACACCTGGCTTTGGATTTCGCCTTCTCACCTGCTCCAGGTGATGGAGGTGATGAGTCAGGGGCCGGAGCCTGGCTGGGCTGACCCTCGGACCTGACTAAGCTTCCAAGGCCCTTGCTTTATTGTGAAGTCTACTTTCTCCATGAATAATATAGTTACACCTGCTTTTACATTTTTACTGTTTTCTTGGATTTGTATTATTCTTTTTACTTTCAACTAATTGTTTCTTTATATTTAAAATATGACTCTTAACAACATATAGTTGAGACTTACTTTTTTTTGAGACAGAGTTTCACTATTGCCCAGGCTGGAATGCAATAGTGAGCTCTTGGTTCACTGTAACCTCCGCCTCCTGGGTTCAAATGATTCTCCTGCCTCGGCCTCCTGAGTAGTTGGGATTATAAGCATGTGTCACTATGCCCAGCTCATTTTTGTATTTTTTTTAGTAGAGATGGGGTTTCACCCTGTTGGCCAGGCTGGTCTTGAACTCCTGACCTCAGGTGATCTGCTGGATTTGGCCTCCCAAAGTGCTGGGATTACAGGCATGAGCCACCTTGCCTGGCCTATTGTCTTCTTTAATGGCCTAGTTTATGGGGTAGCCACATGGGTGAAGTTTCCCATAAATGTCTGTCAAGTCAGATTGATTGATAGTGTTTTTCAAATTTCCTACATCTTTGCCAATCTCTTGTCTAGTTGCCTTATTCATTATTGAGGTAAGGTATTGAAATCTTCAGTCACTGCGCTCCAGCCTGGATGACAGAGTGAGACCCTGCCTCAAAAAAAAGTCTGTGTCTCTGGTGATATATGTATCTTCATGTCTGTTTTGTCCGATAGTATAGCCATTCCAGTTCTCTTTTGGGTACTGTTTGTATGGTATATCTTCACTCATATTTTCACTTTCAACCTGTTTATGTCTCTGAATCTAAAGTGTGTAGATTGTGGCTGGGCGAGGTGGCTCACACCTGTAATCCCAGCACTTTGGGAGGCTGAGGTGGGAGGATCACGAGGTCAACCTGATCAACACAGTGAAACCTCGTCTCTACCAAGAATACAAAAATTAGCTAGGTATGGTGGCGGGTACCTGTGATCTCAGCTATTCAGGAGGCTGAGGCAGGAGACTTGCTTGAATCCGGGAGGTGGAGGTTGTAGTGAGCCAAGACTGCACCATTGCACTACAGCCTGGGCAATAATGAAACTCAGACTAAATAAATAAATAAATAAAATAAAAATTAAAGTGTATAGATTGCACAGAGCATATAGTTGGATCTATAGAGCATATTTGTTTATTTCTTTTTTTTGAGACGGAGTTTCGCTCTTGTTACCCAGGCTAGAGTGCAATGGCGCGATCCTGGCTCACTGCAACCTCCGCCTCCTGGGTTCAGGCAATTCTCCTGCCTCAGCCTCCCAAGTAGGTAGGATTACAGGCACGTGCCACCATGCCCAGCTCATTTTTTGTATTTTTTAGTAGAGACGGGGTTTCACCATGTTGACCAGGATGGTCTTGATCTCTTGACCTCATGATCCACCCGCCTCGGCCTCCCAAAGTGCTGGGATTACAGGCTAGAGCCACCACGCCCGGCCTTATTTGTTTATTTCTTAACCCACTCTGAAAATCTTGGCCTTTTACTTGGAGTGTTCAATTCATTATCATTTGTTATCAGTGATACAGTTACATTTACATATGCCACTGGTTTTTTGTTTGTTTAGTTTTGTTTGAGACAGAGTCTTGCTCTGTCACACAGGCTGGAGTGTAGTGGCGCAATCTCAGCTCACTACAACCCCTACCTCCCAGGTTTAAGAGAGTCCCCCTGCCTTAGCCACCCCATCAGCTGGGATTACAGAGGCCTGCCACCTTGCACCCAGCTAATTTTTTTTCTTTGAAAGAGTCTCACTCTGTCACCCAGGCTGGAGTGCAGTGGTGCGATCTCAGCTCACTGTAACCTCTGCCTCCTGAGTTTAAGCAGTTCTCCTGCCTCCGCCTCCCGAGTAGGCTGGGATTACAAGCTCGCACCACCATGCAATGACAAATTTTTGTATTTTTAGTAGAGACAGGGTTTCACCATGTTGGTCTCGAACTCCTGACCTCAAATGATCCACTCACCTCAGCCTTCCAACGTGCTAGGATTACAGGCGTGAGCCACCATGCTCAGCCCTATGCCCAGCTAATTTCTGTATTTTTACAAAAGTTATGTGTTTTGTGTTTTTTAATTCCTCTGTTCCTCTCTCATTGCCTTTGTTGTGTTAAATGAATATTTTCTAGTGTACCATTTTAATTTCTTTTTATACATATATAACGTATTTATGTTCTTATGATTGCTCTGGGGATTTTAACAAGCATTCTAATTTATCACAATCTTTTTCAGATGAATACTTGTTTAATTCCAGTAAAACACAGAAACTTTGTTTCAATGTAATTTCATTCCCTTTTCCTTCCTTTTCACTGTATTTTTCATATAATTATATGTCTTTATATGTTACAACCTTTTTATAGTTAGAAGTTACACATCATAAGGTATATTTTTTATGTTATATATTATAGTATGGTTTTATAATTATTGTGTTATGCAGCCATCTGTTAATTGGATAAGAGGCTGGGCCAAGCACAGTGACATCTGCCTGTGGTCCCAGCTACTTGAGAGGCTGAAGCAGGAAAGCAGGAGGATCACTTGAGCCCAGGTGTTTGAGACCAGCCTGGGCAATATAGTAAGACTTCATCTTTAAAAAAAATAATATGGTGGTTCACGCCTGTAATCCCAGCACTTTGGGAGGCCCAGGCGGGTGGATCACGAGGTCAAGAGATCGAGACCATCCTGGTCAACATGGTGAAACCCCGTCTCTACTAAATTTACAAAAACTTAGCTGGGCATGGTGGCGCGTGCCTGTAATCCCAGCTACTCAGGAGGCTGAGGCAGGAGAATTGCCTGAACCCAGGAGGCGGAGGTTGCGGTGAGCCGAGATCGCGCCATTGTACTCCAGCCTGGGTAACAAGAGCGAAACTCCGTCTCAAAAAAAGAGAAAGAAATAATAATAATAATAATAAGCCAGGGGAGGTGGCTCATGCCTGTAATCCCAGCACTTTGGGAGGCTGAGGTGGGTGGATCACAAGGTCAGGGGTTCGAGACTAGCTTGCCCAACATGGTGAAACCTGATTTCTACTTAAAAATACAAAAATTAGCTGGGTGTGGTGGCGCATACTTGTTATTCCCAGCTACTTGGGAGGCTAAGGCAGGAGAATTGCTTGAACCCGGGAGGTGGAGGTTTCGGAGAGCAGAGAGCGCACCATTGCACTCCAGCCTGGGGGACAGACAGAGACTGCGTCTCAAAATAATAATAATAATTAATAATAATAATAATTTAAAATTTAAGTTGGCCAAAAGAAAAATATATACTGTTTTTTAAATAATTACCTTTATTAGTGTTCTTTCATTTATTTTTTGATTATCATTATTTCTATTGAGATGAGTCTCACTCTGTTGCCCAGGCTGGAGTGCAATGGCACAATCGCTGCTCACTGCAACCTCCATCTCCCAGTTTCTTTTTTGAGACGGAGTTTCACTCTTGTTACCCAGTCTGGAGTGCAATGGCGCGATCTTGGCTCACCGTAACCTCCACCTCCTGGGTTCAGGCAATTCTCCTGCCTCAGCCTCCTGAGTAGCTGGGATTACAGGCGCCCACCACCATGTCCAGCTAATGTTTGTATTTTTAGTAGAGACAGGGTTTCACCATGTTGACCAGGATGGTCTCGATCTCTTGACCTCATGATCCACCCGCCTCGGCCTCCCAAAGTGCTGGGATTACAGGCTTGAGCCACCGCGCCCGGCCATCCATCTCCCAGTTTCAAGCAATTCTCTTGCTTCAGCCTCCTGAGTAGCTGGGATTACAGGCGCCCACCACCATGTCCAGCTAATGTTTGTATTTTTAGTAGAGACGGGGTTTCACCATGTTGGCCAGGCTGGTCTCAAACTCCTGACCTCAGGTGATCCTCCTGCTTCGGCCTCCCAGAGTGCTGGGATTACAGGCGTGAGCCACCCATATGTTAGTTCTTTAGGCATATTTATAAGATGCTTTGAAGTGGGCTATGTCCAACATCTTGCCCTCTTATGGACAGTTTTATTTTTTTTTTTTTTGAGACAAAGTCTTGCTCTGTCACCCAGGCTGGAGTACAGTGGTGCAATCTTGCCTCACCGTAATCTCTGCCTCCCAGGTTCAACTGATTCTCCTGCCTCAGCCTCCCAAGTAGCTGGGTGTACAGGCATGTGCCACCACACCAGCTAATTTCTCATATGTTGGTAGAGATGGGGCTTCACCATGTTGGCCAGGCTAGTCTTGAACTCCTGGCCTCAAGTGATCTACCTGCCTTGGCCTCCCAAAGTGCTGGGATTACAGGTGTGAGCCACTTTGCCTGGCCGGGGACAGTTTTTAAGAATCACTTTGTTTTATGGGCATGCCCTACGTATTCTTTTCTTTTTTTCTTTTTTTTTTTTAGAGTGTCTTGCTCTGTCCTCCAGGCTGGAGTTCAGTGGTATGATCTTGGCTCACTCACTCCTGGGTTCAAGTGATTCTCCTGCCTCAGTCTCCCAAGTAGCTGGGATTACTACTTGGGATCATGCCCGGCTAATTTTTGTATTTTTACTAGAGATGGGTTTTTCATCATGTTGGACAGGCTGGTCTCAAACTCCTGACCTCAACTGATCGCCCACCTCAGCCTCCCAAGGAGCTGTGATTTCAGGTATGAGCCACCGTGCCCAGCCATATTCTTGTTTCTTTGTATGTCTCATAATTTTCTAATTGATATTATTTTAGATAATATATTGTAGAGAAACTCTGAATTCTAATCCTTTCTGCAGCCCCCTGGGTGATGGTGGTGGTGGTGCTTAGTGACTTGGTCAGATGAATTCTGTAGGGTAAGTTTCCCGTGCAGGCTGTGGCTACAGAGGTATTTGCTAAATTAAAAAAAAAAAAAATCTGTAACATTTAAGTCTGGCTTCTTAAGGCTCACCCCTGGGTCACTGCAGCTTAGTGACCAATTACTGGTTCAAACACTCTTGGTTTCTCTGCAGATCGTATAAGTCTTTGGCCCTTTACAATTACTGGTTCGATATGGTGCTTAAAAACCCTGAACCAGGCTGGGCACAGTGGCTCACACCTATAATCCCAGCACTCTGGGAGACCAGGTAGGTGGATCACGAGGTCAAGAGATTGAGACCATCCTGGTCAACAAGGTGAAACCCCGTATCTACTAAAAATACAAAAATTAGCTGGGGATGGTGGCACGCCTGTAGTCCCAGCTACTCGGGAGGCTGAGGCAGGAGAATTGCTTGAACCCAGGAGGCAGAGGTTTCAGTGAGCTGAGATCGTGCCATTGCACTCCAGCCTGGGTAACAAGAGCGAAACTCCGTCTCAAAAAAAAAAAAAAACAACAACCCTGAACCAGGGCGGGCGTGGTGGCTCACACCTATAATCCCAGCACTTTGGGAGGCCGAGGCAGGTGGATCACAAAGTCAAGAGATTGAGAACAGCCTGGCCAACATGGTGAAACCCCGTCTCTACTAAAAATACAAAAATTAGCTGGGCATGGTGGCACACGCCTGGCCTGTAGTCCCAGCTACTCGGGAGGCTGAGGCAGGAGAATTGCTTGAACCCAGAAGGCAGAGATTGCAGTGAGCCGAGATCGTGCCATTGCACTCCAGCCTGGGTAACAAGAGTGAAACTCCGTCTCAAAAAAAAAAAAACAAAAGTTAGCCGGGCATGGTGGCGCGAGCCTGAGGCTCACGCCCGGCTAATTTTGTGTTTTTAGTAGAGACGGCGTTTCACCATGATGGCCAGGCTGGTCTCAAACTCTTGGCCTCAATGTGGGCCACCAAGCCCAGCCTTCTGATAGCCTTTTCAAAGGAGGCAATCAGATATACATCTGTCTCAGTGAGGAGAGAGGTGACTATGAATCGGATGGGAGGCAGGTTTTCCCTAAGCAGTTTCCAGCCTGAGTTTTTAGTGATTTTGGGGGCCTCAGATACTTCCCTTTCACATATCATAGGTACTGAGTCTCCTGGTTGAACTTCTGACTTCGCTCTCAGATATGGAAAGCTCTGACAAGGCTTATTTTTGCATCTGTTAGGTCTCAAATGCCTTCGGTTTAAAATAACCTTCACATCCACTCTGGGGTTCCGAGTGGGTCCCCAGAGCTCGAAATAACCCAAGGAGGGACGAGGGGGCGAAGGAAAGTCGATGGAAGTCTGGCGGCTGCAGAAACCCAGGGCGGGCAAGGCCCCCGAGGGTTGATTTTTCGCAACGGAGCGGCTGTCCGCGGCGGCAGGTGCGTGGGTTCGCGGCAGGGCTCGGGGCCGCTTTAGGAGAGAACAGGATGAAGCCCGGAATTCGAACTCAGGCGCCAGGCGGCGCTGGGCCTCAGCGCCCACGTTCTACCAGCGGTCCGGGCCTTATGTGCACCTCAGCGAAGCCGGATTTCCACACGGCCGGCGCCCCGTTTCTAGCGAACAGTCGGTGAGTCCCGGCGAGTCCGGACCCCTCTGGCCGAGGCCTGCCGGGCACGGTGCTGACCTCGGCCTCTGACCTCAGACCCCGGCCGCGAGCTCTCTGTCGCCGGGCCCTCGGAGCCGGGTGCGGTTTCCGGGGGACACGTTTCCCGTTGTACCGTGGGCCGCCCGGACCGCGCAGGACGCGGCACCTTCCGGTGGCGGCGCGGAGCCCTGGGCCCGGCTGCGGCCCGGCTGCGGCCCCGGCGCGGTGCTGCCGTTCCCGGAGGCCCGAGCGCGGCAGGGGCCCCGGGCGTCGGCGTAGCCGGAGCGGGGCGGGCCCGGGACACAGGCGGCCGGCGCCCTCAGAGCCAAAGGCGCGCGACGGACACGGCGGGGCACTCGAGCGGTGAGGACGCGGGGGCTCCTGTCAGTTCATATCTCGGACGCTGCCCGCCGCGTGGCTCGGGCTGAGGCTCTCGAGGGGCGCCCTGTGGCGTTTCGGGCCAGCCGGGCCGCCGGGCTGCCTGGCCGGGCGCGGAGAGGGAAGCTCTGCCCTTCCCCTGGCCCGGCGCGGGGCCGATTCTCCCGGCAAGGGGCCCGGGGGTCCGTGCAGGGCCCTGCCGCGGCGTCTCCCTGCCAGGGTCCTAACTTCACCGTAGGGCGGTCTGCTCAGGGCCAGGCCCGCTGGGACGCTGGCGTAGCGGTTTCTTCCCCCTTCTCGGCATTCCTACCAGGCCGACATCTAGCCCCACTCCCCAGGGAGGGTCAGGGCCTAGGGGCCCAGCGGCTCCCTCGAGGTCCACTGGGACGTGGCGGCCCTGGAGTGGTCTTTCTCCAGCCAGCACCGACCCCCACGTTTAGTGCCCCCAGCGTGTCACCCAGCGGTGGTAGTAGAGCAGCCTTAGAAGAGTGACCGCTGCCTCTGAGTCTTACGCCTGTCGTTGGGCTTGGCTGAGCCCTGGGTCTGCTCCTTTCCTCCAGCCTGGAGACGATGCCAAAGCTGCAGGGCTTCGAGTTCTGGAGTCACACCCTTCGGGGGGCCCGCCACGTGGTGGCCCCTATGGTGGACCAGAGTGAGCTGGCCTGGAGGCTGCTGAGCCGGCGCCACGGGGCACAGCTCTGCTACACGCCCATGCTGCACGCCCAAGTCTTCGTCCGCGACGCCAATTACCGGAAGGAGAACCTGTACTGCGAGGTGTGCCCCGAGGACCGGCCCCTCATCGTGCAGGTGAGCAGGAGGGGTTGTGGCTGTGATAGTGTTGGGTCTCAGCCCCTGGAATGCCTGGGGAAGAACCCTTCCCTCTATGGTGGGACATCACTCTCAGCCTTTCCAGAGATAGCTTCCCAATTCCAGGAGGAGAGGGAGAAGGTGGTGCCAGGTGCGGAGAGTCCACGCAGCCACATCAGTGATTCCTGTGGCCCAGCCAGGGCTGCAGGTGCACTTCCCAGAGTCCAACCCCATTCCTAGGAGCTCGCTCAGGCAGCGCTCCTGGCACACCCTGGATTGCCGCCTCTCACACACTCTCTCTTCAGAACAGTAGAGATGCCTCTGCTCTCCAGAAGTCAGTGATTGTGGCTTCTGCCACAGTTCAGAAGAAAATCTGTAAATCTGGGTGGTTTCATGACTCCTCCGGCTCTGTCATATTGTAAGCCTCGGCAGGACAGGACACCCTCCTGCAGTGAACCTGGGCCCACACTCTCATGGGGTCACAGTGGACCTCTCATAGGGCTGGGCAGCAAGTGACTGGCGCCTGGCTGGGCTCATGGCTGACTCCTTCATCTTCTGCAGTTCTGTGCCAATGACCCGGAGGTGTTTGTTCAGGCGGCTCTCTTGGCTCAGGACTACTGTGACGCCATCGATCTGAACCTGGGCTGCCCACAGATGATAGCCAAGAGAGGTGAGCTCCACATGGAGCATGGGGGCTCTGGGGGCAGGAGCCAGAGCCAGCTCAGGGCAGCCCCAGGTGTGATGAGCTTGGAGGATGGCAGGCCCTGCCTCTGTCATAGGCTGGAGCTAGTCGTCCTCTGTGTTTTGCCTCTGGAGGGTGCTGTCCTCAGGCCCCCAGGGCTGTGGTCTGAGCCCTGCTGGCTCTCACTTCCCTCAGGGAACTCCTGCATAAACATGATTGCTGCCAGGGGGTCCCCTCACCCCTTGCACTGCTGTGTGTGGGGTCCAGCCTGTCTACCTCACTGGGCCTCTGAGGAGGTGTTGCTTGGTCCCAGACTGTGGGGCAGGGGTTCCATTTAGCACCTTCTGAGCTTATGCAGCTGGGCAAATAGAGCCCGAGTCTGATGCCAACAAACCACTAGACTGTTCCACTGCCACAACTAGAGACACCGCTGGTTCTGGGGACTTGTGGGGCAGCTCCTGGCCTGCGTGGACAGAGGAGGGGTGCAAGGCCTCGGCCCCACCTGCCTGAACACAGGTGTCAGCCAGGCCGTGCTTGTTCTTTGCAGGTCACTATGGCGCCTTCCTGCAGGACGAGTGGGATCTGCTCCAAAGAATGAGTGAGTTGGCTGCGTGGGTGGCGAGGAACCCCGAGGCCCTTGAGAGGGACACATCGGCACTGTCCACTTGGTGGGGCTCAGGAGAGGACAGGTGTTGGCAGGGGCTCCTGGCAGCACCCTGGGGGTTCCTGCCCACAGCAGGCTCTGCTGGAAGGAGGTGGCCGTGAAGTTGCCCGTCCTGTGCCACTTGCCTCTTAACACCAGGCAGTAGGTGCCAGGGCAGAGTCCTTGCTCAGGTCCAGCGAGACAGAGCTGGCCTTGGCCCTACTTGTTTGAACCTTAGAGGGCTGGGGGAATGGCGGAGGGAGCCTGCCCAACAACCTGAGGGTGATGCTCAGATGGCCCGGGCTGCCTCTCAGCCCCCCGGCAAAGCTGCTGGCTTTGCTGTCTGTCAGGCCTTGGGCTCTGGGAACACCATGGTCCCCTCAGAAGCTGCCTCTCTTCTCCCCAGTTTTGTTGGCTCACGAGAAACTCTCTGTTCCCGTCACGTGCAAAATCCGTGTCTTCCCAGAGATTGACAAGACCGTGAGGTACGCCCAGATGCTGGAGAAGGCCGGCTGCCAGGTGAGCCCTGGGCTCGCATGGGTGTATGGGCCTCAGCTAGGCCTTTATGCAGAGGACACAGCTGAGGCTCTTCCTGTGTCCACTCAGATACTGTGCACCGTTGGCCTCATAGGGGCAGTGGCTCTCCTGACTGGCCTGTCCCCACTGGCTCTGAGTGCCACCACCTCCAGCCCAGGCCTCTACATCAGAAACTGCTTTCCTGGCTCCAGGGTTTTGTCCCTGCGGAGAGTAATATCAGGGTCTTCACCATGTTCCTAGCATCCTAGAGGCTGGCAGGGTCTCCTTTTGGGATGCTCAGCTTCTAGTCTCCAAGAGGGTCAGGAAGGAACCACCTGGCTGTCAGCAGAGTTGCTCCCCTGCCTGTGTTCCCTGCACACTGAGCCTGTCCTGGCACAGGCCTGGATGGGCTGCTGTCCCCAGGGATGCCCCTTAAGACACTCACCTGGAGGCGGACAGCAACCTCCATCACCCAGGGATGAGGCTTGCCCAGGGGCTGTGGACCCAGTGCCCCACCAGCCTGCAATCAGCCTGGAACCAGTCTCTCCCACACCTTTGGCTTGGGGCAGTGGGGACGCTGCCACTTCCCAGCCTGGCTGTTGTGTGGGTCTGGGCAGCACATGCAGCCTGGGGCTCCCTTGGAGTGCAGAGACCTTGGGGCAGGCCCTGGACGGCCATTCCTCAGCCCTGCTTCAGGAACTGAGATGCTGAGGGAAAGTCCATGGAATTGGACACAGGACTCAGAAGGGCAAAGGGTGGAGGGGGCTCAGAGGGGCGGAGGGTCTTGGAGGGGTCAAACGACCGCTGGTCTATCCTAGTTGCTGACCGTTCATGGGCGCACCAAGGAGCAGAAGGGGCCCCTGTCGGGTGCAGCGTCCTGGGAGCACATTAAGGCTGTGCGGTGAGTGGACATGGACGAGAGCGGTGGGTGATGCAGCCCTCAGTCCTTGGGGCTTTGGTGGGGGTCCCAGCTCCACACCTCAGGGTGCTCCGCACACCTGACACCTGTGACCACCAAGGGGGCTGGGGCTGAGGCTGGGGACAGCATCGCTGTTGGAGCAGAAGCTACCTGCCAGGATAGAGTCGGGGGTGTCTGGGGCCTGGGCGCTGTCCTGGGTGGGTTGAGGGACAGGTGTTTCTCTGCCAACAGGAAAGCTGTGGCCATCCCTGTGTTTGCCAATGGGAACATCCAGAGCCTACAGGATGTGGAGCGCTGCATCCAGGACACGGGTGTACAGGGTGTCATGAGTGCAGGTGAGTGCAGGTCGGCAGAGCCCAGGACACACCTGGGGCCTGTGCACATGCCCTGATGCCACTGCCCAGGTCAGCGCCTCCCACCGCTTATTGCCCTCCCTACAATGCTCTTCACAGATAGTGTTCTTTGGTCCCATTCTGCTCTCATGGGCCTGAGCTGGCCTTGTCCCTGGTGTGAGGTGGCCCAGAAGAGTGTCCTGGGCTCTCTAGGCTTTCCTCTGCCATCCACCTGGAGCAGCCCACAAGGCTTCCCTCTCCATTCTCCTCCCACAGAAGGCAACCTGCACAACCCTGCCCTGTTTGAGGGCCGGAGCCCTGCTGTGTGGGAGCTGGCCGAGGAATACCTGGACATTGTGCGGGAGCACCCCTGCCCACTGTCCTACGTCCGGGCCCACCTCTTCAAGCTGTGGCATCACACGTGAGTCATCCCTATGGCAGAAGCCACTTTGGTGGGTTGCCCAGGCAGAGACCATCAGAGCCCGTCTGAGGCATTTCTGCAAGTTTTGTCAAAATAACTTGCTGCTAAGTCAGGTCTTGAGGGGCTGGGGTGACAGGAGTGGAGCTGGGCAGGAGTGTGCCCAGCACTCAGCCTGGGGCCTGGTGGTGGAGCAGGGAGCCCACCCCTCGTGACAGGGCCTCTGTCTCAGGCTGCAGGTGCATCAGCAGCTGCGAGAGGAGCTGGCCAAGGTGAAGACCCTGGAGGGCATTGCCGCCGTGAGCCAGGAGCTGAAGATGCGGTGTCAGGCACGTGCTGGGACTGGTGGGAGCCCGGCCTTGTCATGGGTGAGGCATTGGGGCTGTGACCAGGGCCTTGGGCTTTTGCAGGAGGAGATATCCAGGCAGGAGGGAGCAAAACCCACCGGCAACTTGCCCTTCCACTGGATCTGCCAGCCCTATGTCCGGCCGGGGTGAGTGCTCCACCCACCCTCTGCCCGCAGTGGTGCACCTGCCCCGCATGTCCTCAGCCATCAGGGTCAGCTCCCACCCCAGAGGGAAAGGAGGAGGGGGGCTGTGGATCCCAGCAGCATGCACCTTCCGTGTGCCCCTTGGCATCCTTGGTGGAGGGTGCTGGTGGCTCAGCCTCCCTCAGTGGACACTTGGATTTTAAATATCTTTTTTTTTTTTTTTTGAGACAGTCTCACTCTGTCACCCAGGCTGGAGTGCAGTGGCACGATCTTGGCTCACTGCAACCTCCATCTACCAGGTTCTAGTGATTCTCCTGCCTCAGCCTCGAAAGCAGCTGGGACTACAGGCATCTGTCACCATGCCCAGCTAATTTTTGTATTTTTAGTAGAGATGACGGGGGGTTTCACCATGTTGGCCAGGATGGTCTTAATCTCTTGACCTCGTGATCCACCCGTCTTGGCCCACCACGCTCTGCCTTAAATCTTTTAAGATACCTCTCTGAGCTCCTCTGATCCTGGTAGATTTGTCCGTGGGTCAAGAGGTTGACCCCAGCTTCCACTGGGTTCTCAGAGGTGAGGCCCATCTGTGGCCACAGACCTGCTTGTGGCCACAGACCTGCCTGGACCTGGTGGCTCAGACCTTGGCCTGCTTGAGCTGCAAACTCCATCCCAGGGGGCCCAGCCTCCCTAGCAGCCACTCCTGAGAGGGCTGCATGCTTGCTCACGCTGCTCAGCAACCGCACTCACCACAGCCACCTGGCCTCTCCTCACCCTGGGTCCTCACTTGGGGTCCAACCCATGTGGCTGTGGCTGCTGGGCCCCTCACCGTGTCCTTGGGCTCTGCCCACTGCCGTCCCCACAGGCCCAGGGAGAGGAGTAAGGAGAAGGCAGGTGCACGAAGCAAGCGGGCCCTGGAGGAGGAGGAGGAATGTGGCACGGAAGTCCTGTCCAAGAACAAGCAGAAGAAGCAGCTGAGGAACCCCCACAAGACCTTCGACCCCTCTCTGAAGCGTAAGTGTTGATGGGCCCGAGACAGCAGCCTCTTTATCCTGTCTCCTCCGATGCCAGTGACAGGAACCCAGACTTGTGGTCAGTGAGGCTCAAGGCCCAGAGCTGGAAGCAGATGCCCTGGGGGCTTGGAGTGGTCAGCCAGACATGGGGTCTGAGTGCTTGAACCTGTGCAGGCCACACATGTGGGACGTAGCTCAGTGAATCAGATGAGGCTGTGGGACAAGCCTCTCAGCCAGGTGCCACCCAGGTGGCCACTGAGGGGCTCGTCTGCAGGTCAGGGCCTGGGGTTGCTGCAGCTGTCCCTGCCCAGCCTTACACTGAGCAGCCACTGAGAGGGTGGCAGGGGTATGCAGGAGTGTGTGCATGGCTCTTGTTGCTGGGCTACAGGTGGCAGCAGGACAGGCTGGGTCAAACGGGATGAAGGTGCTCACCCCTCTCCTCATGGCCACCAGCAACAAGGCCTCAACCCGTTGCCATCTTCCCTGAGAATCCTGGTGCCCCTCACATCCTGGGCCAACCCCTCTGGGCCCTCAGCACGTGGCAGCCTCCTGGATTTCTCTGACAGCTTTACAAGCTGCAAGGGAGACCACTGATAGTCCTGCAACCTTCCCAGGGGGCTGGCCAGTTCACAAGCAGCTGCCACATCAGTTTGGTGCCAACAATCTTCAACTGCCACACTGCCCCCTTGGGCCACTGCATGAGGCAGCTGGGAGAGGCAGGAAATGGGGCTTTGGGCTGAGTTCTTGATCCTTGGCCCTTTTGCGTGGCAGACCTGACACTGAAGGGTATGGAACCCCCTTGGACCCTGTGGATGGAAACACCCCTCCCATTTTCCCCGCCTGGGAGTGGGACAGAAACCGACCCACTTCCTATCCATTTCCTGTAGGATGGTCCCCCCACAGCCCCTCACCCGTCCCTTGCTGAGGGAAAAGCAGACATGGCCAACCTGCATCCTCTGCCCTCCCAGAGCCTCCTGACCGGGCTGGCCGCAGCTGGCATGGACGCCGTCACCCCTATAGCCAGGCCACCCAGCTCTCACTCACCAGCACCCTTTTCTTTTCCCAGCAAAATATGCAAAGTGTGACCAGTGTGGCAACCCAAAGGTGAGTTGAGTGGGTTCCAGCTGCAGGCCGCCAAGGCTTCGCCTCTGGGGGGTAGGCAAGGTGGTCCCTGTGCTGCTTGGGGTGGCAGGTCTGGTGCCCACCCAACTGGGTTTGTAGTGTGGCCCAAGGTGGCATGGGTGCCTCAGGAGGGCCCCTTGCTTCCAGCCAGCCCCCTGTCCAGGCCTGGAGTGGGAATGAGTCTGGGTGGGTTGGGGTGAGGGGGGTCCCAGGGCTGCATCCAGGCCATGGGGTTTGCTGGAGGCTTCCTCGGCGGGCTGCTCCCCTGCTGGCTATCTGTCCCCGGGAGCCATGCTGGCTACAGGCTCCCCAGCTTTCCTGTGCCCAGGGCAACAGATGTGTGTTCAGCCTGTGCCGTGGCTGCTGCAAGAGGAGAGCCTCCAAAGAGACCGCGGACTGCCCAGGTGAGGCTGCCTGCCACCCGCCGCCCCCCAGTGAGCAGACAGACCCCTCTGCCTCCTGACCCCCGACTCCTCTCTCACTCTGCCAGGTCACGGATTGCTTTTTAAAACCAAATTGGAGAAGTCTTTGATCTGGAAAGGGACCCAGCCTGAGCTGCAGGAGCCTCAGACGGCCACGCCTGGCACACCAGGTGGCTTCTCAGAAGTCATGAGTAGTGCTCTGGCCTGAAGGCCCAGAACCCCCACCCCCAGGACCGCTCCTGGAGCCTGGACACATCCTACTTAAGGAAACGTCTTTTACTCAGGGAATCTCCCCTTACTTAACGTGGAAAGAAGCGCTCTGTCCCCCTTGGCCCGCTCTGGGGGCCTGGAATGCTGCAGTGGGAAGCAGGCCCCAGGCTGGACCTGCCCTGTCCTCAGAACGCGTGTGCAAAAGTGAACAATAAATCATTTCAAAAATGCCAGAGCCATAGCCTATGATCGCCGCCCCCCAGACCCAGGGAGGCACGAGCCAGGGCAGGTGCTGTTGGGGCCAGTGGGGGCTTCTGAACAACAAGATCTATCTAAATGAAGGCAGTGCACATGCATCTGTGCAGAGGATTGTGGGGAGTGACTGACTTAGGGCCCAACCCTGCCTCCCCCATAGGCTGGCTCTATGACCAGAGCTCCGGGAGCTTCCTGATGCTGTCAGCCTTGGAAGCACAGCCTGTGGGGCAACAGGGGCCAATGCTGGGGGCTGTTGAGCCTAAGGGACTCCTGCCTCCAAGCTGAGCCCCAGGGAGCCAGCCTTCAGGAACCCAAGGCCACCCAGGGGTGACCAGAGCCTACACAGCAGGAAGGAACAGCCAACGGCAACGCTCAGTCTGCTTTTTAATGGATACTGCCCACTTGTCTGCACCTAACCAAGGTGGGAACAAGAGGGGTCTGGGAAGTGGTGCCAGTGGGCCTGGGTGCCGCAGTCTGCTCCCTAGGGACAGAAACCCATGGGGTTGAGCCCTCCAGGCCTCTCTTTCCAGGAAGAGCCACAACTAGCAGCTGCCTGCCTCCCCAGCCCCAGCAAGGGCATGCAGGCTGGGGAGCACCCAGTAGCCAGGCCCCCAGCTGGGCCAAATGCAGCACTGAGCTGCCTGGAAGTGAACAAGTCCATGGGGTGGGGGCAGGGTGCAGATGTCCTGGAGGCCAAGCACCACCCCTCACATGTTGGTGCTCATCCGGGACTGGCTGTTGGCTGGAGTCAGCTCCCCCTGGCTCCCTTCTCTGGGTGGGGACTGCCAAGGAAATGAGGAGCAGCTAAGCCAACAGGCCCCACAGGCCACACGCCACACCTGCCCACCCATTTTGACGCCTGCCCACCTTGACATGGATCTGGTTGCGGAGCACGGCTGCCCGTAGCATCATGGCCTTGGCACGGCGCTGGAACTCCTTGCCCATCAGCAGAGACTTCTCAAAAGTGGTGCTGCGCTGATCCACGTCCCGGGCGTACAGGATCTGCACAGACACAGGCTCAGTGGGGCTCAGGCTCCCCCACAGCCACCCCCACAGCCCCGTAGCCCACGGCCACCTTGCTGTGGGAGTCCACGCGGGCACTGATCAGTCCCTCCAGGATTAGCTGTGTCAGCTCGTCCTCCAGGGCGGCCACCGTGGTGTTGAAGGCTGCCGCCATCCTGTGCATGTCGGCCGACACGTAGGGACTGAAATACTGCAGGGCACAGGGAAGTCAGCTCCACCGTGCCCTACATGCCCACCCACCTGCCCGTTGTGTGCCAGCCTGACCCCCACGCTTACCTGAATGAGGGCACGGTTGCGAATCTGGGTGTACAAGGTCCTGACGTGGGGGGCCAGATACATGTCCAGGAGCAGGTTGTCCTGGGGAAGGGGCTGGTCAGAACCGGGACAGGAGGCCAGGCAGGACCGAATCTCACCCCCACCCCAGGCCAGACCCCACCTTCATCTCGTCCAGCATCTTGAGGCACGAGGCGTACTTGGACTCATAGAATTTGAAAATGATGTCTCGAACCTGCGGCTCCAGCTCCAAGAACAACTTGAAGGAGCTGCCAAGGCAGACCCTCAGGTCTCAGTCCTCTGCCTGCCCCTGCCCTCCAAGTTGCCAGTGGGACACCAGTCCCCAGACAAACAGCTGGGAAGATGGTGGGGCCAGGGGGCCAGGATGTACAAGGCCAAAGAAGTAGCCTGTGGAGAAGGATGGGGACTGCAGGACCAGGGCACCCACCTGCTGGAGATGACATTGCGCTGCAGCTCTTGCCGGTCAAAGGTAGCCAAGGCACACAGGCCACCATAGATGGCCACATTGCTGGGGGACAGCAGCTGAGAAGCAGAGACCCGGCATCACAGGCAGAGAAGGGCCAGGCCACCCCTGCCCCATCATCCATTCAGAGAATGCCTAAGACTCCACTGTGAGAGAACCCACTCTCCTACAAAAGCAGTCCAACCCATGAACCCATACTCGGTCTCCCAAGTCCCCAAGAGGGTCCCTTACCTCAGGGAAGTCACAGTGATCAAAGGAAGCCAGCAGAAAGCACTTGGCAGCCTGCTTGTACTTCCTTGCTGCCAGCTCCGCCAAGCCTAGTGGAGGGGGAGTGGTGGGAAAGAAGGGTATGAGACCCAGAGCCTCAGGGAAGCCGCTAATGCCTTGAGACCAGGAGGAAGGTGACCATCAGCGGCTTGCTGGCCTCTCCTGCCCAGGAGCTGTTCCTCAGCACTGGGGATAGATACTCTAGTCCTAGATGGAAACAGCTTCACCTGTGCCCAGCAGGCTCCCTGAAGCTAGGCGTGCAGGGAAGCCTTAGGTTGCCAGCATGGCTGCAAAGGACACCGGGCTCAGAGCGGCTTGGGCTGCAGACCCACCCCAGGCCCACAGTGACAGCAGCCAGACCCTGACATGTCACCCCTGGCTTACCTGGGGCAGACTAGGCACCACCTACACCCACACACGTGCCCTACAAATCCTGCGTCCTGCCAGGGAAGGTTTCCCCGGCTGAGGTAGGGACCAGTTACTGCCCTGGGTTGGGAGGACTCAATAACACGGGAGCATGGGGCCAGCTGAGCACAACCCAGGCCCTTACCTGCGGCACACTTGAGCTTAGTGAGGATGGCCTGGGTCTGGCTGTCACGTTCTCCTCGCTGCTGTAGGGGGAAGCCACATGTGTGAGGCCCATTTCCTGGAGCTTGATGCCCAGTCCCCAGACTGAGGGGAGAAGGCAGATTCATTGGGGGAGAACAAGGTGGCAGGGGGAGGACAGAAGGGGCCAGGAGTGGTCAGGAATCCTGGGGCAAGGTCTCTGAGGTGGCAGCCTGTACCTCAGCAATCTCCGGGGTGGACTCGGCCTTGCTGACATAGCTCAGCACGTGAGACCAATTCTGCAAGTAGACGCTGACCTGGTGGGCGAGGGCAGGGCCAAGTAAGCCTGGGTGGCCTGATGGCCCAGCCATACTGCCCCCGCCCACCCGTTGAGGCAGGCCGACCTTGATGACATTGAGGCACATGTTGATGACATGCTTGGCGCTGGTGCAGTAGTCCCGGGCCCGGGAGTAGCACTTGAGGGCGTTGCTGAGGTCCCCACAGTCCAGGTAGTGGTCGCCCAGATCGTCGTGGCCACGCCGGATGCTCTCCTTGATGGAATTGCCCTTGTAGTTCTTCAGGTCCGTGTCTAGCTTCTCCAGCTTCAGCAGGGCTTTCTTCCGCGTGGCCTCCACCCAGGCTGTGTCCAGGGTTGGGGGCTCCACACCACTCTCAGGGATGGCATCAGGTGCGTTCTGCAGCTCCCTGAGAGAGGACCTGGCCATCAGGATGGCGATGGTCACAGGCGCCACGGAGGAGAAAAGGAAGCCACCAGCCTAAGGCTGCCCTCACAGCCCTAACCAACACGCAGGTGGGCCTCTCCCACTGGCCCCAAACCCCATCTCCAGGGACCAGTCTGCACCAGGGCCGCAGCAATAACTGCTAATGCCAGGAGCCCACAGCCAGGTAGAGAAGCCAGAAGGGGGGATGCCCTGAGCCACAGTCTCCAACAGCTCCCCTCAGAATCAAATCCCTCTGTGCACACGAACAGGAGAAGCCACACCACAGAGGGCACTTCCACTCTCCACCCACTCTCCACCCGCCCGACTTCCATCGCAGCGGCACAGGAAGGGGGCCCAGCCCCAGATACCTGCTCCCTTGGAGGTCTCTGCTTTCTCTCACCAAGTCCCTGGCCTCACCTGGTGGCCTCTGAGAGCTTGCGGTGGATCTCCTCATACATGTCGACATTGAAGGTTCTCTGCACGAAGGAGAGGGCCATCTTCAGGGCCTCCACCCGAAGTGTGGGGCAGTGATCAGCAATGAACTGCAGCCGCTCGATTCGCATCAGGCCGCTGTAGCTGGCTGCATACTGCTCCAGATCCTGCGGGTGGGCGCAGACAGGCCAGGCAGGGTGTGTGAGGTGGGACACCGGCCCCAGGCCTGAGGGTCAGGAGCTGGTGCCCAATTGTCTCCCAGCCAGAATGCCACCCTGGGCCCACAACAGGAACCGGGCACATGGGCACAGGGGTGCAAGACTGACTGCTGTCTCAGGTGCTGCAGAGATGGCTGGGTGGGCCTGGGGAAGCACCCAGTTTCAGGGATGGACACCCACTAGAGACTGCTGGTCGCTGGGCTGAGCGGGGTGGGGGTCGGGGGGAGACTGACCCTGGCTCCTCTGTGAGCAGCATCTGAAGCTGAGCCACAAGCCTGATGTGAATGGACAATTAGAAACTGATGGTTTCGGGGTCAGAAAAAGACACGACACAGATCACTGATAAGGATCGGTCTATCTGCTGTGCAGGCTGCGGAGGGGAGTCTGCCCTGGATCCCCACAGGCGGAACTAAGACACCCAAGGTCCCACACTGGGCTCCATACCAGGGTGGGGTTCTCCACCACGTAGTTGACATCAGGTGCATTCTGCGGGTCTTCCTGGGGGTCCACGTCGATCTGCATGGGCTCCACGGCCCCCTGCAACATGGGCCGGGCACCTGGCACCTCGTTCTGGGGACTGCCCCAGGAGGGCAAGAGACCTGCACTGTTCTCTGAGCTCAGCTCTGCCAGAGGTCTTTCGGGCTGATCAGACCACACTCCCACTGCTGTTGTTCCCCAGGTGTGCCCTCCCAGCCACACTCACTCCCACCCAGGCTCCTGCACCACCACATCAGGGAGGGATCTCCTCACAAAACTCCAAAGCTCAGAAGCAGAAACCCCTTGCCTGATTCTAGCTGCTTATCTCTGAAAGCCAGAAAGCAGACACGGAACAACCAACGACACAGGGGCTCCTGAGGGCCCCTACATGTTCCCGGTCACCGTCCTGATGCAGTTTCCTCCAAGCCACAAAGAACCGGATGCCACCTCAACCCCGAGACAAGAGGGCTGACCCCGGAATCTGTCCTGAGCAGGGGAGCAGCAATACCGGGCCGAGAGTCACGCCACGGGTTGGGAGAAGGGGGAAAGAGTCATCTCAGGGAGCCCCACGGCCCCCAGCTGTGAGACACAGAGGAGCCAGGATCTCGGTTTAAAACAAAGCAGGCTGGAAAAGCCGCCGTGCCGAGACCACGCCGGATCCGTGGGCCTCCCGCTCTCCTTCGGGAAAAGCACCAAGAGCTCGGCTCCCTCCGCAGGCCCCGGGCCCACCGGGGCGCCCTCCCCTCCTGCGCTTAGCACTGCGTCCCTGTCCTCGGCCGGCAGAGCAGCAGGGGCCCGGCCACAGCGGGGGCGGCCAGGGCCCTGCTCCCCCCTCCCTCGCTCGGGGGTCCCTGTCCTGGAAGGTACCTCGTAGAGCAGCGTACAGGCCGACAGGCTGGCACTCAGGCTGAAGTCCCCGGCCGTGCCGGGCAGGACGAGGTCTGACCTACTGCTGTGAGGGGCGCAGTACAGATCTGTCACTGACGAGGAGGCCGAGCTGGGGGCCGAGCTATCCCTCATTCTGTCCTGACTTTCTGCACCCCCCGACCCTGACACAGAGCTGGCTGGCTGCTGAAGGGAGAAAAAGCGTTAGCGTTGGGCGGCCGGGAACCGCTCCCGTGAGCTGCTGGGAGGGAGGCGGGGCGGGCGCAGCCCCGGGGCCCCCGACCGGAGCGCGCAGCCAAGGCGGAGACGCACGAAGCGCGCCCCGCGACTCCTGGCGCAGGCCCCGCTCCCCGGCTCTACCTCGGCCCGGCCCCGGCGGCGAGGGGCGCGGGGGCACGGAGGCCTGGTGCGGCCTCGGCTCGTTACCTGTAAGTTAAACACCTGAACCGGCAGCGGCATCTTGCACCCACCCCGCCGCGGCGTGCCGTCCACTTCCGGGACAGTGGGGCCTCTTCTTCCGGGGCGCGGGGCGGGGCGGAGCCGCCGGGGTCTTAAAGGGGCCGCAGTCCGCCCGCGGCTCCGGCCAGGCCCTCCCTTCCCGGCGCCGGGGTTACCGGCGGCCGCATGAGCCGTGCGCGCGGGGCGTTGTGCCGGGCCTGCCTCGCGCTGGCCGCGGCCCTTGCCGCACTGCTTCTGCTGCCGCTGCCCCGACCGCCCGCCCCGGCCCGGACTCCCGACCCGGGCCCGCGCGCTCCCCCGCCCGCGTCCGCCGCCCCCAGCCTGAGGCCCGACGAAGTCTTCATCGCCGTCAAGACCACCCGGAAGAACCACGGGCCGCGCCTGCGGCTGCTGCTGCACACCTGGATCTCCCGGGCCAGCCGGCAGGTGCGCCGGACCCCGATCCCGTCGGCGAGCTCCACTCCTACCCGCCCCGGCTCGCAGAGTGTAGACCCGGTCCAGGCCCCGGAGGCTCCGCGTGGGGCGTGTCGGTCCCCGGCCTGGACAGCGCCCCCGACGTCTCAAAGATTTTTTTCTCCCCCAGACGTTCATCTTCACCGACGGGGACGACCCTGAGCTCCAGCTCCAGGGCGGTGAGTGTCTCCCGAGCCCCGGCGCCCGCAGGACCTTCCTCCCAAGCCCTTTCCCTCCTCGCCCCGGAGCGGCGGCCCTTGCACTGCTGTGAGTTCAGAAGGTCCGGGGAGGCCACGCACGGCGCTGCCCAGGTCACACAGCCTGCGGAGGCCCACCCTACCAACCAAGCTCTGCTCCCCACCAGCCCCTCACACTGGCCGCCTCCCAGGATGTGGGGCTACTGCCAGGTCCCCTGGAGAAGCCCGACCAGGGAATCCGCCCTTCCAGCCCAAGTCAGGGTGAGCTACGTCCATCCTCTTTCCACTCAAGATATCCCAGCGAATGGCCATCAGCTTTAGCCCCAGGGGCACCAGCAGGGTCAGTGCATGAGGGCCAGGGCAGTGGTTGGACCTAGGCAAGGTGTCCGGGCATGTCAGACAGCCAGATTGTGCCCTGGCCCTGGGGGGCAGGTGGGCACAGGCCTTACCCCAGTCCCCGTGCCAGCCTCCACCTGCTTCCTGTCTCCAAATTGCAGGCGGCCGTGTCATCAACACCAATTGCTCCTCGGTTCGTACCCGCCAGGCTCTCTGCTGCAAGATGTCCGTGGAGTACGACAAGTTTATCGAGTCAGGTCGCAAGTATGTGGCACTGCCCGACCTGCAGAGCCCAGAACCAAGCTGGGTGGGGGCCTCCCGTCCACCTGTGCCAGGCCCTCACACACAGGACTCCCCCCCACCCACAGGTGGTTCTGCCACGTAGATGATGACAATTATGTGAACCCCAAGAGCCTCCTGCACCTGCTTTCCAGCTTCTCACCCAGCCAGGATGTCTACCTGGGACGGCCCAGCCTGGATCACCCCATCGAGGCCACAGAGAGGGTCCAGGGTGGCAGAACTGTGAGTGCTGGGGCAGACCCCATCCCTGACGCCAGCCTGGGAGGCACAGCAGAGGGCATGGAAAGCTGGGTGAGAAGGGCATAGGGCCAGGCCCAAGCTGACCTACCCAGGTGGTTTGCACGTGGTGTTTCAGGAGCAGGCCAGGCCCCCGACCTGATACCGACAGTGAGCCTGGGACTGGGCCAGGTGGGGAGGGTCTGGAGACCATGGATCAATGACCTGTAGAAGCCACCAGCTCCTCCTGCCCCAGGAAGCTTCTGTTAAGGGGCAGCTTAAGAAAGAAGACTGGGGCGTCTCGTGAAGAGTTAGGGGTGAGAAGCCCTGTCTCCAGCAGCTCTGACCAGCACCCCATCCGCAGGTGACCACGGTCAAGTTCTGGTTTGCTACTGGTGGGGCCGGGTTCTGTCTCAGTAGAGGCCTTGCCCTCAAGATGAGTCCATGGGCCAGGTGAGTGGGGGGTCCAGCTGCCCAGGCTGGGAGGCGGAGGCTGAGACCTGAAAGGTGCTGACCGGCTTCCCCCCAGCCTGGGCAGCTTCATGAGCACGGCTGAGCAGGTGCGGCTGCCAGATGACTGCACGGTGGGCTACATCGTGGAGGGGCTCCTGGGCGCCCACCTGCTGCACAGCCCCCTCTTCCACTCCCACCTGGAGAACCTGCAGAGGCTGCCACCGGACACCCTGCTTCAGCAGGTACAGGTGCCACTCCGGGTGCTTCTGCCACAGGGGCCTTGCACCACCCCAGCTCCCCCAGTGGCACCACTGCCCGGCCTGATGCCCAGCTGAGCAAGTGGGTGGGATTTGCATGTGGCTGGGGGTGGATCCTGGACAGACTCCTGGCCTGCTGGACAGGATCCTCAGGTACAGTCGGGGTGTGCTGTCAGGCAGAGGGATGAGGGAACAGCGCAGTGCTCGGGGCAGGGGGCGTGGTCTCTGGTGATGGGGACTTGAGCAGGTCTCATCACATGGATCAGAGAGGGAATGAGGGTCAGCTTTGGTCTGGAGGTTCCAGATCCCTCACCCCTGTCCCCCAGGCTCCGCCTGAGGTGTCCCCTGCTCAGCTCATGCCACCCTTCAGTGCTGTTCCCGAGCCTGGCCTCCCCAAGGAAGTGGGGAGAAAGGAATGGGCAAGGGGGCTTTAGCAGGGCTCCTGGCCATGGAGAGGCGTGACCCAAGACCAGAGCAGACCACACACTGCCAATACCATCCCCTCCCAGGTGACCTTGAGCTATGGGGGTCCTGAGAACCCACATAACGTGGTGAACGTGGCCAGAGTCTTCAGCCTACAGCAAGACCCCACACGGTGAGTGGGCAGTGGTATGGGCAGGCCCTCAGTCCCATGGGGGTGCTGGCATCAGCATGCCCCTCCACAGCCCTGACCCCACTTCTTGCCTCCCCAGGTTTAAGTCTGTCCACTGCCTTCTCTACCCAGACACGGACTGGTGTCCCAGGCAGAAGCAGGGCGCCCCGACCTCTCAGTGACACCAATGGCCCTGACCCACAGCTGCCTGAGCTCCATCCCAGCTGCGGGGAGCTGGAGCCCCCCATAGCCTCAGTGGGTTCCATCAGGTGCCACAGCCACACCAGTGAGATGCAGGTGCCTAGAAGACCCCCTGGCTAGTCTGGCATCTGGGCTCCACTGCTTACTGCTGAGGCCCTGGTCCAACCACAACCATTGCAAGGGCTTAGCCTGGCAGCATTTGTGGGGGATGCCCCCCTCTCTGCCACAGGCTGGGTGCATGGCCAGGCATTGCAGTGAGGACTCAGGCCCAGGAAGGCCAAGCTCTGCTCCCAGCCCTCAAGCCTCATTCGGAGGCCTCCTGACTGGGGCCACAGACATGCTTTTCTCTGCTCTGACTTACGGCTCAGGACTCCTTTCTAGGTCCTGCTCCCGCCCCACTGTGCCTGTGCCCATAAACAGCAGGAGCTTTTGTTTGGGGCTCCCTGGATTGAGACTACTCCTGACCCACCCATCCCTACACACCCACCTCCCCACCCGGTGGCTTCCACAGGGGAAATGGGACGGGGGGCATCATCCCCCCCTGCCTCCTACTTTGCTGTTGCCAAGCATGAGTAAAGGCTCTGTTCTTACATCATGCGGCTCCTGTCTTAATCACCCACCAGCGCAGCTCTCCTGGGTCCCTGGCATGACCCCTCCTCCAGGAAGGCTCTGTCCCAGGCAGGGCTGTATCCTTGCCATCCTGCCTACCCAGCCTTGAACCCACCAGACTTGGGAAGCCAAAGCCTCTAGCAGGGGTGGTGTGGGGGGGGGGGTCCTGCCGAGAGGGACAGACACTGGACGCTGCCCTGAGAAACTACCTTCCTGAGTGTCCAGCTTGCCTTCTCGCTGTGTGTTGTGTGGAGCCAGTGTGCATGTGGGTGGATGTGGGCGGTATGTGTGCATGGTTCTGTGCATGTACATGAGGATGAGTGAACACATTGAGAGCTGGTATATACATGCATATAGGTGAGTATACACCTCTGTGCATGTCTGTATGCATCAGTGGGTATGTACATGGCAGCGTCTGTGTGTGTGGGTGTGTGGAGGGAGGGAGAAGGAGGCAGCATGTGGAGTTTGCTGGTTTCTGTCTCATTCATTCATGCTTGGCCTGGAGCAGAAGGTGCCCCAAGAATGCTTGAGGTTAATCATGACTGGGTCCTCAGGTTTTCTGGCTTTGTCCACTGCAGGCTCTGGGCAGGGAGAAGAATTCTGGGGCTCAGAACAAGTGTCGGGTAAATTTCAGCAAATCTGAAACCTGCATCTCAACAGAAACAAGAAAAAAGCGAATTCTTGAAAGTTGCTGCAGAATTGTAGATGCCCCAAGAGAAGGCATCCTATGTCAGCTGTGGGTGTCTCCACATGGCTGTGGGTCCCTCGTGCTGGCTCTCCCAGATGTGGGGTTTGGGAGTTGCATTCTCCTCTCCTGAGACCTCCCTCCCAAGCCCGCCCACACAGGTGCCCACGAACGGTGTCCTTGGAGTGTGGGGAACATGGACTAGAATGCGTTGGCACCACCAGAAAGGGTGTCGGGACAAAGTGCTCTGAGGGGCCTTTTCCAGGCCGTGAGGCTCCAACAGATGTCGGTGGACATGCGCTTTCCAAGAGTCCAGCTTGCCGCTCCTCTGAGGAAACAGTGTTGTATCCATTTTGCCTCAACTGTGTCAACACTGGTCTTAAAACCTAAAGCCTTATGTTGTCGAGCAGAAAGGAAATGGTCATTGGTGTTTAAGCCACGCTCTGAGGTTGCATTGTGTCTGGTCTCGGAGGTCACCCTGTTTCATTTATGCTTTCCTTTTTTTTGGTCTAAGTTTAGGTCCACGATGTCCTGAGGCTTTTCTCCTAAGCAACCATTCACACTGCTCCCTGTTGTATTGTTGGGCTGTGTTTATAAACGTTTCAAACCAGCAATTTTCCACTTTGATTCCAATAGCCATTCCCAGGCAGGGCCAGTCCTGCTGCTCAGATGTTCTGGGAAGAGACTCTGGCCAACCCAGGCCCAGTTCCTGCTGGATCAGTTGGCTCCAGCTGCAGAGACAGCATGGACGCCAGTAGGGAGAGAACCGAGTTGCAACCACACCTCTGGAGGAAACAGGGCTTGGAGGAGGCAGGGGTTATTCAGGGGTCCAGCCTCGTGAAAAGAAACCAGACAGGGTCCCATAGGCAGGTACTGTTAGGCCCCCAAGACAGCGAAGTGGTAACAGGGACAGGTCACAGGAAGCATGTCATGGCAGCCGACAGGGAAGGGTCCACACTCTGGACACCTCCCTCCAGCCACAGGGGCCTTGAACACAGGCAACCACCGGCTCCAACACATCCAGAGAAAACCTCCCAACGTCCACAAGCACACGCAGGACGTTCTCCAGGAGAGACCATATGTCAGGCCACAAATCAAGTCTCAATGTCTTTAAAAAGACAGATGTTAAGCCCTGTCACAGTGGCACAAGCTTATAGTCCCAGCACTTTGGGAGGCCAAGGCAGGAGGATCACTTGAGCCCAGGAATTCAAGACCAGCCTGGGCAACATAGGGAGACACCCCCAGAGTCTTTCTTTCTTTTTTTTTGAGATGGAGTTTCGCTCTTGTTTCCCAGGCTGGAGTGCAATGGTGCGATCTCCACTCGCCGCAACCTCCACCTCCTGGGTTCCGGCAATTCTCCTGCCTCAGCCTCCTGAGCAGCTGGGATTACAGGCATGCGCCATCATGCCCAGCTAATTTTTTGTATTTTTAGTAGAGATGGGGTTTCACCATGTTGACCAGGATGGTCTCGATCTCTTGACCTCGTGATCCACCCGCCTTGGCCTCCCAAAGTGCTGGGATTACAGGCTTGAGCCACCATGTCCTGCCTAGCCTTTCTTTCTTAAACAGAAAAAAAAAGTAGTGTCATCTCTGAATCCAGAGCAGAAGGAAATCTGGAAAAATCACAAATTTGTAGAAATGTAACAACACACTCTTAGCCAGTGGGTCAAGGAAGAAACCACAGAATACTTGGAGACAAATAGAAACAACTTAAAACTTAGGAGATGCAGTTTTGCTAAAGGAGACATTTCCAATTGTGATGCTCACATTCAAAAAGAAGGCTCCTCTGCGCTATGCTGCCTGTGGCATAGCCCTGCTCTGTGTGGAGCAGCTTAAAAATGATACTAAAATGAGTATAAATGCTTGAGGGGGTGGACACCCATTTTCCATGACGTGCATCTGTCACACTGCACACCTGTATCAAAACATCTCAGACACCCCGAAAATATATATCCCCACTATGTGCCCACAAAAACTTTTTAAAATAATAATTAAAAGAAGAAAACAAATAAACAAAAGGGCCGGGTGTGATGGCTCACGCCTGTAATCCAAGCACTTTGGAGGCCAAGGCAGGCGGATCACCTGAGGTCGGGAGTTCAAGACCAGCCTGACCAACATGGTAAAACCCTATCTAAAAAAAATTTTTTTTAAATAAATGTAATTAGCCAGGCACGGTGGTGCACACAGGTAATCCTAGCTACCTGGGAGGCAGGAGGATGGCTTGAGCCCAGGAAGTTGAGGCTACAGTGAGCTGTGATGGTGCCACTGCACTCCAGCCTGGGCAGCAGAGTGAGACCCTGTCTCTAAAAACAAAAAAAGAAGAAAGATCTCCAGTCAACAACCAAACTTAATGACTCAGGAACTAGAAAAAGAACAAGGGCCAGGCGCGGTGGCTCACGCCTATAATCTCAGCACTTTGGGAGGCCGAGGTGGGTGGATCACCTGAGGTCAGGAGTTCAAGACCATCCTGGTCAAGAAGGTGAAACCCTGTCTCTACTAAAAAAATACAAAAATCAGCTGGGCATGGTGGTGCGCACCTGTATTCCCAGCTACTCAGGAGGCTGAGGCAGGAGAATTGGTTGAACCCAGGAGGCGGAGGTTGCGGTGAGCCGAGATTGTGCCATTGCACTCTAGTCTGGGTAACAGTGAAACTCCATCTCAAAAAAAAAAGGAGGGGGAACAAAACCCAAAGTTAATAGAAGAAAGGAAATAATAATGATTAGAGCAGAGACAAATGCAGAATAGAAAAGAAATAGGAAATCAACAAAGTGAAACTGAAAATTGGTCCTTTGAGATTAACAAAATTGACAATCCTTTAGCTAGAATGACTAAGAAAAAAGACAAATTACTAAAATGAAAGTGCAGACCTTACTACCAAGTCTAGAGAAATATAAAGAGGCCAGCACTGTGGAAAACTGCACACCAACAAATCAATTAAGCGAGATGAATGAACAATTCCCAGAAATGTGAAACCTACCAAGGCTGAATCAGGAAAAAACAGACGATCTGAATAGGGTCTATAAATATAATTAAATCAGTAATCAAAAACCTCCTGACAAGGAAAAGCCATAGCCCTGATGGCTTCACCAGTAAATTCTACCAAACATTTAAAGAAGAATTGGCCGGGCACGGTGGCTCATTCCTGTAATCCCAGCACTTTGGGAGGCCGAGGCGGGCATATCATCTGAGGTCAGGAGACCAGCTTGGCCAACAAGGTGAAACCCCATCTCTACTAAAAATACAAAAATTAGCCAGGTGTGGTGGTGCATGCCTGTGATCCCAGCTTCACAGGAAGCTGAGGCAGGAGAATGGCTTAAACCTGGAAGGTGGTGGTTTCAGTGAGCCAAGATCACACCACTGCACTCCAGCCTGGTACGTGGACCGAGATTCTATCTAAAAAAAAATTTGTATAAATAAATGGAATAAGATATATGAAGCAAAAATTGGCAGAAAGGAAGAGAGAAATAGACAATTTCTATTTCTAGAAATTGCAGGAGTTGAAGTTTTTTTTTTAATACTTCCCTCTCAATAATGGACAGAACAACCAGACAAAAAACCCAGTAAGGACACAGAAGACTAGAGCAGCACACAACGCTGTAAACCAGTTAGCCCAGCCTTTTCCGTAGATGTCCACATCTACAGAAAACTGCGCCCAACGCAGCACAATACACGTTGTTCTCAAGTGCACGTGGAGCATTCTCCTGGGTAGACCTTCCATGAGACAAGTCACAATACATTTAAAAGGACTGAAATCTTACAAAGTACATTCTCCAACCGCAATATAATGATATTGGAAATCAATAATGAAAAGGAAATTAGGAGATTCACAAATATGTGAAAATTGATCAATGTGTTCCTAAATAACAAAGGGGTCAAAAAAAAAATGAGACTAGATAAAATAGAAAACAGGGCTGGGCACGATGGCTCACGCCTACAATCCCAGCATTTTGGGAGGCCAAGGTAGGCGGATCACCTGAGGTCAGGAGTTTGAGACCAGTCTGGCCAACATGGTGAAACCCTGTCTCTACTAAAAATACAAAAATTAGACGGGCATGGTGGTGTGTGCCTGTAATCCCAGCTACTCAGGATGGTGAAGCAGGAGAATCACTTAAACCTGGAAAGGGGAGGTTGCAGTGAGCTTAGATCACACCACTGCACTCCAGCCTGGGTGACAAGAGTGAAACTCTGTCTCAAAAAAAGTGAAAAGGAAATTAGGAGATTCACAAATATGTGAAAATTAATCAACATGCTCCTAAATAACAAATGGGTCGAAGAATATGGGACAATAAAAAGTAGAAAACCCTCTCAGGTGATGAGAACAGAAACACAAGAGCTTACGGAATGCAGCAAAAGCAGAACTTTCAAGGAAATTTTGCCTGCAAATGCCTAAAGAAGAAAATCTCAAGTCAATAACCTAAACTTCCCCTTTAAGAAACTAGAAATGAAGAGTAAACTAAAAGCCAGCAGAAAGAAGGAATCAATAAGGACTAGGACAGAGATGAATGAATAGAGAATAGAAAAACAATTTTTTTTCTTTTTTGAGACAGAGTCTTCTCTTTCGCTCAGGCTGGAGTGCAATGGCAAAATCTTGGCTCACTGCAACCTCTGCCTCCCAGGTTTAAGCGATTCTCCTGCCTCAGCCTCTCAAGAAGCTGGGATTATAGGCACCTGCCACCATGCCTGGCTAAGTTTTGTGTTTTTTAGTAGAGATGGGGTTTTACCATGTTGGTCAGGCTGGTCTCAAACTCCTCACCTTAGGTGATCCACCTGCCTCGGCCTCCCAAAGTGCTGGGATTACAAGTATGAGCCACCCACGTACAACCCAATTTTTAAAAACCTAAAAGTTGGTTATTCCAAAAGATTAGGCTAGGCGTCTCAGCACTTGGGGAGGCTGAAGGCAGAAGGATCATTTGAGTCTAGGAGTTCAACACCAACCTGGGTAACATAGGGAGACCTTGTCTCTATTAGAAAATAAAACTGTTTTGGGCCGGGCGCGGTGGCTCAAGCCTATAATCCCAGCACTTTGGGAGGCCGAGGCAGGTGGATTACGAGGTCAAGAGATCGAGACCATCCTGGTCAACATGGTGAAACCCCGTCTCTACTAAAAATTACAAAAAATTAGCTGGGCATGGTGGCGCGTGCCTGTAATCCCAGCTACTCAGGAGGCTGAGGCAGGAGAATTGCCTGAACCCAGGGGGCGGAGGTTGCGGTGAGCCGAGATCGCGCCATTGCACTCCAGCCTGGGTAACAAGAGCAAAACTCGTTCTCAAAAAAAAAAAAAAAAAATTAGCTGGGCATGGTGGTGCGTGCCTGTAGTCCCAGCTACTCAGGAGGCTGAGGTAGGAGAATTGCCTGAACCCAGGAGGCGGAGGTTGTGGTGAGCCGAGGTCGCGCCATTGCACTCCAGCCTGGGTAACAAGAGCAAAACTGTCTCGAAAAAAAAAAAAACTGTTTTGAGAAAGAAGGAAAGACAAGAAAAGAAAAATTAACAAAATTGACAAACCTTTAGCTAGGCTGATCAAAAAGAGAGAGCAAAACTGTGTGTGTGCACATGTGAGAGACAGAGAGAGCAAAGGAAATACTATAAACAATGGTATGCCAAAAAGTTAGATAACTTAAATGAAATAGACAACTTCCTAGAAACAAGTCACCAAAACTGACTCAAGAAGAAATAGAGGCTGGGCGTGATGGCTCACACCTGTAGTCCCAGAACTTTGGGAGGCCAAGGAGGGCAGATCACTTGAGGTCAGGAGTTCAAGACAAGCCTGGCCAACATAGTGAAACCCTGTATCTATTAAAAATACAAAAATTAGCCAGGCATGGTGGTGCAGGCCTGTAATCCCAGCTAGTCAGGAGGCTGAGGCAGGAGAATTGCTTGAACCCAGGAGTTGGAGGTTGCAATGAGCAGAGATCTCGCCATTGCACTCCAGCCTGGGCAACAAAGAGAGACTCTGTCTCAAAAAAAAAAAAAAAAGAAAAAAAAAAATAGAACATCTGGATAGACCTATAACAAAGAGATTGAATTAGTAATAAAAAACATATTCCCACAATCACAAGTTTAAACTCAGACAACTTTAAGCCAGGCGCAGTGGCTCACACCTGTAATCCCAGCACTTTGGGAGGCCAAGGCAGGTGGATCACGAGGTCAAGAGATTGAGACCATCCTGGTCAACAAGGTGAAACCCCGTCTCTACTAAAAATACAAAAATTAGCTGGGCATGGTGGTACGCACCTGTAATCCCAGCTACTTGGGAGGCTGAGGCAGGAGAATTGCTTGAACCCAGGAGGTGGAGGTTGCGGTGAGCCGGGATAGTGCCATTGCACTTCAGCCTGGGTAACAACAGTGAAACTCTGTCTCAAAAAAGCAAAAACAAACAAACGAAAAAACTCAGACAACTTTGCTGGTGAAAAGTTTAGAGAATTAACACAAACTTTTTCAAAAAAGAAAAGAGAAGGGAACACTTTCCAATTCATACTATGAGGCCAATGTTATTCTGATACCAAAACCAGACAAAGTAATCACAAGAAAAGGACAGACCAGTATTTCTTATGAACATAGTTGCCAAAATCCTCAACAAAGTACTAGCAAACGGAATCTAGCAACATAGAAAAGAATGATATGCCACAGCCTAGTGTGCTATTTGTTTCAGGAATACAAGGTTGCCTTAACACGCAAAACTCAATTAATGGGACAGGCCAGGTGGCTCATGCCTATGATCCTGGCACTTTGGGAGGCCAAGGTGGGCAGATGGCTTCAACCCAGGAATTTGAGACCAGCTTGGGCAACATGGCAAAATAGACATACACACGCGCGTGCACATTCACCTCTCTCCAAATCAGCCAGACCTGGTGGCATGCACCTATGTTTCCAACGACTCAAGAGGCACAGGTTGGAGGATGACTTGGGCGGGGGGCTCAGAGACTGCAGTAAGCCGAAGGTTGTACCACTGTATTCCAGCCTGGGCAACAGAGCCAGACCCTGTCTCAAAAGATAATAAACTAAATTACTGGAGTACACCATATCAATAGCATAAAAAACAAAAACACATGATCATCCGAGATGTAGAAAACTCAGCATGCCTCCACGAGAAAACATTTAATGAACCAGGCCAAGAAGGGAGTACCATCAGCCCAATAAAGAGGGTCTGTTAAGCAAACACACAAGCAAGTAATCACACGTAATGCTGGAGAAGGGGATGCTCCCCTAAGATCACAAAGAAGACAAGGTTGTCTGCTCTCACTCTTTGACTGCAGGATCTATCCAGGGCAAATAGACAAGAAAAAGAAAGAAAAGTCACCCACACTGGAAAGAAAGTACTGTGAATTACACAATCTTACATGTACAAAACCCTAAGGCATTCACAAAAAGCTACTCAAACTAATAACTGAGTTCACATGCTTGCAGAATCAACAGACAAGAAACGATTCTTTTTTTTTTTTTTGAGATGGAGTCTCACTCTGTCCCCCAGGCTGGAGTGCAATGGCGTGATCTCAGCTCACTGCAACCTCCGCCTCCCAGGTTCAAGCCATTCTCCTACCTCAGCCTCCTGAGTAGCTGGGATTATAGGCATGCACCATCACGCCTGGCTAATTTTGTATTTTAAGTAGAGATGGAGTTTCTCCATGTTGGTCAGGCTGGTCTCGAACTCCTGATCTCAGATGATCTGCCTGCCTCGGCCTCCCAAAGTGCTGGATTACAGGCGTGAGCCACCACTCTCGACCAAGAAACCATTCTTAATCTCACGTGGAACAAAGTACAAAGAAATACATTTATTTTTCTATATATGAGCAACAGATAGCTCTAAATTGAAATCAAGAAAACAATTCCAGGCCAGACACAAGGTGGTTCATGCCTGTAATCCCAGTGCTTTGGGAGGCCAAGGGAAAGGATCGTTTGATCCCAGGAGTTCAAGGCCAGCCTGGGCAACATGGTGAGACCTCATCTCTACAAAAAAATGAAAAAAAAAATTGGAAGGGGAAAAGAAAAAAAAAAAATTAGCTGGGTGTGGTGGTGTGTGCCTGTAGTCCCAGCTACTAGGGAGGCTGAAGGCGGGAATGGCTTGAGGAATTTGAGGCTCAGTGAGCTGTGACTGCACCATTTCCAATGGTATCAAAAAGAATAAAAAACTTACGAGTGAATTTAACAAAAACCAGCACAAAATATACTCAGAAAACCATAAAACATTGTAGAAAGAAATGAAGAAATTCCCAGTAAATGCAGGGACATCCTGTGGCAACAATCAGAAGACAGCACTGCTGGCATGGCCATGCCCCCAGACACTCTCCAGCATGCGCAGCACAGTCACCATAAAAACCCCATTGGCTTTTTCTCAGAGGGTGACAAACACCGACTTATCCTAAAATTCACATGTAAGTACGAGGAACTCAGGAGAGGCAAAACAATCCTGATAAAGAACAAAATTGGAAGATTTCTAAACTTACGGCAAAGCTGCGGGAACCAGGGAAAATGGCACCAACAGAAGATGGAAATACAGGCAACTGAGGAAAATGGGGTCTCCAAATAAAGCCTGGCATTTGTAGCCAAATGATTTTTGAGACACGTGCCAAGATAATTCAACGGGGAAAGAAGTGTTTTTTTCAACAGGCCGGTCGCGGTGGCTCACTCCTGTAATCCCAGCACTTTGGGAGGCCGAGGCGGGTGGATCACGAGGTCGAGATCAAGACCATCCTGGTCAACATGGTGAAACCCCATCTCTACTAAATACACAAAAATTAGCTGGGCATGGTGGTGCGTGCCTGTAATCCCAGCTACTCAGGAGGCTGAGGCAGGAGAATTGCCTGAACCCAGGAGGTGGAGGTTGCGGTGAGCCGAGATCGCGCCATTGCACCCCAGCCTGGGTAACAAGAGCGAAACTCCGTCTCAAAAAAAAAGAAAGAAAAGATGTCTTTTTCTTTTCTTTCTTTTTTTTTTTTTTTTTGAGAGAGACTCTCATTCTCAGCTTCAAGTGATTCTCCCAAGTAGCTGGGATTACAGGTGCCCAGGACCACACCCAGCTAATTTTTGTGTTTTCAGTAGAGACTGGGTTTCATCATGTTGGCCAGGCAGGGGGATCGCTTGAGCCCAGGAGTTTGTAGCCAGTCTAGTCAACACAGTGAGACTCTCTAAAGATAAATAATAAAAATCAAACGCAGTTGCTGCTGAGGTGCGCTCGCCGGCGGGGCGCATCCGCGCTCTTCTCCCTCAAGGCCTCCCGCAGCGTCCCCACGTGGAAGGCAACGGCCAGAGAAGAGGTGGCGCCGCCTGCAGAGAGCTGAAGCCATCGCCAGTTCGCGGGGCTCCGGGGCCTCTCAGCGCCCCTAGCGGCGGCTTCGCTCCCGACGCGGAGGGTGTGGCCCCTCCAGGAGGAAAGCCGGGCCCGCCTGGCCCACCGCACCTCGGCTTGCACGTGCGCCTCCCGCGGAAGCGCTGCACCCAGGAGTCTGCGGCTTCGCCTTCGCCCGCCTCCACCTCGAGCGCGACGCCGTAGACGCCGGGGACCGGGCCGTGCTGGGCGGGCACGAGCTTCGGGTGCACACGGCGCGCTATGGCCGCCCCCGGACTCGCACCACAGCCGCCGGGGGGCCGCCACCCCGCGCCTGGATAAACCGTTGCGCTGCTCCTCCCGCCCGCAACCCTAGGCGGCGCCGCGGCCCCTCCTGGAGTCGGAGCCGGCCCCGCCGCAGCCGCCCAGTCTTCGCCCCGCACTCGCTCTCGGTTGACCTCCAGGTACAGATCCGCGCGGTCCAGGACTCGTCGGTGCCCAGATCCCACGCGCGGTCCCCATCTCGGTCCAGGAATCCGCCCCCACGCCCCACGTGTCCAAAAGGAAATCCCAATCCAGGCTGCGACCCAAGAATACCCCATGTCTCCTGAAGAGGATGGAGCGGTGCCCTCTTAGAAAAAGCCGAATCAGCGGCGAGCAGTATGCACGGAGGACTGAGAAAGGACCGCAGACTCGGTCCATCCAACAACAGTCCTCGGACTGGCTATTGAAAGGCTTATTTTGTAACATCTAACTTTTTACTTGCTTAAGCTTTGCCTCAGCTGGCAAACTTCATTTTAGGTGCCATTTTGTGGCTGTTATCCAACTTTCTTGTAATTTAGTGAGGTGAACCGCTTCAGATTTCATTATCGGATTTGGATATTTGAGGTAAATTTTCATTTTGTTACACAGTGCTGACTTTGTTTGAAATTAAACAGATTGGTAACCTAAAAAAAAATTAAACACTAAAGAATAAAGTTGTATTTCCTACTGAATATCGTACAAAAAGTGATTCCAGGGCCGGGGACAGTGGCTCAGGCTGTAATCCCAGCACTTAGGGAGGCTGAGGTGGGAGGATCACTTGAGTCCAGGAGGTGGAGGCTGCAGTGAGCAGTGACTGCACCACTGCACTCCAGCCTGAACATCAAAGTGAGACCCTGTCTCAAAAGAAAAGAAAAAAACTTTGCCACCTCGCACGCCCATGATCCTGTCCTGTCCCGTCCGGCCTGGTCCTGCTGCCGCACCCGCCAGCCAAGAGCTCCACGCAGTTCAACAAGGGCCCCTCGTCCGGTCTGTCGGCCGAGCTCAAGAACTGGCTCCTGTCCAAGTATGACCCCCAGAAGGAGGCAGAGCTCCGAAGATGGATCGAGGGACTCACCCGTCTCTCCATCAACCCCGACTTCCAGAAGGACGGGACTATCTTATGCACACTCATGAACAAGCTACAGCCAGGCTCAGTCCCCAAGATCAACTGTTCCATGCAGAACTGGCACCAGCTAGAAAACCTTTCCAACTTCATTAAGGCCATGGTCAGCTATGGCATGAACCCCGTGGAGGCCAACAACCTGTTTGAGAGCGGGAACATGACACAGGTGCAGATGTCTGTTCTCGCCCTGGTGGGGAAGGCCAAGACTAAGGGGCTGCAGTGCAGAACAGGGTGGACATCTGCGTCAAGTACTCGGAGAAGCAGGAGTGGAACTTCGACGATGCCACCATGAAGGCCGGCCAGGGCATCATCGGGCTGCAGATGGGCACCAACAAATGCGCCAGCCAGTCGGGCATGACCGCGGACAGCACGAGGAGGCATCTCTACTACCCCAAGAACCACATCCTGCCCGCCACGGACCACTAGACCATCAGCCTCCAAATGGGCACCAACAAGTGTAATAACTCCTCCATGTCCCTGCAGACGGGCTACAGCAGGGCACCAACCAGAGCCTCCAGGTCTTCGGCCTGGGCCCGCAGATATACGACCCCAAGTACTGCCTGCAAGGCACAGTGTCCGACGGGGCTCCCTCCGATGCTGGCGACTGCCTGGGCCCGGGGGAGGTCCCTGAACATCCCCCTTACCACCAGGAGGAGGCGGGCTGCTGAGGCTCCCAGTGCGCTCTCTCCCCACGTCGTCTCCCTGTCTGGGTTTCTGGGATTTTCTGTGTTTTCATCTTTTTAAAATTAACCTGTTCAGTGCTGCCAATCAGCCAAGGGTCTATGAGTGGTTCCTGGGATCAGGCAGCAGGGCTTTCTCCCCCTTGCCTTGGTCCTTTGCAGGACTGAGCCACTGGGCTGGGCGGGGGAAGGGGTCAAGGCTATATCTTGATACCTGTAAGGTCAGGGTCCCTGCTGGCACATCCAGGCTGTGAGCTGAGCTGTGCTGGGGAGAAGAGGCCTGGGCTTGGAGGGAACCAGTCCCTGAAGATTTCCGGTTGCCTCGTCTCTTCTCACTTTTGTCATCTGATCAGTTTGTGGTTTCTGTACCTGCAAAAGTTTCAGGAAGTAGTAACAAAAGAAAAATACTTTTGTTTCCCCCGGAGGAATGGGGCAGAGACAGTGGAGAGGGTGCTGGGCAATGAGTCCCCTGGAAAGGGGGCCTGGCCATGATACTGAACGTGTCAGGCTCCCAAGTGGCTGGATTTCCCTTGGACCCTCAGACCTGCCCCGGGGCCTGGTGAGGAAAGTGAGGCCTGTACAAGGAAGCGGAATTCTGAGTTGCTGGGGCCAAACCTGACCCGGTCTCCATGCTACCCCATCCTCCCCATAGCCTCAGTGGGTTTTTTTCAGTTGTTGCTGTTGCCCAGGCTGGAGTGCCATGGGGCAATCTTCACTCACAGCACCTCCACCTCCCGAGCTCAAGGGATTTGCCTGCCTCAGCCTCCCAAGTAGCTGGGACTGCAGGTGCTCCACCACACTGGCTAATTTTTGTATTTTTGGTAGAGACAGGGTTTCATCATGTTGACCAGGCTGGTCTCGAGCTCCTGGCCTCAGGGATCCACCTGACTTGGCTTCCCCAAGTGCTGGGATTATAGGCATGAGCTACTGCGCCCGGCCCCTCAGTAGGTTTTCAGGAGCCCCAACCCTCCTCCTCCCCTTCTGGGCCTGACCAGCTATACTGCTCCATCTTGGGCAACACACCCCGCCAAGTGCTGCACGGGGACCCTCACCCAGGGGCCCTGCTCCATGAGATAATGTGAAACCCAACTGTGGACCAAACGCAATAAAACCTCTGTAAGAAGAAAAAAAAAAACTTTTAAAGTAGCTCCAAATGCACCAAGGACCTAAGTAGGAAAGCTGAGGAATTTACATTCCTACAATGACCACAGGAGTTCATTCTTGGGCCCTGGATGGGGCAGTGGTTTTGTAGACATGACATCAAAAGCACACACAGCAAAGGAACAAAAATAAAGAAAATTTCCCCAAAATTAAAGATTTTTTTTTTTGAGACATATAGTCTCACTCTATTGCCCAGGCTGGAGGGCACCACAAGTTGTGTGATTTCAGCTCATTGCAACTTCCGCCCCCCAGAGTCAAGTGATTCTCTCACCTCAGCCACCCAAGTGGCTGGGACTATGGGTGCCTGGCTAATTTTTTTATTTTTAGTAAAGACAGGGTTTTACCATGTTGGTCAGCTGGTCTTGAGCTTCTGACCTCAAGTGATTAACCCACCATGGCCTCCCAAAGTGCTGGGATGACACGCAGGAGCCACTGTGCCCAGCCAAAATTAAAGACTTTTGTACTTAAATGACATTAAGCAAATGAAAAGACAACCCAAGGCTGGGCACAGTGGCTCAAGCCTATAATTCCAGCACTTTGGGAGGCCGAGGCAGGTGGATCATGAGGTCAAGCGATCGAGACCATCCTGGTCAACACGGTGAAACTGCATTCTACTAAAAAAAATACAAAAATTAACTGGGCAGTGACACACGCCGGTAATCCCAGCTACTCCGGAGGCTGAGGCAGGAAAATTGCTTGAACCCAGAAGGCGGAGGTTGTGGTGAGCCGAGATTGTGCCATTGCACTCCAGCCTGGGTAACAAGAGCGAAACTCCATCTTCAAAAAAAAAAAAAAGAAAGAAAGAAAGAGAAGACAACCCAAATATTTGCAATTATTTACAAATTGTGTATATATCTGATAAGGAACTTGTACCCACAAAATATAAAGAATCTTACAACCCAACAGAAAAATAACCTAATTTTTTAAATGGGCAAATGAATATAGACATTTGCCTAAAGAAGATGTTAAGATGGCCAGGCATGGTGGCTCGCGTGCTGTAATCCCAGCACATTGGGACTACTCTAGAGGTCGAGGCAGGTAGATCACCTCAGGTCAGGAGTTCGAGACCAGCCTGACAAACATGGAGAATCCCTGTCTCTACTAAAAATACAAAACTTAGCTGGGTGTGGTGGCACACGCCTGTAGTACTAGCTACTTGGGAGGCTGAGGCAGGAGAATTGCTTGAACCGGGGATGCAGAGGTTGCAGTGAGCTGAGATTGCGCCACTGCACTCCAGCCTGGCAACAGAGCAAGACTCCATCTCAAAAAATAATAAATAGGCCGGGCGCGGTGGCTCAAGCCTATAATCCCAGCACTTTGGGAGGCCAAGGCGGGTGGATCACGAGGTCAAGAGATCGAGACCATCCTGGTTGACATGGTGAAACCCCGTCTCTACTAAAAATACAAAAAATTAGTTGGACAAGGTGGCACGTGCCTGTAATCCCAGCTACTCAGGAGGCTGAGGCAGGAGAATTGCCTGAACCCCAGGAGGCCGAGGTTGCGGTGAGCCGCGATTGCGCCATTGCACTACTCCAGCCTGGGTAACAAGAGCAAAACTCTGTCAAAAAAAAAAAAAAGATAATAATAAAATAAAATAATAATAATAATAAATAAAAAGGTTTTTTTTTTTTTGAGACGGAGTTTCACTTGTTACTCAGGCTGGAGTGCAATGGCGCAATCTCGGCTCACTGCAACCTCCGCCTCCTGGGTTCAGGAAATTCTCCTGCCTCAGCCTCCTGAGTAGCTGGGACTACAGGCACGCACCACCATGCCCAGCTAATTTTTTGTATTTTTAGTAGAGACAGGGTTTCACCATGTCGACCAGGATGGTCTCGATCTCTTGACCTCATGATCCACCCGCCTCGGCCTCCCAAAGTGCTGGGATTACAGGCTTGAGCCACCGCGCCCGGCCGAAAAGAAGATATTAACATGGCTGATAAGCACATTAAAAGATGTCCAACTTCATTAGTCGTTAGAGAAATGCAAATCAAAGCCACAATATCCCACGTCACACCCACTAGGATGCCTGTAATAAAAAAGACAGACAACAGCAAGTAAAGACCAGGGCATGGAGATGTCGAAGCCCCCATGCAGTACCGCAGGACTGGAAACTGGCGCAGCCTCCATGGAAGAGTTCGGTGGTTCCAGAGTTCAACACACAGGTACCATAGGACCCAGCAACTCCACTCCTAGGGCAATACCCACAGAATTGAAAACATGTGGCCATGCCTGTAATCCCAGCACTTTAGGAAGCCGAGGTGAGTAGATGACCTGAGGTCAGAAGTTTGAGACCAGCCTGGGCAACATGGTGAAACCTCATCTGTACTAAAATACAATAAAAAATTATCCAGGCGTGGTAGCATGCACCTGTAGTCTCAGCTACTTGGGAGGCTGAGGTAAGAGAATCCCTTGAACCTGTGGGGTAGAGGTTGCAGTGAGCTGAGATCTGCCACTGTGCTCCAGCCTGGGCAACAGAATGAGACCCTGTCTCAAAAAAAAAAAAGAATCCCCATATTGCCATATTGGTCTTCTAATCCATGGAGTGAAGACCAGGATGATGTGAGAGGCCGACTAGAAAATACCAGAGTGGCCTCTGCCTGCCAAAATGGCAAATGTAGCTTCACGCTCCTGGAGGGATTTCAGAGACCAGCAGCACCAGCAAGGACATGAAGTGAAGGACAGGGGCTCCCACAGCCAGGCAGGTGGGCCTTGATGAATGGCAGTGGGTATTGGGACGTCGATGGCATCCTTGCTTTGCTGCTCTTGGCTGCTGCTCCAAAGGCCACGTCATTGCTAGAGTGACGCATCATGGCTCCCGTGCAGCTCTGCAGCTCCTCCCCTGTCAAGTGCTGGTCTTCCTTCTACACCTGTGGGCAGCGACTAGCCAGTGCAGCTTCCTCTCAGCCGGCAGGACCCGCAGTGCACTTCCGCTCTTCCTTCCGAGAGCTGCATCCACAGGATCGCTTTTTTCTTCAGGATGCTGTCCTTCGGGTGTACGTGAGGATAGCGTGCTGCTGGGACGCAGCAAGTATGATGGAGCGACTACCCTAGATGCATTAGTAAGATCCGTGTTCCAGGAGGCAGGAGACAAATCTAAAAGAAACATTCAGGATCCTGCCACCTTGGTCTAGCGGTTTGGGGCATGTCGGGATGTCCCTTTCAAGGTAGAGAACTAGCAGCTGCATCTGGTCCCTCCCATCACTCAGGAAGGGGCACGACACCTGAGGGGCTCTTTTGGTTTGGGGTGTCTCTTTTGGTTTGGGGGACATGGATTCTTCTTTCGTGCATTTCTTCCCCGTCGTTTCTGTACTGCTCTGAAGTAACCCAAATAGCGCTGGTTTTGAGTATGGCCAAGAACGAGGGCAAGCATCACAACAGTCCAGGCTGCCACACAAGCCACTCTGCCACCCAGGTGAGTGGCCAGCAGATCCCACAACACCCAACATGCCAGCAACAGATGGGAGTGTCATCAGAGGCATCTGGCAGGTCCCTGTAAATCATTCCCAGCACAGCACAGCCCCACTGGGATTTTTGAACAAGGTACGTCATGCTTTGTACACAAATATTCCCATTGTGAGATACAGTTTATGTTTGCTTCTGGGACTTAGAGACCGAAGGTTTGACTGGGAGCCACCGAGTTACCATGGGACCTGTGATGCCATCATCAAAAGGGTGTTATCTGATCCAGAAGCTGGACACTGGGTGTGCCTGACTCCCTCTATCACCACGTGGAAGGGCTGCCGACAGCATCAGGGGCCGACGGTGCCCAGACCACACGAGAGCTGCAGGAACGAGCAGCCCAGATGCCCCAGCTCCTCTCTTGCTCCGGCCTCCTCTCTCTCAGCCGGCACCTGCAGCCTCATTGGGCTCCCTCTGCCCAGATGCCTGGGGAAGGAAAACGTCAGGCCCTGTTACAGGCAGCTCTGTGTGGCATGCTGGCTGTTCCCAAAGCCGCACCTGCAGCACTGCCACCCCACAGGAGAAAGGAAACCCCTCCCCATGGGCAGAATCAAGAGAGTGCACCTGCTTGTTTATTTCACCTTGAAAAGAGAATGGCCATAGGTTCCTAGAGGAACTAACTCGCAGGCCATGGGTAAAGGTTTGGCTGGGTGGTAAAGCACTTGTAAGCAATGCAGCTGAAGCGTAGGCGCTATCTAGGCCCTGCAGGCTGCCGTAACAAAGGACCACAGGCTGGCTGCTTTATAAACAGCAGGTCTGTTTCTTTCCTTTCTCTTTTTCTTTTTCTTTTTTTAGATGGAGTCTCACTCTGTCTTCCAGGCTGGAGTGAGGTAACACAACCTAGGCTCACTGCAACCTCCGCCTCCTGGATTCAAGGGATTCTCCTGCCTCAGCCTTCTGGGTAGCTGGGATTATAGGCACATGCCACCATGCCCGACTAATTTTTGTATTTTTAGTATAGACAGGGTTTCACCATGTTGGCCAAGCTGGTCTCGAACTCCTGACCTCAAGTGATCAGCCTGCTTCGACCTCCTAAAGTGCTGGGATTACAGGTGTGAGCTACCACGCGTGGCCCATGACAGGTCTGTTTCTCACAGTTCTGGAGGCTGGGAAGTCCAAGATCAAGGTGCTGGCAGATTCGGTATCTGGTGGGGTACCTTCAAGGCTCATAAATGGTGCCTTCTCAATGTGTTCCTCACATGGCAGAAGGGGTGAGGGAGCTCTCTGGAGTGCCTTTTTTGTGAGACAGGGTCTCACTCTGTTGCCCAGGCTAGAGTGCAGTGGGGTGATCACAGCTCACTGAAGCGTCGAACTCCTGGGCTCAAGCCATCCTCCTGTCTCAGCCCTCCACGTAGCTGTGGGACTGCAGACACACACCACCATGCCTGGCTAATTTGTTTTTCTTTTTTCCTTTTTTTTTTTTTTGAGAGACAGGGTCTCATCATGTTGCCCAGGCTGGGTCTTGCACTCCTGGGCTCAAGGGATCCTCCTACCTCAGCCTCCCAAAGCGATGGGATTATAGGTATAAATCACCACACCTGGCCTCCTCTCATTATTACCAGTAATAATCCAGTAGCAACATGTCTGCCTCCCATTTCTGCAACTCTGGTTTTTGTTTTATTCATTTATTTATTTTTGACATGGGTTCTCAGTCTGTTACCCAGGCTGAAGTGCAGTGGCACCATCTTGGCTCACCGCAACCTCCGCCTTCTGAGTTCAAGCGATTCTCCTGCCTCAGCCCCCTGAGGAGCTGGAACTACAGGCATGCACCACCACGCCCAGCTAATTTTTATATTTTTAGAAAAGACAGGGTTTGCCATGTTGGCCAGGCTGGTCTCAAACTCCTGACCTCACGTGACTCTGCCCACCTCAGCCTCCCAAAGTGCTGGGATTACAGGCATGAGATACTGTGCCCGGCCTCATTTCTGCAACTTTGACTCGGCTGGTATAGAAGTCATTGTATACAAGCTGGAGTGCTTCCATCAGGGGACACAACCGGCCTCCATTACACTGCAAGTGGGACAGCCGTCTGGCTGCTTGGGACCCTTTATGCAAGTAGATCAATAGACAAAGAAAGGGATTGTTAGGTGGCTGCTGGACCCCAACTGCCAGAGGAAGGCAGGCCACTCATGACACACTGTAGTTGGGAACGAGCCTGGACTGCGGGAGGCCCCAGGTACCTCGGTGTGCCCCTCCTGTGTCATTAACACCCATGAAAAAGTGCTGCAAGCTGGTATCAGCAGACCACATGGGGCTTCGATCCCGGCACTGGCTAGGAAGCTTGGCCAGCTGAGGTGCTTGCTGAAAGCAGAGGACCTACCGTGAGGAGATGAACAGTGATGTGGCCATGTGACCAGCTGCAGAAGAGAGAACTGGAATACATTTTGTTCTTTCTTTTTTCTGAGACAGGGTCTGGCTCTGCTGCCCAGGCTGGAGTGCAGTGGTACAGTCACAGCTCACTGCAGCCTCGAACTCCAGGGCTCAAGTGGTCCTTCTGTCTCAGCCTCCCAAAGTGATAAAATTACAAGCATGTGCCACCACACTTGGCCAATAATTTTATCCTTTTTGTTTTAAACATAAATAAATTTGTAGGTTGGTCTCAATGGCTCATACCTGTAACCCCAGCACTTTGAGAAGCTAAGGCGTGAGGATCACTTGAGCCCACAAGTTCAAGACCAGCCTGGACAACATAGTGAGACCCCCATCTCTACAAACAAAAAGAATTAGCTGGGCATGATGACATGCACATGTAGTCCCAGCTACTTAGGAGGCTGAGGTGGGAGGAGTAAGGTCTTTTAAGCAGACTGACGGCCCCATAGATGCCATGTTAACCTCTGCGACCTGCAGAGACACTCTAGAGAAGTTCCTGGAAAATCTAAAGTAACTGGAAGACCATGAAAAGAGGAAGAAATGATCAACCCCTGAGGCACCTTTAAAACGTTCTCAACTGTTCCATGTTCCAGCCCCAGTTGATAAGGCCATTGGACTTTGTAACCGACCTTGGTCAACCTCCACACCCTATGATCCCTCCCAACTTACAAAAAAACCGACCTAAAGTTACTTCTGTAACTTTCCACTGTTTACTGCAAACCTATAAAACCAACTTCTACGCCCTTTTCAGCCTTAGCTCCCCCGAACCCAGGTGAATAAACAGCCATGTTGCTCACACAAAACCCGTTGGGGGGTCTCTTCATTCAGAGCTCAAGTTTTAACGGGAGGATCACTTGAGCCCAGAGTTTGGAGACTGCTGTGAGCTAAGATCACACCACTATGCTCCATCTTGGGTGAGAGAATGAGACCTTGTCTATATATGTATATATGCTTTTTTTTTTTTTTTTGATAGTGCCTGGAGGCAGACAATTCCTAGGCAGATAGGGACGGGTTCCCAAAGAAATCTGACCTTCAAGCAGACGATCTTTTAAAGCCTGAAAGCCAAGCTACAAGTCCCTGGTAAATCCACGGACGGATTAAAAACCTGTCTTCCTGTTTGGCGCATTTTCCTCTAATTGATCCCCACCCTTCACCTATTTTACATATATCTACCATTCCTAATTGGTTTTCTTTTTTTTTCTTTTTTGTTCTGAGATGGAGTCTTGCTCTGTCACCCAGGGTGGAGAGCAGTGGCATTTTTAAAGCTCACTGCAACCTGCACCTCCCAGGTTCAAGCAATTATCCTGCCTCAGCCTCCCGAGTAGCTGGGATTACAGGTGCCCAGGTAATTTGACTATTTTTTGTAGAGATAGGGTTTCACTTTGTCAGTTAGGCTGGTCTCAAACACCTGAGCTCTAGTGATCCACCTGCTTTGGCATCCCAAGTTGCTGGGATTACAGGTGTGAGCCACTGCACCCGGCCCCTAATTGGTTTCCTACACTGTCATGCCCACCTGTGAGTGGTGTCTTTGCTTTAAGCTTTTTTGCATTCTCAACCCTGGTCCGGGGTGATGAAGGCAGAGCAGTGTGTAGTCCTTTGCTAGCCCCAAGTCCTGGCTTGCCCCAGGAGCCAGAAAGGGTTTTTTTTTTTAAGACATCAAAACACAGAACATGAAAAATATATACAATACAAAGAGGTGCATCATGGGGACCAGCTTTAGGAGGGTGGGCTGCAGTGGGCTTGTACTGGTTCAACACACATCACACGGGCAAAGCTCCAGTTCCCAGTTCCCTGCTTTGCCGGTCATATGGGCCTGGAGACACATTTGCCTGTGATTTGGAGGCCAGGAGTGAGGCAGCAGCAGCCATATTGTTTTCATACCCAGAAGTCAGTCCAGTGAGGAGTGGTCAAAGCTCAACCCCCAGGGACGCACTTTCCACCCTGTGATCAAAGCAACTTCCCTCACATCTGAGGGAGGGGGCATGTGTTGTCTGACCTGTTTTTGCCAAATGGCGCCCCACCCCTTGAAAGGTTCACCAATCTGCACGGGGATGGAAAGTTCCCCATGGAGGAGATAGAGGGCGCCAGAGGAGGACTTCCGGGAAGAACAGCCCCTGCCCACCCCTGGCCAGGCTTTGTTTTGTAAAAGTTAAACCTCAGTGTATCTGAGTAGGGGCAGGTGAGGGGCGCCTAGGAGGAACCAGGTGAGGAAGACTCTGGAGGCTGCCTCGGCCCCCAGATAGGGGCCGTGATGGGGTTTAGAGTAAGGTTGGCAGGGGCGAGCCACAAGCAGTGTGTGCCCTCCGCTCAGGAAGGAACACACACTGCTGCTTTCTGGGTGGTGTCCTGCCCCACTCCAGGGCAGCAGAGCCTGATGCAGGGCACTGGGGTTCACTAGAGAGCTGGCAGCTTGGGGCACAGACAACTGGATCCCCATGCCGTCCACTGCCCTACCCCCAGCTGATGAGGCAGCCAGGATTCCTCTTCCAGTAGAAGCTGTTACAGGGTAATAGTTCTGTTCGGACAAAAAAAAAAAAAAGGAAAGACACCAACATTCTACTGCCCTGTCCCCTCCCCCCACAGCACTGCTCTCTGCACGCACACACATACACGCGCACACACACACATGCAATCCAATTTTTCTTTCTTTTCCAGAACCCAGGAAGGAGCTTCTGGCTGGCAGGCCTGGGGAGTGGGTGAGAAGGGCTACCTCTTGAGGGGAGTGGTTCTGCCCTGCTCATTTCCTGGTGGCACCCCCACTTCCGTCACCTGGCCCCGCCTACCAGCCCAGACCTATAAACCTGCCCGTCCTCTCTTCACTGCAGGCCCAGGCTGGGAGGCAGCACCATGCAGCTGAAGTTCAGTGGCCTGCAAATCCTAGTGACTGGGGCAGGGAGAGGTGGGTGTGAGCAGGGCAGGTGGAGGTGCAAGAGGGGCTGTCTGGGAGAGCAAGATGGCCAGGCTGCAAGATTCGCAGAGGCCCCAGGGCAGGGCCTGAGTCCTACTGGCCTGTCAGGCCTCCCTCAGCAGCTGAAACAGCAAGCCCCTCCCTGGTCAACACAAGACCCCCAACAGAGGAGTGAGCTTGTCTTCTCCCCAGGCGACCCCCAGAACCAGGCTGCACAGGCGGGTATACAGACAGGTCTCCTCCCTGTGGCCCAGTGGGAGGGGCTGCCCTTGGGGCCTCCCTGGTCCTCCTGCTGGTCAGCTGGGTCTCGGACCCGGGCCCTGCCCACTGTTGGGTCTCTGCCCTCTCACTGCTCGTTTCTGGGCAGCAGGGGCGGCAGCTCCTACTCCCACCCGCTCCCCTGACCCCAGCCTTGACCAGACATATGGGGCCATTTACCCACCAAGTCCCTTGAGCCTCCCAGGGAACAGGCAGAACCCTGCAAAGGCCTTGCATACCCTGGGAGCCAAAGTGTGGGCCGTGAGCTGCACCAGCGCTGACCTGGTCAGCCTCACCAAGGTGATGAAGCATGAAGCTCGGTGAGGCCTGGATCTGCCCCCACCCCAGGGATGCTTCCTGGCTGGACCACCCCCCAGGCCACTTCCCAGCGTCCCACAGTGCCGCGAGTTAGATCCCGTGTGCGTGGACCTGGGCCACTGGGAGGCCACCAAGCAGATGCTGGGTGGTGTGGGCCCTGTGGACCTGCCGATGAACAGTTGCACTGTGGCCCTGCTGCAGCCCTTCCCGGAGGTCACCAAGGAGGCCTGTGACAGGTGAGAAGCAGGGACAGGGTTGGGCAGGGGAGCTGCTGAAGATGGGCTGGTGGAGGTGGCTACGGTCCCTGTCTCCTGCCAGGTCCTTCAGTATGAATCTGTGTCGTGCACCCCAGGTGTCCCTGGTGAACCAGTGGAAGGGGGAGGCTCGTCGCTGAGCAGGCTGGGTGGGGGTGGGCTGAGGTGCAGTCAGCTGCGCCCACTCTGCTTTCAGATCACAGCCTGGGGCCTGATGGGTCACGGAGCACCCAGCTCCATCATCAGCATCTGGCCCATGTTGCCTTCCCAATCCCGTGACCTACGGTGAGTCCCTCTGCCCAACCTGCACACGGATTCAACGAAGCAGCCCCCCCCACCGCCCTGCAGATGGGCCTACCTGGGAGGGCTCAGTCCCTAAAGGGACTCCACCAACAGACTCCACCGAGGGTGCAGTGCCCATGCTGACAAAGGCCATGGCCATGAAGCTGGGGCCACAGAAGGTGGTAGTGGGGGCGGGGCTGGGGACCAGGCCTTGGGGGTACAAAGCGGGTGCTACGGGGCAGGGCTGGGGGATGGTGTTGAGAATGGGAAGGACGGGGACCACGCAAGGCTCTAGCCAGAGGGACCGGTAATTACTCCAACACAGGAAGTAAGCTCAGGCCTGGGGGCATCCAGGAACTGCGTGGACCGGGGACGCTGAGGCCACCACCTCTGGCCCCGGCCCCAGATCAGGGTGAACTCTGTAAGCTCCATGGTGGTGCTGACAGCCAGCGGCCAGAAAGTCTAGTCCGATCCCAGCTCTGCTGGAAGGTGAGGGACCGCCACCCACTGAGGAAGACTGCAGGTCAGGGGGTCAGCGGGTCAGCGGGGCGACCTGGGGAGCTCAGCCCAGCTACCCTGACAGGCCACCGCCCCCGCAGAGGTGGAGGAGGTGGTCCCCAGCATCTTTTTCTTGCTCAGGGACCGCAGCGCCTCCCCAGCGACTCGGACACCCTCCTGTACGCCGGCTACCCAGTCATCTAGAGCCTCGAATCCTGCCGCGGCCCCGCCCCACGCTAAGGCCGCCACGCCCAAGTCCCGGTCCCGCCCCCGCCGCGTTCACGACCCCGCCCCGACCCCGCTACTGCTTTGGCTCCCGCCTCAGCCCCGGCCCCGCCCCGCCTCTCCTGACCCCGCCTTTCCCAACCACGCTCATTCACAGGCTCCAAATGGCTCCGCCCCCGCTCAGGCCCCGCCCTGCCCTTACTTCACCTTTGATCATCCCAGGTCCCACCCCGGCCCCACCTACTCCTGACTCGCCCCACGCCACGCCCTGCGCATGCCCATAAGCCACACTCGCTACCCCTCTCTCAGACCCGCCACGCCCACTAACACGCCCCGCCTGCGCCCAGGCTCCGGATGCACCTCGATCACGCTCCTGTCCGGCCCTCGGCCCCACACCCGGCCAGTGCCAGGCCCTCCTCCCACCACCCCGCTCAGTACTCTCTCGCAGCGCTCCCGCCACGCCCCTAATCATCTCTGGCTCTACCCCGCCCCGAGGCCTGCTCCCGCCACGCCCCTCCCAGGCCCCGCCCGCTCCAGCACCTGCCCCGCCTCTACACCTGCCCGACTCGCCCAGGCCGGTGTCAGACCCACCGCCCCACCGCGCTCCTCCGCGTCCTCATCCGGGCTACGGTGAGACGCAGCCTCTGCCTCCCCCAACCACTGTATACCCCTGAGCTGGCGTGGATGGGCTTTAATAAATGGAAGCCCTTCTCCCCGGACCAGCGCAGACCAGGATTCTGGGCTGGCCGCTGCGAGGCTGGGGACAAGAGAAACGGGGACCGTGGGCACACCTTTCACCCCACGTGAGGCGATTGAGCGCGCAGACCCTGAAGCCAGCCCACTCCACCCGCGACTCCACCTGAGGACCAAAGGACAGTGACTCTTCTGTAAGGAGAGTCCTGCTGTCCATGGCCCTGCTCTCCACACTCAGCCGGCCATGGGCAGTGGACAGAAGGCATCCTGCACACCTCTCCCCGGAGATTCTGGCCCCGTCCTCCAGCCCAGCTCCCTGGCTGTGACCTCCGCCTGTCCGGAAAGATGAGGGGCACGCCCTGGACCCAAAGCCCTCCGAATGGAAGGTAGGGCGGAGAGTTCCGCTGGAGTAACAGAGGTGGGGTCCTATTGCAGCAAATCCCCAGAGAATCCACCTCCACCTCTGGGTGCACCTCTCACCCAAGGCCACCGGTAAGAGGCTGCCCAAGCCAAGGGCTGAGCTCCCAGTTCCGCTCAAAGAGAGCCCCTGGACTGAATCCGGGCTCAACAGCCCTGCAGTCCAGGCCTGGCCAGAGGGTCCTGCAGGCCCTGGGGTTTTCAGCTGTGCTTGCCTAGGCCAGGCCCTGCTTTTGCCATGCCACCTGGGTGTGGGTAACACCCCCCAGGGGCACCAAGGAAGGAGAACTGTATAGACCCCAGGTACAGTTAGTGTCTGAAACATAACTCACTGCTTACTCTATCTAGCTTATATATATATACTCACACTTAGTCCCATATAATCTTTCTTTATATTCCTATAGGTATTGCAGCCGGAGCTGTACTGACACATTTAGTGCTGATTTATAGAATCCTTCCATATAACCATATAGCAGTCTGTAGTAGGAAGAATGCCTAGAGCAGTCACAGAGCAGCAGTACATGGGAAAACAGCCAGACCAGGACAAGAACCAAAGACCCAGGCAGTGGCGTCCCTGCCTGAAAGGGCATATGCTGTATGGCAGGCTTGGAGCAAGAGCCTCCCCTCCTGATAAAGGAGTTGTAGTTCCTTGCATCCAGTTCCTGTGGAAAGTAGGCCTCAGGCTTGAGATCCTGGAAATAACCGAGGTAGAAGAACCCCTCTGGTGTGACCAGTCACGGTGGCTGTACACCCTGTCAGTCTTTTCTCGCTTCTGTGCTAGTGCAAAGAATCCTCCCATAAATATCTTTATATATATATATATAATTTCAGCATGTTGGTCAGGCTGGTCTTGAACTCCCGACCTCAGGTGATCAGCCCACCTTGGCCTCCAAAGTGCTTGATTACAGGTGTAAGCTACCACACCCAGCACCCACAAATATCTTAAGAGAAGAACACAAGTCTTCAGCTCCCACTGCATTGGCTTACAGTATCCTTCTGTTAGAAATTCTTTGAAGTCTCCAGCTCCCAAATAAGAAGTGTTGTGCATGACACCTGTTGCACACAGCCCACCACCTCCTTGCCTTGAGGACCTAATGGGGGTGGACCCCTTTTCTGTACATGACCCTCTATTACTGCACATGGCATGGCCTCCTACTGCACACAGCCCACCTCTCTGCCCAGGTGACATAATGGGGTGGCCCCCCTGCTTGTGACTCACATGATTGTGTATGCCCTATCACTAAGCCTATAGAGGATGACCTCACTCACAATCCTGCCCCCTGATTGTACCTAATAAATACAGATGCTTTTGGGCATTTGGGGCTCTCACCGATCTCCGCTCACAGGTTGTGTGGCCCCCCGAGTCCAGATGCTCTTCACCAGTTCTTCAGTGTCCTGTCTCTTTACTTCTCGGATCCTGCACTTCAGCACAGCAAGGGACACCCCACGACCCTGTGGGGCTGTACAGCCCTACATCTGGGGAGCTATAGGCCTGAGGTGGACGGGGCATAAAGTCCAACCATGGGCGAGGGGACAGAGGACTAGGGTCGGGATCCGGCCCGCCAAGCAGCGGGTGGGAGGGCACAGGGCACAGGGCACAGGGTGAGGGTGGGAGATGCTGAGGGTGCTTCTGACCAGCCAGCAGGACCCGCAGGGAGCAAGGCTTGAACCACAGATCACAGGACCAGTGAGGCCTGGTCCACTCTCCTGGGGACACATGCAGGCCGTTGGAGGGGGTCTAAGCAGATGGGCCATCTGGGAAGGACAGGTTGAGGGCTGTTCCTCCCTTGGCTGCTGGCAAGCAAAGAGTGGGCTCCAAGGGTAGGGGCAGAAAGCAGAGTTGACAGGGTGGCCAGGGGTGGACTGACTGCAGGGCCAGGTCTGATAGGGACAATGTACTTGGCTGTCCCCCAGAACAAACCAGGACCTTGCCTCCTGCTGTACCCAGCCACCCTTGACTCCAGCCTGTCCATGCCTCTGGGCCCCAAGCTCTAGATGATCCAAAGTCTAGGGCTTGGATCCACAGCTACAGTCACCAATTTCATGCTCCTGGCCACAGAAGGTCCTCAGGACAGTGGTTCTGGACTTTCCTATGATGAAACACGAAACAAAGTAGGTTTTACATGGAGGCCCCATATGAGTGGGTACACACACATCTGTAACTGATCCCAAAGCCTTGGGAAGCAATGCTGGTCTTTGCTAGGCCACCGTGTACTTCTATGACCCCAATCATATATCTTCCTATCCTATTTAACTTCTTTTTTTTTGTTGTTTTTTGTTTGTTTTTTGAGACATAGTCTTGTTCCGTCTCCAGGCACCAGGCTGGAGTGCAGTGGCACAATCTCGGCTCACTGCAACCACCCCTCCAGGGTTCAAGCAATTCTCCTGCCTCAGCCTCCTAGGCAGCTGGGACTACAGGCATGGGCCACCATGCCCAGCTAATTTTTGTATTTTTAGGTGAGAGGAGGTTTCACCATGTTGGCCAGGATGGTCTTGATCTCTTGACCTCATGATCCACCCGCCTCGGCCTCCCAAAATGCTGGAATTACAGGCGTGAGCCACCGTGCCCGGCCCATATTCAACTTCTAAAAGGCGTCCGTGGCCGCACGCTGGCTGTCCAAGGTGACCTGTGGTTCAAGTCCCTTTCAGATGAAAGCGGACATCTGCTGACATTGGTGTCTTCTCCAGACACGCTGGGTTGTCCAAATTCTTTCCCTTTGCATTACCAGTGAGCCTCCGTGTCCTGCTCCCAAGCCTGGGGGATGATGGGCACAGGTGACACGTTTTAAGACATGACAAAGTTTCAAGAAACAAAAGAAGAAATGTTGGCCCTGAGTTCTTCATTTCACGTGTGCTTCCAGAATTTAGCCACACGTTCTTTCCGATATTAACTGCCAGCGGCTTTATGTAACAATCTTGGCAGGAAAAATAGCTAGCCAGAGTCCACGAAACCGATTTCAAGCACGGTGGATGGGTCACACCAGGCAGTTCAAAAGACCCGCCCCAGGGACAGCGGAGAACTTGCCCCCCTCGGCGCGCGCACTCCTTAGACGAATCACTGCAGCGGGAAGCAGCTATTTGAATGTCCCCGCCCCCTCTGGAGGCCGCCCTGCCATTGGCCCCGCCGCGCCCCGCCCTCCGTGGCCAGAGTTTCAAGTCCCGCGACCCCAGCACGGAGGGCGGAGACGGCGTGGACATGGAGCTGGGGCTCGCGGGTCGTCGAGTGCTGGTCACCGGGGCGGGCAAAGGTGGGCGGCGGGCAAAGAGGGGCGGCGGGCAAAGGCGAGCGGGGGGCGCCCTCACTGAGCTGTGTACTCCGGCAGGCATCGGGCGCGGCACGGTTCAGGCGCTGCATGCGGCGGGCGCGCGGGTGGTGGCTGTGAGCAGGACACAGGCCGACCTGGACAGCCTTGTCCGCGAGGTACGCGCCGCCGTGTCCCAGCGTGGCGAGGCGGCGAGCGGGGAGGGGGCGCCAGCGGGCGGGGTCGGTAACCCCTGTGCGCGGCTCGGCCACCCTGTTCTCGGCTCGGCCTCCCCTCGCAGGCGCCGCACTTCTCATCGTGGCCTGGGCGCCTTCGCACCCACTCCCAGGGCTCGTGGTCTGCGTGGCGGCCGGGTGGCCGGCAGAGCCGCCAGGGCCCTCGGGCTCGGAAAGAGGCGGAAAAGGCTACCGAGTAGGCCCGGGGCAGGAGGTGCTCGGGCTCAGGGAGGAAGTGACCCCGCTGGAGGCAGCGCCGGGCCGCTGGCCCAGAGTCCTGACCACTCCGGAACTCCTAACTCTTTTCCTTGTCGGGCTGAAAGGGCACCAGCCCCAGGGCTGTGCGGCTTGCTGGGCACAGAGTCTCTGGTAACTACCTGCTGATACACACAGTGCCCTGGGATAGATCCTGTCTGTGTGGACCTGAGCGACTGGGAGGCCACGGAGCGGGCCCTAGGCAGCGTGGGCCCTGTGGACCTGTTGGTGAACAACGCAGCTGTGGCCCTGCTGCAGCCTTTCCTGGATGTCACCAAGGAGGCCTTTGACAGGTGAGCCTGTGGGAGTGGAGGAACCCTACAGAGGGGCAGTCCTGGAGACAGTGCCAGCCTCTGACCAGCCTCTGTCCCTTGGGCTCTAGATCCTTTGAGGTGAACCTGAGAGCAGTCATCCAGGTGTCTCAGGTGAGCTGCCCTCCAGGCTGGACTGGAACTCTAGTGAGTGCCGCTAGCTCTGCCTCACCCTCTCACTGCAATTCCAGATCGTGGCCAGGGGCTTAATAGCCCGGGGAGTCCCAGGGGCCATCGTGAATATCTCCAGCCAGGCCTCCCAGAGGGCAATAACTAACCACAGCATCTACTGTGAGTGCCCCAGCTGTGCTCTCGGTTCCACCCCAGCCTCACCCTCATCGCCAACCTCAGCCCCAGCCCCAGCCCCAGCCAGCTTGGGTTCCCCTTCACAGGCTCCACCAAGGGTGCCCTGGACATGCTGACCAAGGTGATGGCCCTAGAGCTCGGGCCCCACAAGGTGAGCAGCACTGGGGTGCCTCCCCCAACCTAGGGCACCCCACTCACCCTGCTGACCCCAGCTGTCCTGGTGTAGATCCGAGTGAATGCAGTAAACCCCACAGTGGTGATGACGCCCATGGGCCAGGCCAATTGGATGGACCCCCACAAGGCCAAGACTGTGCTCGACCGAATCCCACTTGGCAAGTTTGCTGGTGAGTTGGGTGGGAGCCCAGCCAGCATGGCACCAGCAGCCCCTATGCCCACCCTGGGCAGGGATGGGAGGGAAAGATGAGCAGCAGCCTCCTTCATCTGTGCCCCTGACCCCTGCCCTGACCACAGAGGTAGCGCATGTGGTGGACGCCATCCTCTTTCTGCTGAGTGACCGAAGCGGTATGACCACTGGCTCCACTGTGCCGGTGGATGGGGGCTTTTGGGCCACCTGAGCCCCCCTCTACACATACCTCAGCCCCATGCCATGCCCGTCCTACCCCCAATCCCTCCAATAAACCTGATTCCTCTGCCCAGGCTATGTGCTATTCCTAGGCTTCCAGCAGGTAGCTGAGGCTCAAAGCAGGGTGTGGGAATGCTGGCAGAGACCCATGAGAGCCCCATTCTAACCAAGAGGGGAGCCAGGCTCCCACACCTGAGGCGTTCACACCTGGCCAGCTTGCAGTCTGGGACTGGGAGGGAGGTAGGAGGTGGTGAAAGGCTGGCTCCTAAGGAAGGCAGTGAATTTCAGCACGGATGGCCTTTGGACCTGTCCAGAACCCTGGGGTGAGACAGTGTGTGCATATAAGTGTTTGTCACCCACTCTGTGAGTGTGCGGTTGGCTACTCTTCCTTCAGGCTAATGAGTAAGAAAAAAGGGCAACAAGGAATACTTCAAGCTTCTCCATTTTGTCAATGACCTGAGCCAGTTTGTTGACTCAGATAATGGTTTTCGAATACTAGAAGAGCATTTCCTCAATTTGTGGTGCTGTTCACAATGTAATGAATACAGATACAGCATCCTGAAGTCTAATCTGCATTTTCTCCATCATCTTAAGTCTAGACACTTAATCATAAATCAAGCCCCAATGTAAGGAGTTTGCCAATTCCCATGGTGGAAATACGCTCACCACAGCTGATGTCAAGCTACCAGTCAGACGTCATTGAATGTGGAGGTGGAAGAGATGCCCTCAGCACCCTGTTACATGGTGTCTGTGTCCATAGGTATCACAGATATATATATAACCCAGGGGCAGAGAAAACAGTAATATGTGCAGAAATAACTAGGAAGTAATGTTTGTTGATTTTGCTTTTAATAAAACAAACTGTAAACTTCTATAATTGTATTTTTTTTTAAGACGGAGTTTCGCTCGTTTACCCAGGCTGGAGTGCAATGGCATGATCTTGGCTCACCGCAACCTCTGCCTCCTGGGTTCAAGCAGTTCTCCTGCCTCAGCCTCCCGAGTAGCTGGGATTACAGGCACGTGCCACTATGCACAGCTAATTTTTTGTATTTTTAGTAGAGATGGGGTTTCACCATGTTGACCAGGATGGTCTCGATTTCTTGACCTCGTGATACACCCGCCTCGGCCTCCCAAAGTACTGGGATTACAGGCGTGAGCCACCACGCCCGGCTTAAACTTCTATAATTGTTAATGATGGTTGTTTAACAACTGGCTAGCAAAATTATTGAGAATTCAGCAATCAGCTTAACTGAGCCAGAAGGAGCTGTCCCACCCAGCACCAGGTGAAGCTGACTCTGGCCCCCATGGCACCCTCCGATCCTGAGTGACTCCAAGCTCCGGAACTTGGCTCGGGGCCCACTGTTTCTGGCTTCAGCATCAGCAGACCATGCTGGGTCGCTGCTCTCTTCATGCTCCATGCCACACACCGACCCCCGTGCCTTTGTCCACCCTGTGCCTCCACCTGGATGCCCTTCCTCCCAGTGCCAGCCAGAGGAGCTGAGGGATTGGGGGGGGGAAGACTGCCTCAGCTCCCATGAGCTCTGAGAGGCCTGACCTGCTTTAGCCTCTTTTTTTTTTTTTGAGATGGAGTTTCACTCTTTCACTCTTGTTACCCAGGCTGGAGTACAATGGTGTCATCTCAGCTCACCGCAACCTCCGCCTCCTGGGTTCAAGCAATTCTCCTGCCTCAGTCTCCTGAGCAGCTGGGACTACAGGCACACGCCACCATGCCCAGCTAATTTCTTTGTATTTTTAGTAGAGACCAGGTTTCACCATGTTGACCAGGATGGTCTCAATCTCTTGACCTTGTGATCCACCCGCCTCGGCCTCCCAAAGTGCTGGGATTACAGGCTTGAGCCACCGCGCCCAGCGCTTTACCCTCTTTTCAGACTGTCCCGATCAGCATAACCAGAGCTGCCTGAGAACTGGGCCACCTCTCCTGGAAATGCGGCCGAAAATCAGCACAAGGGAGCCTCGTACACAGGCATGTGATCATCCCAAGGGCTCAATGTACTTGCTACTGCTTTGAACTGGGTCGGCTCCTTTGGGGGCTGAGGAGCTCAGCAAGCCCCTCTTGCCCCTGGGTCCAGGGTAGGAAGCTTAGTGCTGCCCATCAGGAATCGGCTCCGAGGTGTAGCTGGGGTGTGACCGACATGCTCTGCATGGTCCCTGGGGGGCAGTTAGGAGCAAAGCCCACCTAGGGCAGAAGGGCAGGTAGTGAGAAGCAGGAGGTGTAGAGAATGTTTATTGTATAAAATAAGAAGGGGCCACCCCGCCGAGGGGCGCAATGGACAGAACTCCCCCCCACCCTCCTTGCACCTGCCCCTTCAGCCCTGAGGAAGACCATCCTCCCTCCCGGCCTCTGGTGGGGGCCAGGGAAGGCTGGAGCCATACCCCAGAAAGAGGCGGCAGAGAGGACAGGACCCTGCTGCCCAGCCTCATCCCCATGCTTCCCGCTGCCCACCCCCACTGCTCCCCACCGCCAACTCAGGGACACCACACGTCTCAACACAACAGTGGTCACGTCTAGGGCTGCTCCCCTGCCAGCTCTCAGGCTCTAGAAGACAGTGCACTTCTTCCCTGGCTTTTTCACTGGGGGTGGGCAGAGCACTGCCCGGATCGCCTCGTCAAACACTGTCTTCAGGCCCCGCTGTGTCAGGGCTGAGCACTCCAGGTACTTCACAGAGCCTGACAGTGGTGAGGAGGGAAGACAGTGAGGGTGAGGTACAGGGGGGCCCTCCTCGAGCCTCCCTGTCCCTCCCCTGCAGGCCGCCAGCGCCTACCCACCGATCTCCCGGGCCATAGCCAGGCCCTGTGGGTATGTAATGGGGGCCAGCTTCTTGTCCCGCAGCCGCTCAATGGTGTCCTTGTCATCACGGAGGTCCAGCTTGGTGCCCACCAGGAGGATGGGCGTGTGGGGGCAGTGGTGCCGCACCTCTGGGTACCACTGCAGGGACAGACCACTCTGACCCTTACGCTTGGGGTCTGCTACCCTAGCCCCACCTGAGCAGGCCACGGCTCTCAGGCCCTTTTCCCCGCTGTTCCAGAGCGACACTCGGCTCTTCGTCCTTCAAGGGGTGAGCAGGGGTCTGGTGGGTTTGGTGGGGAGATGCCAAAAACAAACAGCCAGGGAAGCTGGAGACCCCCAGGACCTCCCAGGCAAGGCCCATCCCCAGCTCTCAGTCCGTTCTGAGAGCTGATGCCACCCCATCAGCCCCTACAGTCCTCTTCAGACCCTACCCCATGTGCCTACCCCAGGAAGAACCATATCTCAATTGCCTGTAAAGGACAACTGTCAGGGCAGGTTCCGGGGCAAGCCCTCTGCCCACCAGGGCCCCTAGCCTTGCCCTACCTTGGCTCGAACGTTCTCGAAGGAGGCCGGGCTCACCAGGGAGAAGCAGATTAGAAAGACGTCCTTGGGAAGAAGGTGAGGGATGGTGGAGTGGTCACGGGGGTCCCTGTGGCCCTGCTCCCTCCCCTGTCTGGACCTCAGGGACCCACCCAGCTCCTGGGGCAGGCCCTGTTGTCACCTACAGTTTGGGGGTAGGAGAGCGGCCGCAACCGGTCGTAGTCCTCCTGCCCCGCCGTGTCCCACAGCCCCAGGTTGACCGGCTTCCCGTCCACCATCACGTTGGCAGAGTAGTTGTCAAAACTGCAGAGCAGTGAGGGCAGGGTCAGGGCTTGGGAAGGGTCCCAGAAACCCCCAGCCCTGCAGCCTGTGTCTTGGGGTTCACAACTCTGCACGGAACTGGAATTCTAGCTGGCACCTCAGCCCCAACCAGGAAGCTCAGAGGCACAGCCACCTGAACCAGACCTGGAAGCCCAGGGGAGCCCCTGCCCATGTCCCCCCCATGCCCTACGCACACGGAGGGCATGTGCTCTCCAGGGAAGCCCCCCACATTCACAAGGTGGGCATGTGCTCTCCAGGGAAGCCCCCCACACTCACAAGGTGGGCATGTGCTCTCCCAGGAAGCCCCGCACACTCACACGGTGGGGATGTACTCTCCGGGGAAGGCGTTGGTCGTGTAGCTGATCAACAAGCATGTCTTCCCCACGGCGCTGCAGACAGGGCAAGCCACGTGGCTCCCGGGCCCGGCCTGGGACCCACTGCCCAACAAGGGCAGCCCCCCTCCCCCGGAGCCAGAGGCGAGTTAGGGGAGTCAGAGGTAAAGATGGGGGTCCCAGCCCACCAGATGCACGGCGACCTAGGGCTGGAGGACTACCAGGACAGGCCGGGCTCCGGGCTGGGGTGGTGAATGGGGGCGCCCCAACATTGGACCCCCAGGCAGAGCGGCGGAGGCCCCGACTCCGAGGAGTGGCGGCACGGGAGGGTGGGGCAGGCAGAGGGTTCAGCCCAGGTGAGAGGCCTGGCCCCACCCACTGGGAGGACAGGGCGGCGGCCCCGCCTCGCTCGCAGCCAGCCCGGGCGGGAGCCGGACAGCATCAGGTGGGCCCGAGCTGGAGGCCCGCGGACCCCGCCCTCCTCCGCCCTCCTCCGCCCTGGGATGCTAGCGGCTCTGGCGGGGTACGGCGGGGCCGCCTCTCGAGGACCAGGGCGCCATCCCCGCCCGCCCAGGCTGCGCCCCGGGCCCCGGAGCCGCCCCCGCCCAGACCAGCCGAGCGGCCTCCGGGTCGCGCACTCACCCGTCGCCGACCACCACGCACTTGATGGCCTGCATGGGCGCGGGCCGGGCGGCGGCGGGCGCGGCCGCGAGCCGAGCTGCGGAGAAATGCCCGGCGCCGCAGCGGCCGCGGACCCGAGCGCCGAGCGAGCGGCCGGAGACAGCCGAGCGTCGCCGAAAGCCGGGCGCGGAGACAGCCGAGCGCGGCCGGCGGGGGGCGGGGGCGAGCGGGCGGAGGGCGCCCGGCCGCGCGGCTGGGGGGCGGGGCCGCCCGAACTCGGGCAGAGCGGCGGGAGCCGCGACACCCCCTTCTCCAGCGTGTCCCGGGCCCGGGGGTCTCCTGTGGTTCCTCGGGGCGCCGCGCAGGCTGCAGAGAGCCCAGCGACCTGGACCCAGAGGCGCGGGCCGCCGGCGCTGAGCGCTCTCGGGGACCTGCCCCCCTGCCTCTGGGAACCAGCCGGGAACTCCGGGTTCCGCAGCCACCCGAACCCGCAGACGAACACCCCCGCGGCTCTCCGGTCCCTCCAGGTAGCAGGGAAAAGGGCTAACGGCTGCACCCCAGCAGGGCTGGGGGCAGAGGGTCGGCGCGTTTGGAGGGAGAGGCGGGGCCAGAACGTATCACAAAGTGCAAACACGCTGTATTTCCAAATCCCGCCGCGTGCAGGCGGTCGCAGCGTTCAGGGTGACATCGCAAATGGCGAGGGGGAGACGCACCCGCGGGACCCCTTCCCGGTGCGCTCCCAGGCGGCGTCGACTGGGACGAAGGGGCAGGGAGGGAGCCCTTCCTAGGCGCCTCCCACGGGGTCGCCCCGCGGCCGCGACACCTCCTCCAGTCGCTGCAACCCCCGCTTGGACCCGACGGCCCGGGTCTCAAAGGAAGAGGCAGCGCGGGCAGGACGCGAACCCCGGTCCATCTCGCGCGCTCCCTGATGCACGCCTGCTGCGCCCGGGTCCTCCCGGCCTGCCTCACTTTGGGGGGCTCAGGTTCCGCACGGGGGATCCCTGCACGTAAGCCAGGACGGCGTTCTGCAGGAAGCTCGCCCTCTGGGCCTCCTCGTCCCGGATGCGGGCGATCTCCGCCTCCCGGAGCCGCAGCTTCTCCCGGAGAGACGCGTTCTCGCTCTCCCTGTCCAGCAGCGCCTCTCGGTGGTCGCTCGCCATCACTGCAGGGCAAGGAGCGCTGTGAGCAGGCACCTTGGCAGGGCCCCGGCACTGGAGACCTGGCCAGCTCCGCTCTCTGACTAGCCTCTCGTCCCATCAGTGGGCACCGGGAGGGGGAGGGTCTGGCTCACCTTTCAGCTGGCGCTCCAGGGCCGCCACCTTCTCCCTCAGCGCCTCCTGAGCCGCCAGCTCCGCCTGCAGCCGGCCGTTCTGCTCCTGCAGCTCCACACGCACCCTGCTCACCTCGGCCACCCTTTCCTGGTCCTTGTGGCTCAGGTCCTGACAGGAACGAAGGCTGGGGAGTGAGGCGAGGGGTCGGGGGCTAGCACCCTTGCCTCCCGACCCCCACACCCCGCACCGGAGCCCCAGCTACCTCCTGCAGCTCTTCCAGGCGCCGCCGCAGGCCCTCCAGTTGCAGGCCCAGCTGGCTGGCCCGGGTCTGGGCCTCCACCACTGCCTGCTTCTGCTGCAGGCAGGCGCCCTGCGCCTCATCCCGCGCTTGCACTAGCAGCCGCAGCTTGTCCTCCAGGTGAGCCAGGCGCTGTTGCTGTGGGCACAGGAGCCACCGTGGAGCACAAGGTGTCAGCCTGAGCTCACCTCCTGAGAAGTTTGCATGGACACGACCCCACCGCTCCACCAGACTGGCTGCTCAAGATACTACGACTTGTCTTGCTCTGAACCCGCTCCTGGCAGGTACCTCCTGCAGATGCCCTCTAGGCTCCCCTCCTCCCTCTCCAGTCACGCCACCCCTCCAGTTCCTCCATGCAGTCACAGGCTACAGGGATGGGCCAAACCCCGCCACCATCGAAGGCCTGGATGCAAAGCTGAAGCCTCCCAGCAGTGTGCAGGGGTACAGATGTGTGACCTGACCTCAACACTATACTCCCACCTCCCCACTCAAAGCTCCAGCTCTGGAGCCTGCATGTGGGAAGCGAAGCCAGGCAGCCTGGCTCCCCTAGAGGGTGGCGGGCATCTGTGGGCTCACCTCCTCCAGGCGGGCCTGGCTCTTGGCCTTGATCAGCTCCTCCTCAGCCTGGCCACGCTCACTGAGTGCTGCTGCTTTCACCCGGCTCAGCTCCTGCACATAGACGGCATTCTCCTGCCAGCCTGTTCTCCTGTCCCTGGCCCACAGCCCTTCTCTCTCTGGCCCATCCAGCCAACCCTAGCTGGAGGGGCTCTTTTCTGCCAGCCTCCTGAGGGCCACGCAGCTGCCCTGCCACCTGGCTAACTGGGCGGGGTTCCTACAGCCAAGGGAGCCTGAATGCCACCCATGTCCCTGTAGCTTCTTGGGCACACTGGTGGGTGAGTCTCCAAGGTGTGGCCTATGAGGCTCTGAGACCAGGAAGGGCTCTCAGGGGTCCTGAGGCTGTGAACACCAGGGGCTGCTTTCCTTGTTCAGCCCCACCTGGTGGGCACCCACCTCCTCCAAGGACAGCCGCATGGCCTCCAGCCTCTGCACCCGCTCCTGCAGGGCCCTCTCGCTCTCTTCCAGGTGGCGGCTCATGTGCTCCACCTGTTCAGGTGCAGGGACTGTGGGGCCAGGATGAAGAGCAGGGCCCCCTACCTTTCCCCCATGGACTTCCCACCCTGGAAAGCAGGCATCTCTTGGGAACCTTGTTCATTCTGAGAAAGCGCTGCCTTGGGTGGCCTAGCAGGAACCTGCCCTAGCATGTGTACCCTGAATGGGTGGGGCTATCTCTTCAACACCAACCTGTCCTATGGCTGAGGCATGGATGGGGTCCCCTCCCAGCCCCTATAGGAGGTTCTGGGTCTGACATCTGCTCAGGCTGGCAAAATACAGCCACCCAGTGACCCAAGGTGACAAATGTAGCTCCCACCAGGTGTGTGCTCTGGGGACACCTGCATGACACCAAGGCCATACACTGAGGTGTGTTAGAGGCCAGATGAGGCCAAGTGAGAGGGCACCTCCTTGATGCGCAGGCTTTCCGAGTCCTCCAGGCTCTGTCTGGACCTTCTCTTCTCCATGTCCAGGCGCTCTGGAAGTCCAGGGGGGGCAGAGCATTTGTGAGCATCCCCTGGAGGCCCCCGTCCCTGGGGTACCCATCCCCAGGCCCCTCCACAGCAGGCCTGCCCTTGCGCACCCTCGGCCTGGATGGCCTGCATCTTCAGCTGGGCCGACATGCTGGTCAGCTCCTGCCTGGTCTGGAACAGCTGCTCCTGCTGACACTTGACCTTCCGCTCCAACTCATCTACCTGGAAAGCCAGCAGCATGGAGGGAAGCTGTGACCCAGCCCTGCTGCGCCCACCCTGGGCTCCCTGGCTCCACCCCACAGCTACCTGGTTTTGCAGAAGCAGGTTCTTCTCATTGGCAGCAGACAAGTCTCTGAGGAACTTAGACTCCCGCTCCGCAGCTTCCTGGGAGGGGGGTGGGGTATGCGCAATGAGGGTCCCTTGGCTGCCACGTACCTCCTAGCCCACCCCTCTCAAGCCCTGCCTACCCACCTGCTGCTCCAGCCTGCGCTCCTTGGCCTGCCTCTGCAACAGGCTCAGCTGCTCCTGCTCTGCTGTGGCCAGGAGCTCCCCCAGGTCCTGGCCCTTCTGCTCTGACAGAGCCAGGGCAGCCTCTGTCATCTGCAGCCTGCAGAGAGGAAGGGCAACACCCCCACCCTGGCTGGACTTTACCTGCCTTACAAAGGCGTCACTGTTCTGTTACTGAAAACGTAGTCAATGCCAGCCAGCACCTGCCTCCTCCAGGAAGGCTTCCAGGTTATTGCCCCAGTCTCACCCCATTTCCCACCTCTGCTTTGTACACAGGACTTGCACACAGGCTCACATCACCCTCCTGTGGCACATCTCTGAAGTATCCTGAACCCACCCCCCCCATCCTTACTTGGCCTTGAGAGCGTTGATAATGGAGTGCCTCTCATTCAGGGCTTCCTGAAGCTGCCCTATGTGGGCTGCTGATGCCCTGTGGGCAGAGAGGAGGGTGCAGAGTAACCCCAACCCCAGAGCACTGCTGTACCCCTCTGACCTTGGTAGCTGCTGCTGTTCCTTAAGCACCTATGGTCATCTGGGCACTGAGCCTCCAGCTGCCTCCTGGTGGCCTCACTCGTGGGCTCTCGTTGGGTCCCAGCTGAGTCTTGAGCCAGGACCTGAGCCCTGAAGCCTCGCCCTGCCCCTGCGGCCCTGGGCTCGCTCACCTGCTGGTCTTAACCATCTCTTCCCGCTGTTTATCAATGGTCTCCATCAAGTCTAAAAACTGGGGACAGAGACAGCCACAGCCTGTCAGGGCATCTGCAGCCTGTCCACCCTACCCTCTCAGGGGAAGGAGAGCAGGAGCCCAGCAAGGCAACAAAGGGTCCCACCCACAGTGCCCCATCTCCTTCACAAAGAGGGTGGTTCCTACAGAGCAAGGCCTTGGGGCTCAGATGCCAGCTCCCCAAGGAAGCCCACCTGCAGGGAGTCAGACCAGGTGGCTGCCCTTCCTTCCAGGTACCAGCCACTCAGGGAGGCTCCAGAGACCCGAGGAAGGGAAGGCGGGCACACCATGGGGCTGGGGGAGGCAGGACGTGGCAGGACCCCCAACCATGAGCAGCTCTGAGGCCAGGGAAGGCGCCATCCTCACCTGCTTGGACTTCTCCTCCCTGAGGTGCTGGACCTCCCTGCTGAGCACGTGAGTGCGGGCGTGGTTCTCCTTTAAGGTGGTGAGCCGGTCCTGGTTGTGGCCCATGGCTTGCTCTGTCAGAAGGAGCTGTGTCAGCTGGACACAGTGGCTCACACATGTAATCCCAGCACTCCGGGAGGCTGAGGAGGTTGAATCACCTGAGGTCAGGTGTTCAAGACCACCCTGGCCAACGTGGTGAAACCCCATCTCTACTAAAAATACAAAAAAGTACCTGGGCGTGGTGGCACACACCTGTAATCCCTGCTATTCAGGAGGCTGAGGCACGTGCATGCACTGACACACACACACACACACACACACACACACACACACACACAGTAGCTATGTCACCCAGGGCTGCTCAGCCTCAGAGGTGGCTGGTTTGCACCCAGCAGCTGGCTGCTTGCAAATCTATGCTGTGCTGGGCAGCGTCTCACCTAGCAAGTCATGAGCACCCCCTCAGTGCATTAGGGTGGATTAGCTTCATGGGGTGGGGTCCTGAGCAGGAGGCACTGGGTGTTGGGGGTGGGGCACATGTGGGGCAGAGGTGGTGGGGGCTGATCCACCACAAGAGGCAAGGGCCATCCTGGGGCATCTGGCCACCATCCCAAAGATCAAGGGGCACTGCACAATGCTGAGGTGGACACTGTGCTCAGCTCACGTTCTGGAAAGATCATGGCATGTGGGGAGGTGGCAGAGGTCAGGAGCAATGACAATAGCCAGGCCAACACTCAGGCAACGCCAGGGACAGTGCAGCTCAAGCCAGAGGCCAGGCAGGGCCAGCAGGAGGGTGAGCCCTCGGCACAGGGGCCGGAAGAGGCTGCCACTGTGTGTGGATGAGGGAGTATGAGGCCTGATACTGAGACATCAGCCGCAAGGACGTGGGGTTGCTGGTAGGTGGGAATGTGGAGGCCACACAGACCAGGCAGCCCCAGCCCACAGGACTCAACATGCAGGGCCACAACTCAGGTTGACCAGGGAGCAAATGCCAAGAAGCCCCTCCCTAGCCAAGGCCTGGGCCACCTGAAGCATCAGCACTGCCACCAAGGCCAGGGCTGTGAGCCACAAGGCCTCAGCTTCCGCAGCTATGTAATGGGTACCCCCACTGCATAGGTTGTAAGAACTCATGGAGCACACAGGGAGTCTTGGACAGTGCCCATGTGTGGTGAGTGCCGATCAAGTGCACCGAGACCCTCTGCTCCTTCCGCTTCTGCAGGCTCTCAGGCTGCTCTCATCATCAGTTCTGGTCCCAGGCCCAGCACCCCGCCCTCAGTGGACACGCCTTTCTCAGAGGCTCGTGTGTCGTTCCACACAGCCCTGCAGCGTACCCACAGCTCTGAGGACATCTCCGGGGATGTTGTTCCCAGCCAGGTCTAGCCTCCACAGGGTTCTGTTGTTGGGGAGACAGTTCATGAGAGCCCGGCCCCCCAGGAGGCCAATGTTATTCCAGCGCAGGTCTGGAAAGAAACCTGTAGTCACCAGATGGAATGCACCTGGTGGAGGGGGAGCTGGCCTGGCTGGTCCCCTAGCCCCTCACTTCCAAGAGCACAGGCAGTCTTGGAGGGACGAGGGAGCCCGAGGCACCCTGGAGGCCTCACCCAGCTGCTGGAGGGTGGCATTGCCCTTCAGGGCCAGGGCCAGCTCCTCGGCGCCCTTGTGACTGATCTGGTTGTTGCGGAGGTCCAGCTTCTGCAGCGTGCCATTGGCTGCCAAGCCCCCACAGAAGGTAGCAAAAGCATCATCCCACGTGCCCAAGTTGTTCCACTCCAGTGTAAGGCTGCAGGAAGGACAGGAGCCAGTGTTAACCCAGGGGACTGCCTAGCCCATGGGGTCCAGGGCCTGGGGATGGTGTTGGCTTGGGGTCTGATGGGCTGGAGCCTCTGCCTGCTCACTGCTGTTTGTGAAACACAGCAGACAACTGGCAATTGTGAACTCTTGGGCAGCAGAACCATGTGCTCTAGGGCCAATCCTCAACCACATAGAGAGGGGACCTGGGGTGATGGTGGGGTCAGGACCACCACCCACCTCTGAATGGATTTGTTCTGTTGGAGGAGTTTTCCCAGAGCCTCAGCCCCGGTGGCTCGAAGGTTGTTGCCCTAGGACAGAAACAGGCTGGTAGTCGCTCCCCTCACCCTGACTGGTTCTGAATTCCCGCTCATGCCCCAAGGGCCCTGGTCAGCCAGTGGACAAGGCTGGGGTGCCCCCTGGGCAGACGTGTGGCCTCCCTTCCTTCAAGAACTTCCTGGGGCTGGCTTGCTTGTAGCTGATGTGAACTCTTGCTCCAGAGACAGTCACTCAAATAGGAGGCCTTTGGAGAATGGCCTGGGACACTTACAGTTTCCAGCCACTTGTCCAGACCCCAGGCCCCCCGAGACCTGGCATCTTCCCACTCTCCTCTTGCCCTCGGGTGGCACACTTGGACACCCAGAGTGCAGGTATCTCACCTTTAGGTCCAGAAAGCGCAGCACGGTGTTGGCACACAGGCCTCGGAGCAGCAGTGTGGCCCCTGTGTAAGGGAGGCCGCGATTACTCTCTGCCCCTGCTGACCCCAAGACCTTCCCTGTGGGCCCCTTTTGAGGGCAGCTCCCTAGACCCAGGGAAGGACAACTGTCCCGGTGGTCTGGGTTGGCGCTGGCCAAGAGTCTCGCTGCGAAGCTGTGTTTGAAACACCTGCAGCCCCTGCAGCACAAAGCCGCGTCAGCACGCAGGGAACCAGGTAAGTCGCGGCAGGTTAAGGCCTCTTCCCCCGTCATAAAGAGGAATTGCCCTCCAGTCCTGCTCGCTTTAACTACGGTACAGAAAGAGGAGAGCCTGGAGAGGAAGCGGCCTCTGGGGCTGCCAAGGCAACGGCGTGGGCAGCTAAGGAGCAGCGACCTACCCTGTCGGGCCTGCCCACCTTCCTCATTGAGCATGCAGTCGCTTAGGACCAGCTCCGTACACAGCGTCTCCCTCGGCAGCAGCTTGCCTAGGGCCCTGCAGGTGTCCACTGTCAGGCTCTGCGTGGCCAGGTCCAGCCGGCCCCTGGGAAGCTGGTGCAGCTGCTGCAGGACAGCCTCCTGGGGCTCGGCCCCACTCTCCCTGCACAAGCGGCTGTAGCAGCGCCGGAACTCCTCCATGACCTGCGGGGTCGGCAGGACCTCCTTCGCATGCTCCCGCAGCTGCTGAAAGGGAGCCGCCTGGTGCGGAGCAGCCCCGGCGCCGGGTACAGGAGACTGGGCCTCCGCTGACCCGGACGAAGAGCAATCAGAGTGGGCTGTGCGGGCGGGAGGTCCTGGGAGCGCGGGGCTGGGCGGTAGTCAAGGTCCACTTTGGGCTGGGGCCCCGCGGTGCGTGGGGACCACCCGTACAGGAAGCAGGCAGGCTCGTCGCGCGCCCCCTCCAGGCCCTGCAGCGCTTGCAGCCTCGGCCCCGGTCTCGCGACAGCCGCTTTGGGACCTCAGTATCCAGGAGGAACCAGGCGCGCCGGGAGCGGCCGCGGGAACTACAACTCCCAGCAGGCGCTGCGCTGGCGGCGCTAGTTGGGGGCCAATTAGAACAAAGGAACTGGCGCGCTCTTGGGCTAGCAATCCGAAGGGGAGCAGCGCGCTCCAGTTTCATTGGCTAGGGTCATGAGGGTGGGGCTCCGGGAGGGCATGCTCCAGGATAATTGGCCGAGGGACGTGAGGGTGGTACCCCGGTAGGGCGCGCTCCTGGTTCATGGGCTGAGGGGCGTGAGGGTGGGGCTGCGGGAGGGCGCGCTTCTGGCTCATTGGCTGAAGGTAGGGGCGGGGCTCCGGGGGCGCGCTCGGGTCTCATTGGCTGGGGGCGCGGAGCGGGGCTCCCTAGGGCGCGCGCCGAGGAGGCGGCCATGGAGGGAGTCGGAGCAGGAGCTGGTTTCCGGAAGGTGAGGGTCGGCGGGCAGGGGCTAGGGCGGCGTGGACCCTGCATCCCGATCCCACGTGTGACACTGTGAGGGCCCGAAGCCAGCCCCCGCGCCGCCCACCTGTGCCTTTGATGTTGGCCCCGTTCTCAGACTCCTACCCCGGCCCGCCAGCGCGCCCCGCGCTATCCTGGGTGGGAGTCTCGCAGCAGGTAGAAGGGTGCGTGGGGCAGCCGGGGCTGCGGGAAGGTGGAGAAGGTTTGCAGAAATAGGCAGGGGTAGGCGCCGTCCAGGCGGAGTCCAAGCCAGCAAAAAGAGAGGAAGAGCTGGGCCGCCGTCCTGAGCCCTGAGCCTGGTTTCTCCTGTGAAGAGGAGGTCAGACCCCAGGACGGCAAGAATGAGGCCCGAGTCGGCAGACCTGGCCCAGCCGCCAGGCACAGTAGTTCCCCTTTTGCCCACTCTCCGGTGGGCGCCAGCACTGGGCTAAGTCCCCGGAACGCGTGGTGTCCTCGGTGCTCCACGTTACACACACTGGACACCTATTAACCCCGCCCGCCAGTGGGGAAACCGAGGTACGGGTGTGTTAAGTGATTCAGCAGGGCTAGGGTCAGACCCAGGCCGTCTGAGCCATGATCCGCCAAGGCTGGAGGGCGTGCCCTGCTCTTCCCTGCCCCTGGTGAGTGGGGCTCTCTGGGGCTGTCACGTGCAGAGGACCCCCCTCTGTGCAGGCAGAGTGGTTTCTGAGCCCTTCGTTCTATTACTGTACCTGAAGGTTGGGGCACTGAGCTTCCTCAATGTCATCAGGGCCTCGTGGACCTCTGTGGCCTGGAAAGGGGAGGGTCTCAGGCCCTTGTGAACCCATCCTCAGGGTCCTACTTCAACCCTGTAGGGGCAGGGGGAATTCTTTATTAGCCCCTTCTTTATCACCCAAGGACACCAGGGGCTCAGTACAGGGTTGGGGGGGAGTGGAGGGACTCTAGGGGTGGAGTTGCTGAAGATTCTTGCTAGACAGAATTCAGAAAGAGAAAGTCGCTGAGGCTTGGGCCACCTCACCGCTTGGTTGTGAGAATACACCAGGTTAGAGTAGCCAAAAGGCCACAGCTGGAGAGAGGGCACTGGGCACACCCCAGGGGAAGTCATGTGTTCTCTCTGTCAAGCCCACCTGATAACTAGGGCCCCGAGGCCTCTGGCCAGAGCTGGAGTTGTGGTCATTACAGACGAAGAGCCTGAGGACGATGGGGAGCAGGGGGCCTGCAGCCCTGGCGTGGCACCCACAGGTCTGGGGGGCAAGGCTGGGTGTGTCCCAGGCCCCCACCCCCAGTGCTGGGCCTGACTCCCAAAGCCACTGCCCGTGTATGGAGCGACCCCTTGGATTATCCAGGCAGCTGCCACTCACTGGTGTGGTCTTCCTTCCCAGGCCTTCTGGGGCAGCAGTGTTGGGGGTCTCAGAGCAGGTGGGGAAGTAGTGCCTTCTCTGCCTTTTCTGGTACCTTACAGGTAGAGCTGGTGGTAGGCAGCCAGAAGGACCAGCAGGTGGCACTGAGCTTACGCGGGCAGTGACCGGGACCCTGGCTGGGGCACAGTGAGGGCTCAGGACAAACTGGGATGCTGGGTCCTGCTGTCCGCTGCTGTGACACATTCACCTCCCGTGCCTCAGGGTTTCACCCATCCGCTGCTCTGCTTGTCACCTATTGGACTGCTCTGGGTGAGGTGCTGTGAGCTCCCTGCTTCCCGCTGCTGGCAGCCTGGCCGGTCCTTCACCCACCTTCCCTTGTAGTGCCTGTTTCTGGGCTCCTGGGTGCCCACTGCCCCTGCCCCCAACCCTGGGCACTCCATGTTGGCTCCTTTCCCAGCCCTTGTGGGCTGGTGCCTGCCCTGGGTCACCTCACTGAGTCTCGTGGCTCCACCAGCCACCCAGGGCTGCCCTCCAAGTCTCAGCCACTGCTGCAGCTGCCGCCTGCCACTCCCTGTGGACAGCTCTTGGGTTCGTAACAATACATCCCAAACTGAGCTCCTGAGTACACATGCCCACGGCCCCCCAGCTCCACAGAACAGTGCTGTCCTTTTGACTCCTCCCCTGTACCCATCCTCCATGCTTCAGGAAGACAAAGGCCCCAGCTCTGCAGCCTTCTCCCTGCCCCCCATCCCCTGGGCATGATGGCCACAGGGGTCCTTTCAAACAACAGTGCTGCTTTCCACAAAAAAAAACAGAAAGGACTCCCAGTTTCCTACCACAGAGAGAGAGCTGATCAGGCCTCAGGCCCTCAGCATCTAGCCCACCCTTCCCTCCACTCTAACCTGTAGACCTCGCTGGTGCAGCCCAGCTCTATGCTTCCAGACACAAGCACCTCCTGCAGGATGATAAGCACCAGGGCAAGACTGGTGGAGCTGACCTAGCACACTGAACAGTTGGCCAAGCAAGGCCTTACTGGTGGCACTCCCTCAGGCCATCCCACCCAGGGAGCAGCTGCCTCCAGACCCAGGCCGGCTCTGCCTTCCCTGCCTCCTCAAAAGGAAAGCAGATCCATGGCCCTTGGCTGGGGACGGGAGTGCAAGATTATGCCAGACTCGACAAGGCCTCTCCTTGCTACCCCTGGAGCTCCAGCAGGCTGGGCCTGCGACCAGTCTGCATCCACTCGCTCTGCAGGGCAGCTCCCTGACAGACCCTGCTCTTCCAGCTTCTGCCACCCTAAGCACTGGGCCGGCCCTTGTTCCTTGCCCTGGGAGAGGCCCACGCACAGAGGGCATCTCCAGCTGGAAATCACAGCCGGTGCCACCCAGAATGATCACCACCCTGGGGGTGTGGGGGAGGGCAGGGCCTGGCACTGACATCCCCCTCCCCTCCAGGAGCTGGTGAGCAGGCTGCTGCACGCGCACTTTAAGGATGACAAGACCAAAGGTGCAGGTGGGGTGCAGGTGGGAGCGGGGGTTCCCGTCCTCCTGTACCTTTCCCACAACTCTGCAGGGCCAAGGCCTTGGGGCGGGTGGGTTGCATCTGGAGCACCCAGCCAGGGCAGTGGGCAAGGGTCCCACATAACGTCTTCCCCCTGCCTTTCAGTTAGCGGGGACTCACTGCAGCTCATGGCGGAGCTGCTGAAGATCTTCGTTGTGGGTGAGCCCAGGGCCCAGGCCCCCTCCCAGGTGCAGTGTCCAGGATTCCTTTTGTTTTTCTAGCGGGAAAACCAAGACACGTTTTTCTGTTTCCCACAAGGGCCTGAACTTGGTCTCCTGGGCCTGTTGGTCAGGTGCTACAGCCTGGTTCTGGGGGTTGCCTGTGGATGTGGGTGGGGGCACTGGCTCAGGCTGAGGCCCAGTGGGCCTGGGTTTAAGATCTCCCAGCATCCCCCACTTCTCGAGTTTCTCACTGCAGAAGCAGCCGTCCGTGCGGTACGGCAGGCCCAGGCAGAAGATGCCATTCTTGTGGATGTGGACCAGCTGGAGAAGGTGCTTCCGCAGTTGGTGCGTGAATGCGGGTCGGTGCACAGGTGGGAGTGCCTGGCTGGCAGGCCGCACCTAAGCGCTTCTTCCCCACAGCTCCTGGACTTCTAGGGACCTCAGCCGTGGCTGAAGCCACCCCAGGGAAGTCCCTGGTCCACAGAAGCAGGTCTTGTGTTTCTAGTGGCTTCTGGTTGCAGACAGAGAAGGACCTGAGGGGTTTGGAGCTGATTCAAACAAGATCCCGAGATTCTCCAACCTTTGCAGAAGGGGCAGGACTGTAGTGCATTGCCACCCTTGGAGTGCCCACTGGAGACAGGCCCATGGGGGCACCTACAGGCAGGTGCTGGGAAAGGCCCAGCCAACAGGTAGACTGCATGTTTTACAAAGAGCAGCTGGCAGCGCCGCCTCCTGGCCACATTCCTGCTACCAACATCAAAGCTGATGTGACCTTCCCAGGCATCCGCTATTCCCCTCAGAAAATGGCTCCCCAGGCTATAAATTTGTTCTGACAAAGCAACATCAATAAATCAAAACTGTCTCTCCCAGCTTGGCCTTCTTGTTGCTATTAATCACTGAAGTCAGACTGCTTCAAAGCCACGCTCCCTGTGTGCACCCTTCCACCCCTGGTAAGACAAAAGCAAAGCACCAGGACAGGCTGGCTGACAGCATGTGTGCATGGGGCTGTGGAGCCCATACCTTGTATATGTGGCCGCCTACCTGGAAAATGTTACTCCAGCCCCAGAGGCTGGGGCAGCCCCAGGGCCTGCCACCAGTGGGCAGTGGCTTCCATGAATATTCTTGTGGCTGCAGGCAGGACCAGGATGCACAGGGTGAGAGGGACCTTGGCCCAAGGCCCTGCTGAAATGGAGGAAGGGCCTCCCCTTCTCTTCAACACCAGCCCCACGCAGTGCCGGGGGGTATGGGACAGCCCCCTCAGGCCATGCCTCCTGCCCATGTTTGGAGACACAGGGCTGTGGGACCTGCCTGGATGCCCTGTCCAGGTCTAGCTGCCCTCTGATTGTCAGAAGTCTGGCATGAGCTCCACCTGTGCCAACACCTGGGAAGCAGCAGGGCCTTGGGCCACTTCCCCTCCAGTGCCCTGCCAGGTGCCTTAGCCCACCTCACTTTAGCTCCCTAGTTAGAGCCCAGGACTGTGAACACCCAAGGGGCTTTCAGTTGAGTGCCATCCTGGGGCCCCATGCAGGGAAGGTTAGAACACAGGGAGTCAGATTCCAGGGTGGGAAAGACAAGAGCTGCCCCTTGGGGATCACTGGAGGCGGCCCAGCCTCTCCTCCCCTGGTGCTCTAAGACAACTTTGGGGTAAGCCTTTCCATCCTTGATTTAGCCCCACTGGCCCTGGCCAGGCAGAGCTGCTGCTGGGATCCACCCCTTCCCCACCCTGCCCACCCAAGTAGGTCTGTCTGAAAGCCCTGGGAAGCCTGTGGAAATTGTTAGGCTTGCAAGGCCAGGCCCTGCCCTAAAGATGGGGTGGCCTACTAACTCCCCCAGCTCCTGGCCCAGGCTTGGTTCTTGGGTTGTAGGCAATCTGCCCAAAAAGCCCTTCTTCCAGCACTTCTGTTTCTCTGGGAGGAGGAGTAAATACTGTTAGGAGACCCACTCGGGTTCAGGATGCACACCTCGGCCCGGCGAGTGGCCACCGAGGCCCACACCATGGTCCACCAGGACCCTTGGGCCTGGACACTCCAGTCAGGCCAAGCCAGGGTGGACAGGGGCCCCTGCTGGAGAAAGTACGACAGGAAGCACTGAAGGACGCACAGTCTTTATTCCTGCTGGCAGGGGAGGTGGTCCTGTGGCTGGTGGGCACCTCAGGCTGGCAGCTCACCTCTTGTTGGCTGTAGTGCAAACACACCAGGGTGACCACAGGCCCTGGGCTCTCGCTGCCCAGCCACCCGCTCACTGGCCTGGCCGAAGCACTAGCTCTCCAACCCCCACTGCAGCACCCAGCCCCCCTGCCCCCCAACCAAATTCAGCATGCGGCCCCCCCATCCCCGCAGACCACAGCACCCTGTGCCCCCACACGTCCTCCACCTGGTCGAAGCCCCCTGCCCTCCACCCGGCCACAGTACCTGGCAGCTTCAGCCACTTGGGCACCTTGCCCAGGCTCCTCTTCACAGGCGGAACCATCTCTGAGATGGGCTCAGTGGGGCCCAGCGCCCCCTCCTCAGCAGGTGGCTCAGACTCAGGTGCAGGGTTAGGGGCTGGCAATGGGGAAGGGGACCTGGTGGCTCTGGACATGTACCTGGGGGGAGGCAAAGACACAGGGTGGTGGGTGTCGCTGAGGGAGGAGCCCCCAAACCCACTGGCACTTACCTGGCCACCAGCACGTCGGCCGCGGATGGGGAGATGGTGCGCTCCAGCAGGCCAGGCTCCAGGTAGACACCTGCAGGGAGGCCCAAGCCCACCCTCAGCCTCGGAGAGGCCCACCCTTATCTGCCCAGCAACCAGCCACCAGCACTCAGCTCTGGGAGCAGGGTGGCCAGCAGGTGGCTGTCCCAGCCCTCCCTCTGAGAGGTGGGTATTGGAAGCCTCAGACCTCCCTCCCAGATCCAAATGAGGCCCCAGACTGAATGCCCTCTGGGGCAGCTAGCTTTGAGGTCCCGGACGGGCTGGCCAGGCTCTGATGCCCCAACCACTGACACTCACCTGCTGGTTCCTTGGCTCCAAAGTGCACCAGAGCAGCCGGGAAGAGGTTCGCCTGCAGGGAGGGCAGGAGACTCAGGAGCCGGGCGGGCACCGTGGGCAGAGCACCCCTTCTGCTGCGGAGGCAGCCACACCTCCAAGCCCAGGCCCTGCTGATGGCCACAGCTCCACCCTCAGGCAGTTTCCACCTGCCCAGTCCCATGAGCCCCTCATTGCCCAGCTTCCTGTCCCGACTCTGGCACCAACCCTACCACTGTAAGCAAGCCCAGGGCATCCTAGGACCACCAGCGCCCTCCATGGGACCACCCCAAGCCCCAAGCCAGCTGCAGGCTAGGGCCCTGAGGGTCCCTGAGTCATGCAGTGTCACAGTCCTCCTTGCTCTGGACTCTGCACCTCAGGAAGGCGGGGTGGGGCAGGGCCTGACGGATGCCTCGGGACCACTGTGGAGTGCTGCAGCTGCCAGGCTGAAGGCATCCCCCTCCCGGCTCCAGGCTGCTCGGGGCCACAGTCTGGGGTGGGGCTGAGGGATGTTAAAAGATTAATAAGAGGAAGCTTCAAAGGCCAGGCCCAGGAACGCTGAAACCTCAGCCTCCAGCCGGGGACACAAACAAGGGCCGTGAATGCTTTGAAAACCCAATTGTGCCGCCTGGGATCAAAGCCTTGTGAGGAGAACAGGGCCTGCGGGGTGGGCAGGGGCTGCCCCAGTGGCCCTGGAAAGGCATCGGAAGCTGGGGAGCCAGGAAGAGGGCACCAGGAGGACAGCGCCAGGAGCCACTGTGGTCTCAGCCTCACAGATAAGAGCGCCATAGGGCCTCTGGGATTCACACCCAGGCTGCAGCCGCCCACAGAAGCCCAGGGACACTGCCTGGAGGCTGCTGTGGGCACCAGAGGCCTAGCCAGCCCCATCTGTGTCCCACCTGCCGCCAGGCAAGAAGAATCCCTCAGAAGCCACTGATACTGAGGCACCTGGTTTTCATCACTGCCCCCACAGGCCATGACCCTCCCAGCACTGCCCCACAGGATGTACAGAAAGGGGCAGCTGGGGCTCAGGATCACGAGGAGGGAAGTAGTCTTGGCAGTCAGTGGCGAGGAGGGTCAGCAGACTGGGTGGCATGGACGCTGCAGTGCTGGGAGAGGCTTGGCCTCTGGATGGACCCCAAAAAAGGAGCCTCCCAAAGTCTCATATCACCTCCATCTTGCACTGTGAGAAACGGTGCTCTCTGCCCTGGTTTCCAGGGGCCACTTCAGCAAGGGACCAGGGTGGATGGAGCTGGGTCTAGACACGAAATGTGAGTCACAATGGACACCCCCGCCCCCCACCCACCACTCAGAGCAGGGCCCAGAAAGGGCCTGAGGGAGGCGCAGGCTGAGGGGCCTGTCCCTACCAGCACTGTCCTGGCTCCCTGGGCTGACAGGGAAAAGAGGAACGCCCACCCTGCCCTGACACAACCTGAGGGCCTGGGACCATGCACTTATCTTTGAAGATATCTCACTTATCTTTGAAAAGATAAGTGATGTGAGATGACATCAAAGGCAGGTCTAGTCCAGTGTGATTCCTCAAGAAATGAGGACACAGACCACACACAGAAGTGACACCGCAAGGACGCCAGTCTGCCAGCCACAACGGAAGCCTGAGAGGAGCCAGCACAGCCACCCTGGAGCCAGCCCCTCCCTAGCTGCTGCCCAGCACACTGGGGCCCCAAATCCTGCCCCCTCTGCTGCCAGCCCCTTGCCACACTCAGTGTTGCCAGGAAGAGCTTCTGAAAGGAGGTCCAGGCCAACCCTCGTGGGCAGCGACTCTGCAGGAGCAGCATGCACGTGGCCCGGTGCCCCGGTCGTCCCCACGGGCAAGAATGGCACCACCCTCCGGGGAAAAGCAGCCAAGAGAAAAGCCTTATGGCCCAAGATACCCAGGCATGGGGTGGCACCACGGTACCCAGGCAGGGAGAGACAGGGCAGCCACCCAGAGTGGATGACATCCAAGGTGGGTCTGTTCCAGTGTGAATTCTCATGAGATGAGGACACAAAATGCTCACAGAGGTGACCATGCGATGACAGAGGTAACTTCTGCCAGCCACAACAGAAGCCTGACAGGGGCCAGCCTAGCCATCCCCTGAGCTTGGACCCCAGGCCTCCGGGATAGTGGGCCTTCGTCACAGCCACCCCAGTGGACTCAGGGTTCCCCAGTACATCCAGTCCCCAGGAGGGTCCCAGTGGGGTGAGGACAGTGGAATGGGGACCACAGATGGGGCGGAGAAGGCAGCGGGAATCACCCGTGAAGGAAGTCTGAGAATCTCCTCTCACACCCACAGGTCCCCTGTGGCTCCCCTCCCCACTCCCACCTCAGAGAGAAAGGTCCAGCCTCTCTATCCCCAGGACCACAAAGAAGGGCTGGCCCCAGGCTTCCTGCAACCCAGAGTTGCTTCCCCTGCTCCAGACACAGGGTGGCCACAGCCAGACCCCCCTCGGGAGGGGGATGGCCAAGTCTGGAAGGAGGTCCTGACCAAGGAACTCACCGCCAGGTCCACTCAGCCCATCATGGCCGGCATTGGCACTGGAGGTGAGTCTCATCTGATCCAGGCCAGGTGGACATGCACAGGAAGGTCTCTGGGCAGGGCTCAGTCCCCAGGGCAAGCTCGTGCCTGTGGGCCCCCACCCCTTGTCTCGTTTTGCTCTGGACAAGGAGACAGGACGTGCCAGGGCCCAGGCTGGAGCTGCCGGGTTGAGGCCTTGGGAAAGGACCCCTGGGGGAGCTCCTCTGGAACCAGGCCTCCCTGCCCCACTGGCTGCCCACCAGAAGTCCCCTGCCTGCTGGCTGTGTCTCTGGGATCCCAGTGGAATGAGGGACAGAGGGACAGACCACCATGGCCACGGGGAAGAAATCTCTACTCTCTGCTCAGTTCTGGCCCAGACTCCAGACCCCAGCCTAGACGAGCACAGCAAAGTGACGGGACGACAACTGGCCAGGTGCTTCTAGATGCCCTGCCCTGGCCTTGGGGACAACTGAGGCCTCAGAAGGGCAGCAGGCAGCAGTGCAGCAACACACAAGACGGGTGGTGCTGACACTCAAATCACACCATGAGTAGAGGGAAGACTTCCCAGGACATCGGGGGTTGGGCGCCCACAGGCCTGCACCCCCTCCCTCCGACCCCTGCTGTGGAAGAAGCAGGCTGTGTGTATGGGGGCTGGAGCCAGGCGCCTTGGCCGTCTGGCCAGGCCTCCAATTCAGTCCCCACAGGGCCAGCAGACAAAGCCTGTGCTGAGGGCATCCCTGGAGCGCACCAGTGTCTTCAGTGCCTGTTAAGGAGCTCCAGGGTGAAGGGCAGAGCATGGACCCCAGGGCTGAGGGAACTCTGACGCTCAGGGCCAGGAAGCAAGTTTCAGGCAGGGGTTGGGGAACTTTGTCCCACAAAGCAGCACCCCACACTGCTCACAACTCCTCGTCCTCACTCCTGGCCGCCTCCTCTCAGCTCTCCTGGGCCAGGGCCACCGAGGGCTGCGGGCTGTCAGCCCCACACCCACGAATGCCATCCCTCTTGGAAGCAGAGGCTGGCTCCTGGATACTCCCCAGGGAACTGGCAGCCGGAGCAGGGCCCTGCCAGAGACATGAAAGCTGGCGCTTCCACACCCGCCGTCTGCTTGCCCGCCAGGGAGGCAGCTTCCTTCCCTCAGCCCTGCCAGCTCTCTGATGGCGGGCAGGCAGGGACGTCACCAGGGACGCCACCCTGAGAGGCCCCGAGGCTGGAGCTAAGCTGACGGATAGCAGGAGGCAGAGGCTGGTGGGGGAGGTCAGGGTGTCTCCAGAAACAGGGCAACAGCACCCCAGGGCCCTTGGGGGCCTCCCAATGGGAGGGTGGGCTGCAGGCCTGGGCACTGGTTCCCCTCCATCCCAAGGAATCGTCTAAATTCAATGTTTATCAACTGGCTGGCCAGCAAGGGAGGGGCAAAGGCAGAGGAAAGAGGCCCAAAGTCCAGCCAGCAGCTCGGGCTGAGAGGGGACTGTCACCCCTCCCTACGCCTGCCTCTGCTGCAGGGAATCCCGTTCAGGCTTGCTTCTGATCACCCCTGGCAGCTGCCAGCCTTCTTGCCCCATCTCAGCCCAGTGGCTGCAACCGCAGGCAGTAAGCAAGCCCTTCACCTCCACCCCAGACCTCTGCTGAGGCCTGCGGCCACTTAAAAAGAACGCTCCTCTGCTGCTAATTAAAATATCTGCAGAGACTTTGAAGAGGAAACCATTATGCCAGAGGGCTCCGGGAGGCCCCAGGCCAAGGACAGGATGTTCATTGCTCCTGGCTCTGGAGGGTGGCCCAGCAGGGCTGGGCACCTGGCCCCTCACCCTGGCCTCACCCTCAGGAGCTCTCAGGGAGGCGGCAGGGACCCACAGAAGCAGCGGAGAGCAATGCGCACCAAGGCATTCCTAGTAGGGGCCAGTGGGGCCAGAGGGAGAGGCCAGGCAGGGGAAGGGGCAGGAAAACAGGCCTGGCCGCTGAAGTCCCAGGCGGCCACCTCCAGCTGAGGGCTGGGTTCCTCTGGGGCTCCCCATCCCTGCTCCCAGGCCTGCTGGGCCCTTTCTCACCCAGATCCCTGGGCAGGAGCTGGGCCTGCCTTGGCCCCAGCATGAGCAGCCCAGGGGGCTGAGACCTCCAAGCAGCCTCAGTTCAGGCAGGCTGGGGCTAGCAGGAAGTAGAGGAGCTGGAAAGCCGGCGAGCACCCCCCTCTGGCTCTCAAAGGCTTATTATCACTGGGCAGCAGCTGCCAGGGCCCTCCTTCCTGACCTCGGGGCCTCATCCTCCTGTCCTGCCCTCCCCAGAGGCCCTGCCCCGCAGCACCCGCAGGCCTCACCCTCCCATCCTTTCCTCCCCGGAGGCCCCACCCCACAGCACCCCAGGAGGGCCTTCAGGTACCTGAAAGAGGGTGCACGAGTAGTTGTCCAGGACTGTTTTTGGAGGGGTGATGACTGAGGACAGAAGGTGCCTATGTATCAGAAAGGATGGAGTCCCGGCCAACAGGCCTGAAGATGGGGTGATGCCTCCCCCTCAGGCTCACGCCCTTTGCCCACACTACTCCTGCTGCAGAAACCCCAGCGGGGGGCTTGGAGGCGCTGGGCAGTGCAGGCCAACCTCCAGGGGACACCACCCACACAGCTCTGCAGCCCAGCTCCCCTCGGGGTGGGCAGCCTAACTCTTTACACCCAGAGGTCCTCCAAAGGAGACCAGCCACTTCCCATCCACCCGTCCTTCCCATAGCTCTCGAGCAGGAGTGGCCTGAGCCCCAGGGGTGCAAGAGGGCTCCAGAGGGCAGCAGGGCACCAGGACAGAACGTGGGAAGCTTGGTTCCCACTGCCCGGCTTGGGAAGAAGGGCCCTGCTGCACCCCTCCCAGGTCCCCACACAGACACCATGGCTGGCAGGAGGCAGCTGGGCGCAAGGCCACAGATGCCAAGAGCGGGCTCAGGAGAAACAACTTACACAGGTAAAATGGCAGCTCAGGGTGCCCCAAGTGGCTCCTCACGAAGTCTCGCAAGTCCCCTACTGCAGAGGAGAAAGAAACACACAGAGCTCTTCCACGATGCCAGCCCCAGGTTGCCCCAGCACCTGGGCCACTGCTCTGACCCTCAGGGCCTTTCCCCTGGGGTGGGAATTCAGCCCTGTTCCTTCCACGGCACCCCAGGTGCTTGGCGGGACACACCTGGGACCCTGCCCTGCTGCAGGAGGGCACTCCCACTGCCAGCCTGTGCTGCCAGCCCCACCCCAGCCACCACCCCAGCTTGAGTGCTTCCCTGGGGGAGTCCCGTGACCCTGGGCTGCTGCCACCCAGCTGTCTGGGGTACAGGTCAGTGAGGAACCTCTGACTGTCACAGCACCTCTGCCCTCCTCCCGGGTTATGGTACCTTCCTCTGGGTGCCCCTCAGCCCCACCCATGTTTAGTAGGTGATGGACGTAAGTACTCAGGACCACAGGCTCCCTGAGCTGGGGCTAGGCACCTGGACCTGCCTGACACTCTGCAGCCCCAAGGGGACCCCAGCAACCCACACCACCCGGTGCCCTGGAGCCTACAGGCCAGGCGGCAGCAATCCTGTGTGTGGCACGGAAGGAAGGAGCCAGGAGGGGCCCCATGGGCCCCCAACCCCATTTCCGGACACCCCGAAGTGCTGCCCACCTGTCTCGCTGGGGCGAAAGAAGCCCTGCAGGATGTAGCGGTCAGGGAACAGGACCCTCAGAGCCACCTAGGCCAGACAAGTGGAGGGGTTAGAAGAACAGCCGAAGCCAACCCAGGGACCAGGGCATGGCTTCCCCACTTGGCCCACGGATACCAGGGCTGGGGGAGGCAGAAGCAGCGGCAGTCCCCCCAAATCAGGGCCCGAGCCTCGACTCCCCCTCGGCAGGCTGGGCACAGAGACAGCGGAATGCCACGTGTGCGTACATCGGCCCAAATCCTAAAACCACATTGACCTGTGTTCAGATTTGCTGTTTAAAGTTTCATCTGGCCGGGCACAGTGGCTCATGCCTATAATCCCAGCACTTTGGGAGTCCAAGATGGGGAGATCACCTGAGATCAGGAGTTCAAGACCAGCCTGATCAACACAGTGAAATCCCAGCTCTACTAAAAATACAAAAATTAGCCAGGTGTGGGCACCTGTAGTCCCAGCTACTTGAGAGGCTGAGACAGCAGAATCACTTAAACCTGGGAGGCAGAGGTTGCAGGAGCCAAGATCTCGCCACTGCGCTCCAGCCTGGGTGACAGTGAGACTCCATCTCAAAATAAACAAATAAAAAAGTTTTATTCTAAATCGTAAGCAGGGGAAGATCAACTGGCTACCACGGGCACTCGTGCCATCACTGAGGGCCCTGGTCCCATGTGGGAGCCACAGGAGCCCCCTCAGAACTGTGCCTCAGTTGTACCCCAAAGCCCTGTCTGCAGACCTTTGGGTAGCGCTCCAGCTTCTCCTTCATCTGCGCCTCCCTGAAGGCCTTAGTCATCAAGGGTGCTTCTTCCAGGCGCTTCCTGTGGGAAGAGCGGGGAAGGAACAGGGCTCCTGGTCAGCATGGGGCACCGGCAACAGGCCTGGGCTTGTCACCTGCACCTGCCAGGGCAGGAGTAGGCTGCTCTCCCCACGAGACACCAAGAGCGGACACCCCCTTTGCCCCCCAACCCTCTGAGGTGCTGTTAAGGGCAGCCTGTCAGGGACCTGGTGCCCGAGGACAGTGGAGGCATGGACCCCCGACAGGGCAAACCCTGGGGCAAAGAAGCTGGGAAGTGCCGAGGGGGACCCACCGCTCACTCTTGAGCTGGGCCAAGCGTCTTCTCAGATCGTCCACCGTCAGCTCGAAGAACTCGTCAGGCAGCTCTGCCGACCAGGCCTGCAGCCGCTCCTCCAGGTCGGGGTGGCACACCACTGGCTCCCGGTCCACAGGCTGCAGGCAGAGGGAGGCTGACGGCAGGTATAACGGGCAGGGCCTCCATGCCCTGGGCTGTTGGTGTCCCCGGCTGAGGCAGTCGCACAGATGTGGGAGCTGGGCCCACTCCCTCCCTGGGCCTGACCAGCACAGGGCCAGGGCTAGGCACAGCAGCTAGGGGCCCCCAACCCACTCAGGGCCTGTTCAGGGCTGAAGGCCCTCCCCCTCAAGCCAGTGCAGCAGCCCTGACGCTGAGACCTAATCCCTGAGGACGCATGGCCCCTGGAGTCTGGCTCAGGCCAAGTCAGGGTCTCCATGGCGGGGGGGAGGGGGGGGTGGCCACAGCCACCTAATTAGAGCATCGGCAAAAACCCCAGGCCAGCTGCCCCCGCTGCCCCCACTGCCCTCCTGGCCACAGCTCCATGGCCAGGCTGACTCCATCCACGCCTGCCCTCAGAGAACAAGCTGGGCCCTCCCTCTGCCCACCCTGGGATGTGGAAGGGACAGCGTCACCCCAATCAACAGCCATGAAATGGACAAAGCCGGGCCACGCAGCTAGAGGCCTGGACAGTGATTTCAGCCCATTCAGTCCAGTGGTGGTGCAGGTGGGACATCTCCGCACTGGGCCTGTCCTCCCTCACAAAACAGTGAGAGTCGCCCACACTCACCCCGTCCTCCCTCACAGAACAGCGAGAGTTGTCCACCCTTGCCCCATCCTCCTTCACAGAACAGCCGAGAGCCGTCTCTAGTGGGTGTGGCCTGGGGAGGGCTCTGGGTTCCCACCTGACTTGGAAGGGGAACCTACCTCCTCGAGCTCTGGACACCTGGGGATGGCATCACAGCCCTGGGAACACCCTCCCGGTCCTGTCCAGCCCTCCTGCAGTCTCCCACGTGGCCACAGGCCACTGCCTCCTACCCTGCAAGGCATTCTGGTGCCCTCAACATGCCCACACTGGGAGACTGCCAGGGTGTGACTGCCAGAGGGACACCTGTCCCCAGTGTCTCCAGGACTGCCCCTGGACACACCTAAGGCCTTGTGTGCCCATGGCGACAGCCCTGCAGCCACCCAGCACGGGGCTCTGTCATGACATGTCATGGGGTCTGGCAGGAGCCCCACTGGCCTCGGCAGCATCATGGCAGGGCAGCCAGCGCAGGCTGACCACAGCCTGGCAGTGGGGCCCACAGGTGGCTGACCAAGGCCCCTGGAGGCTGCCCTTCCAAAGCCACAACCATCCTGCAGCCGCTGAGAGCAGCCTGCGCCAGAGCTTTTTATAACAAGATGCCAGGCGCCAGGCTGCCCCCCACAGCCCCAGTGCCTGCATTCCAGAGGCCGGGAGCATGCCGGGCTCCCAGGGGAGAGGAGGGTGGGACATGGTGCACCCTGGGCCAGGAGCCGCCATGTTCATGAGTGGCCAGGCCAGCCTGTGGCAGGTTAGCACCCTCTGCGGCCTGGTCCAGAGCCTCCCTGGAGGAGCCCCCCTCCCGGAATCCACACTGCATCTCCCCGAGCGGGCAGAGCACCCTTGATGGCATCACACTGCGCCTGAGCCTGACCAGAAGGGGCCCCTGCCTCCAGGACACGACATGCTCAGACAGCCATGTCCTAGGCACAGCCTGGGGGTACACGTCTGCACGCTGTACAGTGCTAAGGATCCCCCGGCCCACAGCCCACACTGGTGCCTCCCGGATGTGGGCCAGAGAGGACAGGGCCATCAGCTTCATGCCGCCATCGGGACTATAGAATTTCATCTGGAAAACAAAACTGACAAAATCTCTAATTCCTTTGGATCCACCCTAGATTCCTACCCATCATGCCAAGGGCCTGGCCCTGCCCAGGAAGCCTCCATCAGAGCCCAGGGTCCCACACAGGACCAGGGTGGCAGAAAAAGCAGCCTCTGCAGAAACCTTGCACGCCCACTCTTCACTCGGGCATAGAAGCCCTGATCCAGGGCCACCTTGCTGGAGCCAGGGGTCAGGCAGGATAAGGGGCTGCCAGAGAGGCCAGGCCACCTGCGTCTCCCCTGAAAAGAGATGGCGTCTGTAGCAAAGCTGCTGGGAAATGTCACTAGGCAGCCAAATGGCAGAGGGAGATGCCAGGAGGTCCACACTTGCCCCGTCCTCCCTCACAGAATAGCCAAGAGCCGTCTCGAGTGGTGGGCAGCCTGGGGCAGGCTCTGGGCTCCCACCTGACTTGGAAGGGGAACGTACCCCGCACTCTGGACACCTGGGGATGGCATGACAGCCCTGGGAACACCCTCCCTATCCCGTCCCGTCCAGCCCTCCTGCAGTCTCTTCAAACATCCATCAGCTCAGCTGCAAGCCTTCCCCAAGAGTCCTTCCATCCCACAAAGAGGGGCCGGGAAGGGGGAACCTGGTTTCTGCCTCACCATCTGGGCCCAGCTGCTGAAGTCCCCACAACACCGTCTTCCTGACCCTGACCCTCTTGCTAGGCAGAGCCAGAGTTGCCAGAGGACAAGGATTGGCGTGGGGGGCAGTGCCAGTGCAGGGGCTCTCATAGGGCTGTGTGTGCTGAGCTCCCCGGAGGCTCAAAATATGCCACAGGGTGGTAGCGACTATGGCTGCTAAGGAAACTGAGGCATGGAGCATTGAGGGTCCAGCCGGCACGGCGAGGGGAAGGGGTGCTGGCATTTCAGGCTCTGAGGGTGGCCAGGCAGCTGCAAAAGACCCGTTTCCTGCAGGTGAAGTCTCTTCTCGTCATCTCCTGCAAACCCAGGCCCCAGCAGACCCCCAGGTCATGGCCTCCAGGAGGACCGCATGGATGTAAGGATGTGGACCATTTGTCCAGAGGCCCCGACCCAGAGAAAGCCCACAGCAGGACCGAGGACAGGGCTGCTGTTGGGAGGCCAGGGAGCTCTGTAGGCACACAGCCAAAGGGAGGGGAAAGGGGCTGGGGGCTGGGGCCTGGGGGGTGCGGGCGCCCGGGGCATTCCGGCCAGAACACTGCCCAGAGGGCTCCTTTTCTTGACAGTAATTTTCCAGGATGTGATGACACACAGAGGGAAAATGTGAGCCCATTTGGAGGTGGCCCCGACCTCAGAGTTTCCAGCGTCTCTAAGGGTTTGTGTTTTTCCCTCCTGGCCTGCCTCCCTCCCTCCTGTCTCGGCCTGGCCTGCCCCGCCAGGGCTCCAGTGAGAGGGAGTGTGGAGCATTTCCCTGGAGGCTCTGAGCTTCAATGAATTACTGCGCCAGCCAGACACGGCCAAGCTTCCCAAGTTACTCAGCGCCTTGGCCACCCTCAGAGGCAGGCAGCAGAACACGTGGACACGTGGATGCCATCAAAGGCCCAGGTCCCACACGGCAGGAGACGCTGTGCCAGGGCGAGAGCTGGGCCAGGACTCGGGCGCGGGCTTGGGCTCTGTGGGGATACCCCTGCGACTGGCGTGGACAGCTGCTCATGCTGGATGCAGGTGTGACAGCCCTGGACATGCCAAACTCCATGCCCAAATCTCACATCGAAGCACGGGGCGCAGCCTCAGCAAACACACCCCCGCACCTAGCAGAGGCCCCAGTCCTCAGATCCCACCCAGAAGAGACAGCGCCTTACCCAGGCCATGTACAACATCCGCAGCCATGCCCACAGCTGGGGCCTGCACACCAGCAAGCTGCCATGTGGCTGGGGAGAGGCGACTGAGGAAGGCCCAAAGCAGGGATGTTTCTGTTTGGACAGGGTCTCACTCTGTTGCCCAGGCTGCAATACAGCGGTGCAGCCTCAGCTCACTGCAGCCTTGATCTCTTAGGCTCCTCCCAAGTAGCTGGGGCTACAGGCACACACCACCACACCCTGCTAATTTTAAATTTTCTTTGTAGAGATGGGGTCTCCTCATGTTGCCCAGGCTGGTCTCCAACCCCTAGGCTCAAGTGATCCTCCTGGCTTGGCCTCCAAAGTGCTGGGATTACAGGTGTGAGCCACTGTACCCAGCTGGTAATTTTAGGCTGGGTACGGCGGCTCACACCTGTAATCCCAGCACTTTGGGTAGCCAAGGTGGGTGGATCGCATAAGACCAGGAGTTCGACACCAGCCTGGCCAACATGGCGAAACCCCATCTTTATTAAAAATACAAAAACTAGCTGGGCGTGGTGGCAGGCACTTGTAATCCCAGCTATTTGGAAGGCTGAGACACGAGAATCACTTGAACCCAGAAGGAAGAGGTTGCAGTAAGCAGACATCACACCACCACACTCCAGCCTAGGCAACATAGAGAGACCCTGTCTCAAAAAAAAAAAAAAAGGTATTTAAAAAAAATGAAAACAGGCTGGGTGCAGTGGCTCATGCCTATAATCCCAGCACTTTGGGAAGCCAAGCCAGGAGGATCACTTGAGGTCAGGAGTTTGAGATCAGCCTGACAAACATGGTAAAACCCCATCTCTACTAAAAATACAAAAATTGGACGGGCGTGGTAGTGGACACCTGTAACCTCAGCTATTCAGGAAGCGGAGGCAGGAGAATCGCTTGAACCCAGGAGGTGGAGATGGCAGTGAGCCGAGATCATGTCACTGTACTTCAGCCTGGGCGACAGAGTGACACTCCATCTCAAAAAAATGAAAACAGGCTGAGTACAGTGGCTCAGACCTGGAATCCCAGCACTTTGGGAGGCCGATGCAGGCGCATCACTGGAGGTAAGGAGTAAGCCCAGCCTGGCTAGCACGCCAAAACCCCGTCTCCACAAAAACTACAAAAATTAGCCAGGCATGGTCTCGGGCACCTGTAATCAATACCAGCTACTTAGGGGATTGAGCAAGACTCCATCTCTAAATAAATAAAAATAATAAAAATGAAAAGATGAAAATATAAACCATGAGGTACTCATGAGAAAAAAAAAACATAAAAAAAAATTTTTTTTGAAATGGAGTCTTGCTCTGTCACCCATACTGAAATACAGTGTCAAGATCTTGGCTCACTGCAACCTCTGCCTCCTGGGTTCAAGCAATCCTTTTGCCTGAGCCTCCCAAGCAGCTGGGACTACACCACCACACCCAGCTAATTTTTTGTATTTTTAGTAGAAACAGGTTTCACCATATTAGCCAAGATGGTCTCAAACTCCTGACCTCATGATCCACCCTCCTCTGCCTCCCAAAGTACTGGGATTATAGGCATGAGCCACCACACCTGGCCCGTTTTTTAATTTTAAAATGAAAAATATTTTAGGCCGGGTGCAGTGGCTCAAGCCTGTAATCCCAGCACTTTGGGAGGCCAAGGCGGGTGGATCACGAGGTCAAGAGATCGAGACCATCCTTGTCAACATGGTGAAACCCTTTCTCTACTCAAAATATAAAAATAAGCCGGGCATGGTGGTGCGTACCTGTAATCCCAGCTACTCAGGAGGCTGAGGCAGGAGAATTGCCTGAACCCAGGAGGCGGAGGTTGTGGTGAGACGAGATTGTGCCATTGCACTCCAGCCTGGGTAACAAGAGCAAAACTCTGTCTCAAAAAAAAAAAAAATATATATATATATATATATATTTTAAAGGATGAAAACAGAGGCCAGGTGTGGTGGCTCATGCCTGCAGTCCCAGCTACTCAGGAGGTGGAGATGGGAGGTCAAGGCTGCTGTGAGCCGTAATAGCGCCCCTGGACTGCAGCCTGGGCAACAGAGCGAGACCCTGTCTAAAAAAGCAAAAAGAAAGAAAGAAAAATAAGAAGAGGGTTGCTGGAGCCTGGGCTGACAACATGAGCCCATCTGGAGCTGGGTGCATTCCGGTGTGCCAGGCATGTGTCACCCTGGATAAGCACACCAACACCCCTGGAGAAGCAGGAGAAGCAGTTTGATGAGGGGGCTCATCCACGGGGTGGCTTCTGGAGGCTTCTCCTCAGGGACCCTAGGAAGGGGTGACAGGGCCCCTGACCCGAGTTCCTGGAGCAACCAGGGGATCTTGGGCCCAACAGGGAGGGGAGTCCAGGTCAGGCAGGGACAGTGTGGTCGTGCCCTGCAGGAGCCGCCTCACCCAGCCTGAAGGCCCACACCCCACTGATGCCCCAGCAGTGAACCTCCTCCCCAGGTTCCTCACTGAGACATGCGCTTGTCAGTCACCAGGCTTCTAAACAGCTGGAATTCAGTCCGCCGCCTGCAAAGTCACTCACCCATCTGCCAGCCACGTTTGGTGGCCATTCCAATCCAGGCCATGGGCTGTGCCTCTAGGGACAGCCTGGACCCTGCTCAGAGCAGAGTTATCCACAGACACCATGAGGCATAGCAGAGACCCAGGCCACCCTGGCCACTGGGCCAGCCTCAGAGACGGCACAGGCAGGAGCCCCGGCCCCTCCGAGGATGCCTGCTGCCCAGAAACAGCAGCCCCTGCCCTGCCAGGCGCTCAGGGGTCCCAGGCAGGGTGTTCTCAATATGGCCAGTGCATGGCCCGCTCCAAGCCCAGCCTCCTCTACCGGCTTGCCCCCAGCACCCTGGGACAGGCTCCTCCCCACTCCACAAGCCCCACACTGGCCGTCTGCCACAGAGGGCAGGGGGTGGGCAGGGGGTGAGCAGGCGTGCTGAGGAAACCCTGGCCCCGGCTCCAGAAGCAGGGTTCATCCCCGAGGCGGGAGGGGCGGGCGGGGCGGCAGTTGCCAGCCCTCGTGGGCAGACCCAGTCTTTGATCGGGGCGGCCCTCGTGCCAGCTGCCAGGAGGCCGGGTTGTCGGGGGGGGGGGGTGTCTGCTGAGACTGGCGTCCCAGCGCTGCACAGGGCTGCAGGGCGGCCTCCCGGCCAGCGGAGTAACTTCAAAGACACAGCCAGGGGGCGCCGGGCAGCCCCAGCCTCTCCCAGAGCCCGGTTCTGATCGCCAGTAAAACTACCTTCTAATAATTAATGCCTGACATCAAAGGCAGGAACCGCCCGGGTCTGTGAACCACCCCGGGCCTCGGCCGAGGACCTGCCTGTATTTTATCCTGTCTCTTTCTTCTGACTCTTTATTTAAATCCAAAAACCACACACAGGCAAAACATTAATGGGAAACTTGGAAACTTTCTTTGCTTACTAAAGTGTACCTTTGAAGTTCCCCCAAAAGGTTCTGTTTTGTTCCCTCCTCCCCTCCCCCAGCACTGAGAGACCCAGCAGCAAGCGGCATGTGGCCTCCCGCCCTCTGCATGTGCGGCTGGCAGCGATGGGAGGCGCTGGGCGGGCAGGACGCCCTCCATCCATCAGCAGCCCGAGCCCCAGGTCAAAGGCCCTGAGGACACCCTGCAGGTGAGGCACAGTGCCCTCCCCGGATCCCTCCTGCCCACCAGCACCTTCCCAGGGGCGGGAACAGGTGGGCGCTGCTCTGAGCCCCACGTTCCGCAAACAGGCTCTGCCCTGGGCACAGAGGGAAGACGGGGCTGAAGCCCATGCCTCTAGAATGGAGGAATGTGACCACCACTGTTTCCCTCACACCCAGGGGTCCCCACAAGGGTAGGCCCAGGGGGCGTCACCCCTGCTCACCCAGAGCACATGGACCTGTCTCCAGCCTCCGACTCCGCGCTGAGGGGCCAGAGTGCTTCGTGGGGGCTCAGATGTCACAGTGCAGAGTTCCCAGAGGGAGGATGGGGTGCCACCACCATCACAGTGCCAGAATGGACCCAATGCCCTCACTCCCCACTCCTTTGTCCACTCAAAAGGGAGGACAGTCCCAGGATGGCCCGGGGTACAAAAAGCAGAGGGGCTGGACCCTGATGCCAGGCTGGATGGGAGCCCTCCCGCCCCACACAGTGCAGACGGCTGGCCTCTGCCCTCCCAGGTGTGGCTGGAGGCAAGAGGGAGGGGTGAGGGTGTTTCACTCAGAGGAGGACAAAGCGAACTCCCGACCTCACCTGAGGTCAGGGACACGGAGCATGAATGCCCAGGGCACAGCCAAGGCTGGGGCTGTGTACACAGAGCACTCCTGGCCACATCTAGTTATGTTTTTTTTTTTTTTTGAGATGGAGTTTTACTCTGTCGCCCGGCTGGAGTGCATTGGTGCAATCTTGGCTCACTGCAATCTCTGCCTCCTGGGTTCAACTGATTCTCCTGCCTCAGCCTCCCAAGTAGCTGGGACTACAGGTGCCCACCATCATGCCCAGCTAACTTTTGTATTTTTAGTGGAGACAGGATTTTACCATGCTGATCTCAAACTCCTGACCTCAGGTGATCTGCCCACCTCGGCCTCCCAAAGTGCTGGGATTGCAGGTGTGAGCCACCACATCTGGCCCAGACACAAACATTCTAAATGTCCGCAGGAGATGGGGGCATGGGGGCCTTTCAGGCTGACTACGTCAGCAGGAGCTCAGGCGGCTCTGGTCCAGCCCTAAAAAAATACAAAAATTAGCCAGGCATGGTGGTGGATACCTGTAATCCCAGCTACTTGGGAGGCTGAGGCAGAAGAATCGCTTGAACCTGGGAGGTGGAGATGGCAATGAGCCAAGATCATGTCACTGTTCTCCAGCCTGGGCGACAGAGTGAGACTTCATCTCAAAAAACAAAAACGGGCCAAGTACAGTGGCTCACACCTGTAATCCCAGCACTTTGGGAGGCTGATGCCAGCTGGCAGCCGGCAGTCTGGCCCTCGGGGGACATAGGGGCTGGGAAACAGGTGAGGAAGCTAAGGAAGTCGGGCTCAAGCAGCCCAGGTGCAGGGGTCCCATGCGGGGCCAGGATGGGGATGGAGGGAAAGTCATTCCAGGCGCAGGAGGGTCCCATGCGGGACCAGGACGGGAATGGGGAGGGAAAGTCATTCCAGGCGCAGGGCTCCAATGCTGGTCCGGACGAGGATGGAGGGAAAGTCAGCCCAGGTGAAGAGGTCCCCATGCCGGTCAGTGTGGGGATGGAGGGAAAGTCAGCCCAGGCGCAGGGCTCTGATGAGGGTCAGAATGGGAATGGAGGGAAAGTCTGCCCAGGTGCAGGGCTCTGATATGGGGCCAGGATGGAGACAGAGGGAAAGTCAGTCCAGGTACAAGGCTCCCATGCGGGCCAGGACGGGGGTGGAGAGAAAGTCAGCCCAGGCGCAGGGCTCTGATACAGGGTCAGGACGGGGACAGAGGGAAAGTCAGCCCAAGTGCAGGACCCCCACGCAGGTCAGGGCTGGGACAGAGGGAAAGTCAGTCATAGGGCCAGGAAGCCCACAGACCTGTGGTCACCCCGAGGCATGAGGCACAGGGTCAAGCCACAACCCCACACAGCCATGCTAACAGGTCAGCACCTCATCTCCTGCTCACACTCGCTCCCCGCCAAGGGCCCAGCGCCCCAGTGGTGGGTGGAGTCTGCAGGGAGCAGTGGCCATACCTTCGGAGAACTTCCAGAACCCAAAAAAGAGCAGCCACTGCCTAGCTCCCTTGTGAGCAAGGTGAAATCTGATTCCCAAGCGGGATGAAGACAGAGCAGGGAAAGAAGTCAGCCTCACTTATGAACACAGACACACAAGCCAATAAATAAAGCATATGAGCATCTCCATTGATGCCAGAAACATGGAAATAGTTCAACATCTGCTCAGATTATTTTAAATGTCAGAAAATTAGGAACAGTAACTTTCTCAGCTTGATAAAGGCTTTTATCACACATCATCCTTCGCAGAGAAACAATTAGTAATCCATCTTAAGATCAAGAAAATAAAGGATGCCTGGTACTCTGGCTCTTGCCAATAATCCCAGCACTTTGGGAGGCTCAGGCAAAAGATCATGATGTCAGGAGATCGAGACCATCCTGGCCAACATGGTGAAACCCCGTCTCTACTAAAGATACAAAAAATTAGCTGGGCATGGTGGCTCGTGCCTATAATCGCAGCTACTCAGGAGGCTGAGGCAGGAGAATTGTCTGAACCCAGGAGGCGGAGGTTGCAGTGAGCCGAGATGGTGCCATTGCACTCCAGCCTGGGTAACAAGAGGAAAACTCCTTCTCAAAAAACAAAAACAAACAAACAAAAAATACAAAAAGTAGCGGGTCGTGGTGTGGGTGCCTGTAATCCCAGCTACTCAGGAGGCTGAGGCAGGAGAATCACTTGAACCTGGGAGGCAGAGGTCACAGTGAGCTGAGATCTTGCCCCTGCTCTCCAGCCTGGGCGACAGTACAAGACTCTATCTCAAAAAAAAAAAAAAAAGAAAGACACACGAGAAAGGATGCCCACTAAACTGCCAATATCCAGCAAGCACCAGGGGCCCGGTCACTGCAACACAGGGAGAAAAACACTGGGAGGAGAAAGGAAAAGGGATTTGCAGAGACCCTGACAGAAACCCAGACACCGCTATAACTAACAAGGAGCCAGCCAGTCAAAAATGTAACAGGCAGCATGATACTATCCACAGTATCACAAAAGGTAACTTTCAGGCCCGGTGCAGTGGCTCACGATTGTCATCCCAGCATTGTAGGAGCCTGAGGCAAGAGGATTGCTGGAGCCCAGGAGTTCGAGACCAGCCTAGGCAACAGAGAGAAACCTCGTTTTTACGAAAAATAAAAATAAATTAGGCCAGGTGCAGTGGCTCACATCTGTAATCCCAGCACTTTGGGAGGCCAAGGTGGGTGGATCACGTGAAGGCAGGAGTTCGAGACTAGCCTGACCAACATAGTGAAACCCTATCTCTGCTAAAAATACAAAAATTAGCCAGGTGTAGTGGCGCGCACCTGCAATCCCAGATACTCAGGAGGCTGAGGCAGGAGAATCACTTGAACCCTGCAGGTGGAGGTTGCAGTGAGCCAAGATTGCTCCATTGCACTCTAGCCTAGGTAACAAGAGTGAAACTCCATCTCAAAAATAACAGAGTGGATGCCTTGGTAAAGGTGGCTGTAAATCAGAAAAATAAAAATAATAAAAAAAAATAACTTCCCTGAGAAGCAGCCTAGCAATCCTGTTCAGGTAGAAGGTGGGACTTGATCCCGGACCAGACTGAAGACTGGCTAATGGTCCAACAGCACCACCACCGCTTACCCTTTCCCTGGCCACAACGTGGAAGTTAGTTACCACTTCTAGAGATTACTGAATACCTCACCCCTTAATATGCACGTAGACAAGAATAGATGTAAACGTGACCACACCCCTGCCCTGAGCTGCTGCCCTCCATGCACTGCCCTGGGCGGCCCTCCTCTGTGCCACACCGCGGAGCTGACACATTGCGGCCGCCGCCTCATCATAGAGCCAACACAGCCTCATCCCGGAGCAGACCCAGCCATGGCTCAGTAAAGCTACTCCACCACCCACTTACCCCTGATTTCCTTCCTAGGGGAACCAGAACCATCCTGGCAGGAGTCCCAGTTTTGGGTTCCTTTGCCCTGCATCACTGACATGCCACCAGGCTGACCAGCCAAAGCCACATGGTGCCACCTCGTCAGGAGAAAGGATGCCCCCAAGTCCCAAGACCCAGGGCCCCTTTTACCGGCTCTGGCTCTGGCTCCTGCTGGGGATCCTGGCCAGGCTTGGACTTCTTTGGCTTGGAGGGGCCTCCGGGGCTGGAGAGGGATGTTGGCAACTTGGCTGATGATGAAATCAGAGGCCTCATGGGCCCAGAGGGGCCCCCCAGTCGCTGTCCCCCGCCTGAGAAAGGAACGAAGGGGGCAGGCATGGGCGCCCTCATGCTCTGCTTCTTCTGCAAATCCTCGCAGCTGGACCCCATGGTGTCCACGTCCTCCTGACGGCTCAGGTCACCACGGCAGAGCTCCCCAGATTCCAAGGGGAGTGGAGGGCTGGCAGCTGCCTGGCCAGCCGACGCTGATGAGCCCAGGCTTGCTGGGGTCTTGCCCACAGGGTCACAGCGCTTCATGACAAACCTGAGTGGGGCCAGAGGACCAGGGAAGTGCCTCATGGCGGTCCTGCCGGCCCCCAGCTCACCCTCTCCTGCCCTACGTGCCCTCCCGAGATCCACCGACACTCTGGGGGAAACAAAGTGAGACTGGACAGCCCAGCCCCCTCAGCAGCGCAGGGCAGAGGTCACCAGGTGCCAGCCCCCAGGCTCACAAGCAGACACAGGACACCAGGCACCCATCCATGGCGAGGGCCCTGAGCACACACATTCTCCCCGACTTTCCAAGTTTCCTTTCTCCTTTCCTTTGAGATCCCTTTTCTTAGCTAAATAGACTCCTGGCCCCAGCGGCACTGCTCTTACCTGATGGAGGCACTGCCCCCCGTGAGGCCCAGCGACTGCAGTGTGGTGTCCCTCAGGGCAGCTTCACCCATCACCTGCGGGAGGAGCAACAGGACAGGTGGGCCTTGTACAGGGACCCCAGAGCCCAGGGAAACCCTTCAGGCTGTGGCTCCATGCACCGGCATCACCAGAACCACAGGCCTCATGGCCCCTCCAGCTTCCATCCTACCCACCCCCCATGTCTGGTCCCTGCTGGTCCACACCTTCCGAGAGGAGCAGCTCGAGTCTGGCCTGTAGCCAGGACAGGACTTGCTGCCCACGCCTGGACTGTGTCTCCCTGAGCCTGGTCTCCCCAGCTGGGACCCAAGCTCACTGAGGCCTGCGCTGGCAGAGCTGGGCTGCAAGGAGGATGCCCGGCAGCCAGGACCCACTGCCCAGAGCCCAGGTCCAGGGTGGGAGAGGCAAGAGTGTGCCATCATCCACAGTGGTGGGGAGGAGGCCTGGGCAAGAGAATCTATGTCTGTGAGACTGAGCCGGCCAGGCTCCTGGGCTGGGGTCATCCCAGCTCCATGACACCTGCCAGACCTCCACAGCCCCAGTCACTGCCGGGAGCCCCCAACATCTGGTGGGCAGAGGGCAGGCCAGCAGCACCCACCCTTCAAAAGCCTTTGAGCTGGGTGGGCCCCAAAATCACAACACCCGGCTTCACAGGCTCTGGTGCCTGGCCAGGGCAACACCTGCCTCACTGCCACCTCTCCCAGAGGTCACAGCGGCTCAGCTGCCTCGGGACCCTGCCCCAACCTCCTCCAAGTCTCTGCTCTCAGGGCATTCCCAGTGCTGGACTCGGGGTGGGCCAGGTCCCACACGCTAGCTCCAACGCTGTGAGGAAGGGGTGGAGAAGCTTCCTCTAGTAAGGATACAGTGAAGGGCCCTGGACAGAAGCCAAAGGGTGCAAGGGTCCCCCGGGGGGGGCTGGAGCCTCAGGCCGGTGCTGGGCTGGGGTGCCTGAGCCCCGTGGCTCATCTCCTCTGAGGGAGGACATAGCCCTCCCCTTACAGCTCTGACCAGGGAGCTTCCAACTGGGGATAAATGAGGGGAGTGTCCTGTCCACGCCAAGGCCCCCCAGGGCCCCTCTGGGACAGTGCCCCACCAACCCCAGCAAAGGGCACTCAGCCAGAGTGGAAACAAAAGGCCCCTGTAAGCCGGGGGCGAGCTCAAGGAGGGTCCCGCCATGGCAGGCCTTGCTTGTGCCACGCCACGCTCGGTTTTGAAAATGATCAAAACACCGAGCAAAGCAAATATTTATTAAATGAAACCACTTTTGTGACTTTTGGGCTTTGAGAGAAGCTGAGAAAACAAACAGGGCTGCGAGGGAGGTTTCAGGGCAGCAGGGGCTCCCAGGCTGGCCACTCCCTCTTTTTCCATGAAAGACGACGATGAGCTTTCAAGAGCCCTAGTCTCCCGCCACTGTACTGGAGACAGAGGTGGGAGAGTGGGTTTTCCAGTTGGGAAGTGGGCTCAGCCTGAGCGGGGACTGGGTGGGCAAGAGCAGGTGGCCTACCTCATCCCTTGTGTACACGCACACTGGGGTCGCCCCACCAGGCTGCTGCAGGCCGTCCCTGGGAGGAGAGGAAAAAAACCATCAGGTACCCGCAGGGCACCCTAGGGTGCCTCAGTCACTCCCACGGAGGCCTCATGGCAGGAGGTTCAGGAGGCAAAGGTGTGAGGCCTTCACCTAGCTCCCAACCAGGACAGCGTCCCAGGCCCAAGACACAGCCCTCAGCCCAGGCCCCCACTGCACCCACAACCACCAGGAGGAGGTAGCTTTGACAGTTGGGGAACTCCCAAGGAGCCTGGCCTGTGCTGCAAGGCCTGGGGGCTCCCCCAACCTCAGTCTCAGGGCCACTGGCAGGACGTGGAGCCCCCAGGCAGGGCCCAGAGGCCGCATGGGAGGGGTGAGCCACACTGGCTCAGGAACTCGGCTCATGGCCACTTGTACTTTAGACGCCTGAGGGTGGGGTCCCAAGGTCTGGGCTTTCATCTAAAGCCACTCTCTAAGACGAGGTGCCCCCATCTCCATCGCCTGCTGTCTCCCTTCAATGCCAACACCTGAGTCACCAAAGCGCGGAGGGTAGGATACTGCACTCCGCTCACACCCGCTTGCCCACGGCCTGGGAGGCCGCAATTGTGAGTCCCTGCCGGCCTCTGCCAGGCAGGCACAGGTGGACCAGTCCGGGGGCAAGCATGCATACACAGCATACCTAACCACACCACACGCCTGATGTACACACTAGCCCGGGTCACAGAAGCACACATCCCCACGTCTCAGCCCCAGAGCATGTGAACTGCAGGTAGCACCTTTGCATGAGAGAGTTCATCTCCACATTCCCAACTCACCATGAGAAATCCTCCCCATTGAGAAAAACAAAAGCCCATCTCAGGCCTCACTTGGAGATTCCCCCATCAGTCCCTCTCCAAGGAGGGGAATCTGAGAGGAGGGGCAGATGGCCAGAGCCCAGGCCAAGGGGAGGCCAGGGCCAGCCTCACATCATGCAGGTGCCCTGCCAGGCCTTATGGCCAGCGTGGCTTGTAGGGGCTCAGTTGGGACAGGAAAACACAGGAGCTGAGCTGATGACCTGAACACAAAGCATGAAGATTAGATAAGAGCTGGGCTGGACAGAGCTTGCAGCAACACCCCAGGATGGGGCAGGCTGGCGGGGGGAGGTCAGAGAACAGAGTGCCTGCAGTGTCCAGGTCAAAGCAGGCATGCACATCCAGGCACATCTGCGCGTATACGCCCACAGTCGCGCATATTGCTCGCATCCGCGCAATCCACTCGCATCCACACACATCACTCGCATCCGCGCACATCCGCCAGTAGCTGCGCACAACCAAGCACGTCCACCGCCACATGAATGCACACACATGACCCGCATCCACGCACATCCGCCCGCAGCTGCTCACACCCGCGCCCATCCGCCGGCACTCACGCAAATCAGCACACATACGCCTGCACTGGTGCACATCCGCCCGCATCCGCACACATCCAGGCACGTCTGCGCACGCGCACATCCTTCCGAATCAGCGTACATCCGCGCACGCGCACATCCTCCCGCATTAGCGCATATCCAGGCACATCCGCCTATTTCCGCCTGCATCAGCGTACATCCAGGCACATCCGCCCACATCCACGACATCCACCCGCATCCGCGCATTCGCCCGCATCTGCACACAGCAGCGTACATCCAGGCACATCCGCCAGCATCAGCGCACATCCAGGCACATCTGCAGACACCTGCCGGCATCCGCGCACATCGCCCGCATCCACCGACATACTGCCGCAACTCCCCCTCTCCCCTTGCCGCATCCGCGCTCATGTGCGCACATCCGCCCACATCCACTCCCCACAGGCGCACATCCGTCTTCATCCGCCCACATCCGTGCGCGTCGCCGCACACATCCAAGCAGAGAAGGCTCCGGGGGCAGGAGCTCTCAGCCTCCACCTGAACCCACCTGTGGGTGTCCAAGCCGCAGGGGCCGGCCGTGCACTCACCAGGGCTCCCAACACTGGGATCTGCGGACCCGCTTGAAGAAGCAGGACTCGCCTTCGTGAAACGAGAAAGGACCAAGCAGAAAAGCAGGAGGTGCCACACCCAGAACAGGCCCAGACGGCCGCCGGGGGACTCTCGCCATGTGCGTGGGTTTGACGTATTTTCTTTTGTTTCCTGGCCTGTATTTTTCATGTCCATGCATTCCTCACTCCGGGTGGGGGCTCCCTTCCCCATGCAGGCCCCAATCCTCCTCTGGCTGCAGAGGCCCAGCAGCGCCATGGGACTCAGGGGGCCCGCTGTCTACAATGAAGCCCCAATCCCAACGGCCTCCGGCCTGTGGAGCGCATGCGCACCATGCACACGGCAGGTGTCCTCTGCACACAGGCTGGGACACAGCGCTGAGCTCCCATCCCACGGAGCAGCCAACAGAGGGCCTTGGATTTGCCCTCCCTACAAATGGCTGGAGACTCGGCCCGAGATCCAGGACTCAGGAAAACGCAAGACCCCAAAATGAGCCAGAGAAGAACCCGGGCAGAGACTGCGAGAGGCCTCAAGGAAGCACAGACCCCAGGGCCAGGGATGGGGACGGGGAAGAGTGCAGGGACCCAACTCCCCAACACAACACGGACGGCCAGGGCCCCACAGATGGTCATGAAACCGCTGAGCAATGGCTGGGGAGCCCTGGGCTACGCAGTGGCCAGAATCCCTACTCGCAGTCTTCCCTGCCCGGACCGCCAGCTTGGGGACCTCAAATCACAAACAGGGACAGAGCACAGCAGCGTGACATCAAACGCCGGCCCGGCTTTGATGTGCGGCTCCTCCAGAGGGAGCGGCAGACAGACGGATCAGATTCCCTCGTGCGGGGTCTGAGGGAGCGGCTTGTGAACACGTTGTGTGGCAGCTGGCCGAGGGGAGGGGCTGCCGCAATCGGTTCCAGACCTTCCGCGCTGGCCCAGTGCTCTGGAGGACAGGGCCCAGGGGAAATTCCAGAGCCTGAGGAGACACTCCCTCCCCCACAAAGGCCTCTGCAAGTCCCAGTGTCTGCAGGGGCAAGACCCAGGGCCTCCTGGGGACCCCAGGCCAAGCCACCAGACACCGCGCTCCGAAGCCAGAAATGCAAGATGGGGTGCTGTGGTGAGGTTCTGAGGGTGCCTGCTCACAGTGGGGGGCTGGCACAGTCTCACCCACCCTCTGGCCGACAGAGCTCCTTACCCAGTCAGGGCCAGAAGCCAGGAGGGCAGACACGCCTCTGCGGTTGGCTTTGCGGGCATATTTTTTACGCACCACAAACCCTGCCCCCCAGAGCCCCACTTTGCCCGGGCGCAGCTGTCTGCTAGGGACGAGGCAGTGAGTCTGGAGCCTCGTATTCATGTCCAGTCTGGGGCTGACAAAGCTAGGTGCAAACACAGATGCTGAAGAGGGCCCAGGCAGCCGCACGCCAGGAACAGAACCAGCAGAGATGTGGCTGCAGCCAGGAGCCACTGGGCCTGGGGAGGTCCTCGGAGGGTGCCACCCACCACATGACAGCCCAGCCTAAGAGTGTCTCAGAGGAAGGCAGCCTCTGGCCTTCCGAACTCTACTGCCAGGTCTGGACAGGGATGGACAGGGACAGGGCCTAAGAGCTCTGAGCTGGCCAGGCTGCATGCACAGACCCCTGCTGAGTGTGGCCACGGGCGGGTGCTCCCTGGCAGGGCCATGTCCTCACCAGCAGCCCCTCCCTGCAGCCCAGCACACCCAGAGGGCTGCAGAAATCACCCAGCCTTTCCAGAGCCTCAGCTTTACCCACAGAGGGAGTAACCAGCCAAGATGTACTCAGCCAGACCCGAGCACTGAGTCATGGATGGGAGCAGAGGGCTGGCAGCCTGGGAGGAGATCTAGCCAGGGGGCTGGGCATACCTGGGGGCTACTCCCACCTGGGCACCTCTGAGAGAGGGCAAATCCCCTCCATGGCAGAGCTTGTGAAGCTGACATTTACAGAAAGTCCATACTGCTCCCTCACAGCCTTTGGACAGAAGTGGCTGAGCCGCCATGAGTTCCCACGGCTCACCCTCGGCATCATTCCAGGGCAGGGCTCAGTCACCCATAACAATCCCAGTTCTCTTCCCGCTCCTCAGTGCGGTCCGTCCACACCCCTGCCTTTCACCACTGCTCCCTGGCAACCAGGTCCCTACGGGACTCGGGATTCAACCTACGGGACTCACCTGCCTGCCCCTGCGGACCACCCAGATGTGCCAAGTGCCATCTCCCCACCTCCGAGTCTCAGCGCGACCTCCGGGGCTTATGCCGGCTGGCTCTAAACCCACTGAGTGAATAATGACCTGGACTCCAGCAAAGATGCTGGTCAGAAAGGTACTCCTTTTCCCTCTCTGGGCACCTCCAGGCGGGCTGTGCACTCCCAGGGCAGTGAAATTCTCATTTCCATCTCATGTGTCTCCTATCATGGAAGGTGCACTCCCATCATAAAGAACCCAAGCTCTGACACAGACACACCAGACAGGTGGAGAACAGTGTCCCCCAGGGCTCAGTGTGGCTGCTCACATCCCTCTCCTGGGCAGGACCTTCAGGCTACAGGGAAAATGGGGAAGCTGGGAGCCAGCAGCCCACAGCCTCCGTCTCCTGGCGCCCTCCCTGTAGCAGAGCCCAAGAAGTAGAGCAGAGGAGCAGCCTGTCCACAAGGAACTGGCCCAGACCGAGACGGTCCAAGTGCACAGTACACGAAGGTTTCAAGGACTCCGCACCAGCAAGAGCGTGAGATGGCTCACTTTTCCACTCACTACACGTCCAAGAAGTCATATTTTGGGTATACTGAGTTAATTAAACATATTACTAAAATTGATGACACCTGTTTTTATTTATTTTTTTAATGTGGTTACAAGAAAAAGTGAGTCATGTGGCTGGGCACAGTGGCTCACACCTGTCATCCCAGCACTTTGGGAGGCCAAGGCAGGTGGATTGCCTGAGATCAGGAGCTCGAGGCCAGCCGGACCAACATGGTGAAACCCCCGTCTCTACTAAAAAAAAAAATTAGCCCGGCGTGGTGGCACACAGCTATAATCCCAGCTACTCGGGAGGCTGAGGCAGGAAAACTGCTTGAACCCAGGAGGCGAAGGTTGCAGTGAGCCAAGATGGCACCACTTCACTCCTGCCTGGGCAACGGAAAAGAAAAAGTGAGTCACTCTGTGGCCAACACGTGTGGCTCACTGTTATCCCCTAGGCTACTGCTGCTCGAGACACTGTTCAGGCCTGGGCTTTGTGCCACGGTGACATCCATTCAGTGGAGCTGCAACATCTCAAATATGTGGTGGTCTCTATCCAAGGAAATCACTTCAGGTCCCCAAATACACAAAGCAGGCTCTGTCCCTGGGCAGGCTACAGGCCTGCAGTCCCCAGCCTCGGATCACCCCTTCCAAGCACGGCTCTCACATTGTCCCTGGCTCGAACTTCTTCCAAAACACACGAAGGGAGAAACACCAGCTTCCCGCCTATCCCACCCTGCTGACACCTGGAGTTCCGAGGCCACCACCCTGCCTTCCTAAGCCTCCCAGGCCAGTGAGGGGACACTAGGCATGAGGGAGCCTTCCTCTGTCACGCAGACCTACTGGGGACCAGCCTCCAGCACAGAGCCCACCAGGCACTCCAGCCTCACCATGGCGCTAGCAACACCACCCACCACAAAACCTCATCCACATCCTGCTCCATGGCCAGCAAACTCCAGCCTCCAGGACAGAGCTTGGGTCTGAACTTTTAGAAATAAATAAGTAAACTTACTTATTTCTGAGACGGAGTCTCACTCTGTCGCCTAAGCTGGAGTGCAGTGGCGCGATCTCAGCTCACTGCAACCTCTGCTCCCTGGGTTCAAGCAATTCTCCTGCCTCAGCCTCCTAAGTAGCTGGGATTACAGGTGACCGCCACCATGCCTGGCTAATTTTTGTATTTTTAGTAGAGACAGGGTTTCGCCATATTGGTCAGGCTAGTCTCAAACTCCTGACCTCAGGGGATCTGCCTGCCTCGTCCTCCCAAAGTGTTGGGAACACAGGCTTGAGCTGCTGGCCCGGCCTAGAGATAAAATTTAAAGAAGCCCTACCTCTGGAATTTACCCTATGGGAGGAACGGGGATGGGAAACCAGGTGCAAAGGCCTCTGGATGCATGGTCTGTTCCAGCCCTGCCCAGGATGCCCCAAGACACAGGCAGATGCCCCATGACATCCACAGGACACCCACAAGACAGAAGGGCGAGGCTGTGAGTAGTGACAGTGCAGACTCTTCAGAAAGACATCCACAGCATATTCATCAGCACCCAGAGCCAGGCACCAGTTACTGTACCCCAGGCGTGAGTGTTCACCAAATGAGGTGTACATGCAGACACACCTGCACACAGACCCACACTACCACACGGCCCAGGGCCACAGGCTGGGGGCTTCACCACCGACAGCCCGTCACCTCCTGCTGTCACCAGTTCCTTGAAAGAGCTGCCCCACTTGCTCCTGTTTTTCTCTTTTTTTTTTTTTTTTTTTTTGAGACAAAGTCTCACTCTGTCACTCTGGCTGGAGTGCAACAGCGCAATCTTGGCTCGCTGCAACCTCCGCCTCCAGGGTTTAAGCGTTTCTCCTGCCTCCTGAGTAGCTGAGACTATAGGCATGAGTCACCACACTGAGCTAATTTTTGTATTTTTAGTGGAGAAGGGTTTCCACCACGTTGGCCAGCCTAGTCTCGAACCCCTGAGCTCAGGTGATCAGCCTGTCTCGGCCTCCCAAAGTGCTAGGATTATAGGTGCTAGCCACCTCGCCCGGCCACTCATTTCTTTTTTTTTTTTTTTTTTTTTTTTGAGATGGAGTTTTGCTCTTGTCGCCTTAACTGGACTCCAACGGCGAGATCTCAGCTCCCTGCATCCTCTACCTCCCAGGTTCAAGCGATTCTCCTGCCTCAGCCTCCCAAGTAGCTGGGATTACAGGCGTGTGGCACCATCCCCAACTAATTTTTGTATTTTTAGTAGAGACCGGATTTCACCACGATGGCCAAGCTGGTCACAAACTCCTGACCTCAGGCAATCCACCTGCCTCGGCCTCCCAAAGTGCTGGGATTATAGGGGTAAGACACTGTGCCCGGGCTCTTGTTTCTTTTTTTTTTTTTTTAAAGACAGAGTTTTGCTCTTGTCATCCGGCTGGACTCCAATGGCACAATCTCAGCTCACTGCAACCTCCACCTCCTGGGTTCAAGTGAATCTCACTCCTCAGCCTCCCGAGTAGCTGGGAATACAGGCACCATTAGGCTCGGTTAATTTTTGTATTTTTAGTAGAGACAGGGCTTCACCATGTTGGCCAGGCTGGTCTTGAACTCCTGACCTCAGATAATCCACCTGCCTTGCCCTCCCAAAGTGCTGGGATTACAGGCGTGAGCCACCGTGCCCAGCCACTCCTATTGTTTCTTAAACTAAGTTTTATACGAGGATTACAAAGTCTGTTGAAGAGACTTATGCTACCACAATGGCCATCCCACCACCCAGACACCCTGGGCCCCTCCCCAGTGGCAGCCTGGGGCCACTGTGGGCCATTTCCTCACCTCCATCCTGATCTGAAGACAGACAGCACAGCCATGGAGAATGGCCATCACCAAGCACCTGCACCCATGGGAGTGATGGATTCTGCTTACCGCCTGGGGCACCGGCCGGCCCAGGGCATTTCCTTCAGGACTTTCATCTTTCCTAACTTTTACTCCCTTCATTGTTTGGTTTTCTTCTTGCCCTCTGCCACTCTTCTCTCAGGAAGCAGCAGAGCTGGGTGCCGAGATCCCCACTCCTCACCGAATGCCTACCCAGCACCTGGGGCCGCCCGCCTCCCTGCCTGGCACCATTCCTGCCTCGGGTCCTGCTCACTCCTGCCTGTGGCTTTGTCTTTTCTCACCGGTTCTGTCACTTGTTTTAGTTGCATTTTAGGAGAACGAATTCCGTGCCCATACTTAACCCACTGTCTTCCCCAGAAGACTCCATTCACCCCAACACCTGCTGAGGTGGCTTCCACCCCCAGGACCCCTGACCTCGGTGCCCTCCTCTGTGAATGCAACACCTGGGCTGTGCAGGCAGCTCCACCGTCAGATGGGAGCAGGCCCAGACCCAGGGCCACTGAGACTGCCCGACACGCAGTCACCTTCCCATAGGCCCTGCACTCAGTCCTCAAGACAGGAATGTACCCCATCCACACACCACCCAGGCACAGGTGGGGAAACCAAGGCCCAGAGAGAGCGAGAACTCCCCAGCAAGCCCCAGCCCTGAGTCCCTTCTGTTCTGCTGGCCGAGCCTTTCACAGCATACAAAGATTTCCAGCCCACAATGAAAAGACCCAAATTTATAAAGCACCCATTTTTACACATTCAGAAACAAAGTTTCAACCATTAACGGACAGATTACTTTTTTTTTGAGAGAGGGTCTTGTTCTGTTGCCCAGGCTGGAGTGCGATCAGGACTCATTGCAACCTCCACCTCCCAGGCTAAGACCTTCTCACCTCAGCCTCCTGGGTAGCTGGGCCCGCAGGCATGCACCACCATGCCTGGCCTAATGTTTCTATTTTTCATAGAGACGGGGTTTCACTATGTTGCTGAGGCTAGTCTCAAACTCATGAGCTCAAGCGACCCGCCACCCTTGGCCTCCCGAAGTGCTAGGATTACAGGCATCAACCACTGTTCCTGGCCAGCCAATTAGTGTTTCTAAGAGAGTTTTCTAGTGGGGCACAGGGCTCATCCCTGTAATCCCAACACTTTAGGAGGCCAAGATGGGAGGACTGCTAGAGCCCATGGGTTCAAGAGCAGCCTGGGCAACCAACATAGTGAGTCCCTTCCTCTTAAAAAAAAAGAGACTTGCCAGGCGTGGTGGCTCAAGCCTGTAATCCCAGCACTTTGGGAGGCCGATGCAGGTGGATCACAAGGTCAAGAGATCGAGACCATCCTGGTCAACATGGTGAAACCCCATCTCTACTAAAAATACAAAAAATTAGCTGGGCATGGTGGTGTGTGCCTGTAATCCCAGCTACTCAGGAGGCAGGAGAATTGCCTGAACCCAGGAGGCGGAGGTTTTGGTGAGCCGAGATCGAGCCATTGCACTCCAGCCTGGGTAACAAAACCGAAACTCCGTCTCAAAAAAAAAAAAAAGAGAGAGAGACTTTCTGATCCCATCCAGGGGAAGCAAGCATGGGAGCCCTGCCCCCAGCACCAAAGGTCTCCCCTTACGCTCGCCAGGCCCCCACAAGGACAGAAGCACATCGCTGCTCTTCTGGGAGGGCAGGGCAGGGCCCTGGACCCAGGAAGCTCAGAACAATGAGCTATGACCAACCATCCCTGAGGCTACCACTCCTGAACTGGCAGCCCACACAACCCTCCTCTCCCAAGGACTGCAAAGCCCAAGAGGCACCATGGTCCAGTACAGAGACTGGGTGTGCAGCTCTGGACCAGACCCAGTGACCCCCGCAGCTTCCCCCATCCACCTGCTGATGCTCACCTGGTCTGTGCAAAATGGCTGAGAAGCTCCCAGAGGGTCTGGCCTGAACAGAAGGTGTCCTGCAACCTGGAGCCATCATCCAGCTGCAAAGCAATGCGAACCTGGAGGGTACAGGACACGAGAAACATCCTTAGGAAGAAAAGCAATGGTTCCGTCTGCACCCCAGACTGGCTCTCCGGATAGAGAGGGCGAAAGCTCCTGCCCAGGCCTCTGGGGAGAGATTGACCCCCACAGAGAAGTGCTACCCTCCTTTGTACTCTGGAGTGAGGGCCATGGAGGCTTCCCCAACAAGGCTGCATCAGCATGTAAGTGTGCATGTGTGCGGTGTATGTGCATGTGTGTGCATGTGCGGATGTGTACGGGTGTGCGGGTGGGTATGCATGTGTATGTGAATATGTCCGTGGGTGTGTGCTGGTGTATGTGGATATGTGTGCAGGTATGTGTGGGTGTGCATGTGTACATGTGTGTGTGCAGGTGTGTACAGGTGGGTGCGTGCTCGGGTATGCAGGTGTGTGCACAGGTGTGTGTGCCTGTGTGTGTGGGTGTATGCAGGCACCACAGGATGGAGCTGTGTTGGAAACACTCCTCCTGCCCTAGTGGGGCCTTGAAAAGATTGCAGCTCCACTGAGCCTGACTGCAACCTCAGGAGAGACCCTGAGCTAAGCTGCTCCCAGACTCTGGACCCTTAGAAGCCACGAGATGATAAATGTTTGCTGCTATGCCTTAACACACCAACTTTGGTTTGGTTTTGTTTCTTGAGATGAGTCTCGCTCTGTCACCCAGACTGGAGTGCGGTGGTGTGATCTTGGCTCCCTGCAACCTCCGCCTCCCGGGTTCAAGCGATTCTCCTGCCTCAGCCTCCCAAGTAGCTGGAACTACAGGCACCCACCACCACGCCCAGCTAATTTTTTATTTTTAGTAGAGACGGAGTTTCACCATGTTGGCCAGGCCAGTCTCAAACTCCTGACCTCAAGTGATCTGCCCACCTCGGCCTCCCAAAGCGCTGGGATGACAGGTGCGAGCCACTGCGCCCGGCCCACATGCCAACTTGGGTTGGGCACAATGGCTCATGCCTGTAATCCCAGTACTATGGGAGGCCGACGTGAGAGGGTCACTTGAGCCCAGGATTTCAAGACCAGCCTGGGGTAGACCCTAAGCCCCACAGCGTCTCGTCTGAGAAACGAAGGAGCTGCCTGGGCAGTGTCCATGCAGTGCTTCGGGCTCTAACATTCTGGACAATTCTATGTACGAAATGTCAGGCTGGTGGGTGAATGCTTCCAATACCCTGAGCCGGGGGTAAATGACCCCACCAAAAAGAAAGAAAAACTTTCACATGAAGAATGAGACTTTAGGCCAGTGCAGTGGCTCACACCTGTAACCAGAGCACTTTGGGAGACTGAGGTGGGCAGACCCAGGAGGTCAGGAGTTCAAGACCAGCCTGACCAACATGGTAAAACCCTGTGTTAACTAAAAACACAAAAAAAATTGTTGGGCGTTGTTCCAGGCATCTGTAATCCCAGCTACTACGGAGGCCAAGGCATGAGAATTGCTTAAGCTCAGGAGGCGGAGGTTGCAGTGAGCCAGGATGGTGCCACTGCACTCCAGCCTGGGTGACAGAGTAAGACTCTGTCAGGGGATTAAAAAAAAAAAAAAAAAAGCATGAGATGCTCATTTTCAGTTGCCAGCTTTCAAAGAAGAGAAAATTGCTCAGACCCAACCCAGGGAAGGCAGAATTAGTGCTAAGACTCATGTCCCTCCTTCCCCAGCAACCCTACCACCCCCTGTGCCTGGCCAGCTAAATGATCTCATACCCCACACAGCCAGCCTCCCCCAGAGCACCACCCACCATGTTCTCGGGCCCCTCGCGGCTCCGGGAGGCGGGCACCATCTCCAGCTTGGCATTATTGGGTAGGTTGGCAAATCTCCACTGGAGAGAAAGGTCGAGCACGCTCCTCTGAAACCTGCAAGACAGACCGGAGCCCACTCGCTGCCCTGCAGACCCTGACACGCCCCACCATCCACGGCAAACGGCAGCTCCCTGAGAGCAGGACCACATCATCTACAGGGGCACAAGGTGGGACCTGACTATATAGGGCCTCATGCATGCAAAAGAGAGCAGGGAAAAGGGAGAAGCGAGCCTCGGACGGACGCGTCGAGGGGCCGCTCCTCCGGAGTCTAGGGTGCTGACAGCCCCAGGGCAAATGCTCAGAAAACACACAGAAAGGCTGGGTGGTGAACACTGCCGCACTCGAGAAGCTGAGGTGTCAGAGCCCCCGGTCATCACAACTGGAGCCGCCACAGTAAAGCCGGCTGCCCGAGACCCTCCACTTTCACCTCAGCCACCAGTCAGAGTGGCCACCTACCACTCCTGCTCCCGCCTCCCTCCAAATGGGGCCGCAACCCAAGAGAAGCAACAGAAAACCCACATGTGGGCCAGGCGCGGTGGCTCACGCCTATAATCCCAGCACCTTGGGAGGCTGAGGCAGGTGATCAGTTGAGGTCAATAGTTGGAGACCAGCTATTTCTAGTCTCTACTAAAAATACAAAAGTTAACTGGGCATGATGGTGGGCGCCTACAATCCCAGGTACTTGGGAGGCTGAGGCAGGGGAATCACTTGAACCCAGGAGGTGGAGGTTGCGGTGAGCTGAAATCACGCTACTGCACTCCAGCCTGGATGACAGAGCAAGATTCTGTCTCAAAAAAAAAAAAAGAAAAAGAAAAGAAAATCACAACTGCCGCATTGCCCTGATCTTCAAGGAGACCACAGTGGCCAGTCAATCACCCGAAGAACAAACAAGAGGCTATTAATGCCTCTCACAGGTCAGGCTCTGACTCTGTTTTTGAGACAGGGTCTCACTTTCTTCCCCAGGGTGCAGCGCAGCAGAGCACACAGAGCACCCTGTAGCCTCAACCGCCCAGGCTCAAGCTACCCTCCCACCTCAGCCTCCTGAGTAGCTGGGACTAGAGGTATGCACCACAAATCCTGGCTAATTTTTTTATCTTTTGCAGAAATGGGAATCTTGCTGTGTTGCCCAGGCTAGTCATAAACTCCTGAATTCAAGCAATCCTTCCACCTCAGCATCCTAGCGTGCTGGAATTGCAGGTATAAGAATCAGGGTCTCGGGCCGGGCGCGGTGGCTCAAGCCTGTAATCCCAAGCACTTTGGGAGGCCGAGACGGGTAGATCACGAGGTCGAGAGATCGAGACCATCCTGGTCAACATGGTGAAACCCCGTCTCAACTAAAAATACAAAAAATTAGCTGGGCACGGTGGTGTGTGCCTGTAATCCCAGCTACTCGGGAGGCTGAGGCAGGAGAATTGCCTGAACCCAGGAGGCGGAGGTTGCGGTGAGCCGAGATCGCGCCATTGCACTCCAGCCTGGGTAACAAGAGCGAAACTCCATCTCAAAAAAAAAAAAGAATCAGGGTCTCACTCTGTCACCTGGTGGCATACTCCTATCTGAGCTCTGTTTTTAACAAAAGTTTAGATAAAAGGAAAAAAAACTCCAGGCTGAGGGGAGAACACACATGAAATCTGAATATACTTGGCCCGGCATGGCAGCTCATGCCTGTAATCCCAGCACTGTGGGAAGCCAATGCGGGAGGATCACCTGAGGTCAGGAGTTCAAGACCAGCCTAACCAACACGGTAAAAACCTGTCTCTGCTAAAAATACAAAAATTAGCAGGACATGGTAGCGGTTGCCTGTAGTCCCAGCCACTCAAGAGGCAGAGGCAAGAGAATTGCTTGGACCTGAGAGGCAGAAGCTACAGTGAGCCAGGATCACATCATTGCACTCCCACTCCAGCCCAGACAATGGAAGGAAGGAGGGAGTGAGGGAAAGAGAGGAAAGAAAGGAAAGAAAGGGAAGAAAGGAGGGAAGAAAGAAAGAAAAAGAAAAAGGTTGGCCCCCCTTCAGAAATGCAAGCTGCCATTGGAAACAATTAGAAAACAGAGTTCAGAAAGTTCGAGGGTGTCTAGAAGAATTAACAGAGAACAAACTTTGCTATCAATCTTTTATACTGGCCAGAAAAGTGACTCTGGAAATTGCCACATGAAATATCTAGGGCAAGACAGGACAGCAGATCGGGGGAACCTGAGGGCAGGCAGACTGGGAACCATGGAGAGGACAGGGCACTGTCCCTGCATGGAGCCGTGTTCGCTGCACTGCCTCAGCAGAGGAAAAGGAGACCAGAAAACACTGCAATGGTGCTGCAGGAGACCTGCCTCAAAGTCACACTCACTGGCTCCCACTAGACACCATCACACAGATCATGGGCAGGTGAGCCGTCAGAAATAAAAATGAGGCCAACCACGGTGGCTCATGCCTGTAATCCCAGCACTCTGGGAGGCAAGGCAGGAGGAGCACTTGAGGTCAGGAGTTTGAGAACAGCCTAGCCAACACGGTGAAACCATCTCTACTAAAAATACAAAAATTAGCCGGGCATTGCATGTGCCTGTAATTCCAGTTACTCAGGATGCTGAGGCACAAGAATTGCTTGAACCCGGGAGGCAGAGGTTGCGGTAAGCCGAGATTGTGCCACTGCACTCCAGCCTAGGTGACAGAGCAAGACTTTTCAAACAAAATGGCCAGGCAAGGTGACTCACGGCTGTAATCCCAACACTTTGGGAGGTCAAGGCGGGTGGATCACCTGAGGTCAGGAGTTCAAGACCATTCTGACCAACATGGTGAAATCCTGTCTCTGCTAGAAATACAAAAAGTAACCAGCCTGGCCAAGATGGTGAAACCTTGTCTCTACTAAAAATACAAAAATTAGCCAGGCGTGGTGGCAGATGCCTATAATTCCAGCTGCTTGGGAGGCTGAGGCAGAGAAGTGCTTGAACCTGGGAGGCATAGGGTGCACTGAGCCAAGATAGTGCCATGTGTGCACTACAGCCTGAGTGACAGTGAGTCTCCCTCTAAAAAAAAAAAAAAAAATTAGCTGGGCATGATAGCGCATGCCTGTAATCCCAGCTACTCGGGAGGCTGAGACAGGAGAATTCCTCGAACCTGGGAGGCGGAGGTTGCAGTGAGCCAAGATCGCACCACTGTACTACTGCCTGGGTGACAGAACGAGACTCTCTCAAAAAATAGTAAAATAGGCCAGGCGCAGTGGCTCACACCTGTCATCCCAGTACTTTGGAGGAGGCCGAAGCAGGCAGATCACTGGATCAGGAGTTAAAGACTAACCTGACCAACATGGTGAAATCCTGTCTCTACTGAAAATTAGCTGAGTGTGGTGGCATGCATCTGTAATTCCAGCTACTCAGGAGGCCGACGAACAAGAATGGCTTGAACCTGGGAGGCAGAGGTTGCAGTGAGCTGAGATTGTACCACTGCACTCCAGCCTGGGTGACAGAGTGAGACTCCATCTCAAAAATAATAGTAAAAAATAAATAAAAATGAAACCCTAAGCCCCCTAAGCAACTGAACTTGGCCTCCTCTTGGCCCAGGGGACTCCATAAACCTTGAAAGCTGAGTTCCTGGCCATGAATGGGTATGAGGTCAGGCACACCTATAGGCTTTCTTCCCTAAGGGATAAACAGAAAGCAGCCCTTTCAGACCCCTGGGCTGGTATCTGACAACAGCCAACCTCCACCCAGGCCCTTTCCTCTCACTTCTTCGAAACAACCCACAGGTATTTCTTCCTGATAAGAGACCACCAATCATGGGGCGGTTCTGGCGCAGTGAGGGTTTTCGTGCCCTCTGGTTTGCCATGTTTTCCTTTAATTGATTGATTGATTGATTTTGTAGAGACAGGGTTTCACTATGTTCCCCAGGCTGGTCTAGAATTTCTGGGCTCAAACAATTATCCGCCTTGGGCTCCCAAAGTGCTGAGATTACAGGCATGAGCCACTTTGCCCAGCCTGCTTCACCTTTAACTTCAGAGGCCAAAAGTTAAATTCCTCAGGTCATTTTTTAAACACAGGACCCATGGAGAGACATGAAGCTCAATTGTGCGTGTGCACAGTTCTCCCTTCAAGAATCTCACGATCCTCCCATAGCGTATTAAGTATGTCTGTATGAGCCACCCTATCTGGTGGAAATCCCTGTCATATTCTTCCCTCTCTTGAAGTGTCTGCTTCCAGCTTCTGGCTGACAGCTACACTTCCCAGCCTGTTAGAATGGCCACCCTTCAGGATGCAACCCAAATGTATTAACCTCATTCTTCAGTTGACCACAAACTGGAGAAGGATGGTGTGGTGGTCTGAGGCAGGATACTCAAGACCACCTGGCATTCAGAGCACAGGCCCTGGGACTAACACACAGTCCAGACACAGGGTGGAAGACTGGAATGACTTGGCAAGTATCACTCCTAAGAAACTCCTCCCGGGAGAGCCCCATAAGACAGGGTCAGCAAGGCCAGTAAGGCAGGCTCCTGCCCTCTGCCCCCAGTATTAGGACAACAGTACTATGAAAACAGGTCTTTAACCCTGGGCTCGGTGTTACAGGCTCACCCCTGTAATCCCACCAATGTTGAAGGCCAAGGCGGGTAGATCACCTGAGGTCAGGAGTTCAAGACCAGCCTGGCCAACATGATGAAACCCCATCTCTACTAAAAATTCAAAAATTATCTGGGTGTAGTAGTGCACACCTGTAATCCCAGCTACTTGGGAAGCTGAGGCAGGAGAATCACTTGAACCCAGGAGGCAGATGTTGCAATAAGCCAAGACCATGCCACTGCGCACACCAGCTTGGGCAACGAGTGAAACCCTGTCTCAAAAAAAAAAAAAAAAAAGAAAGAAAGGAAAAAAACTAAAGTAAAAAGCTTCACATGTGGGATAGACATACACATCCTACCCATAGGAGGGGTCTGACCCTTCTGCTGTCTCAGACTCTCAGAATCTGGCAGAAGCCCTGTCTTGGGAATAATACCTCCACATGGAGGTAATTCCAGGGGCTGTGAGACCACAGGGATCTCCCTGAAGTTTTCAGGGTATCTTCTTATTTCTCCATGGCCAGCTCTTCCCCTCAGAGCCCCACTGGGAACTTACACAACCAAATGCAATAAAATCTAGAGGGGGTTAAACAGTGCCCCCCCCAAAAACCGATGGGTCAATGTCCTCTGACCATCTTCTTGGGTATCCTGGTCTTTGGAGATGTAATGATAAACCATCCTAGATTATCCAAAGGGACCCTAATCCAGTGACAAGGGTCTTCTAAAGACACGGAAAACAGGAAAAGTCCACAAGGAATCGGAGGCAGAGAGCAATTCGGCCACAAGCCGAGGAACACTTGGAGCCATCAGAAGCCGGAAGAGGCAGGAAGGATCCTCCCTTAGGGCAATCAGAGAGAGTGTGGCCCTCCCAAGGCCTTGGGTCTCCAGAGCTGGGAGGGAATATATGATGACTGTTTAAAACCACCGGGGGCTCTTCCAAGTGAGAGTCAGTATGTTCAGGGGGCAGGGGCACAGATACACTCAGACCCTGCTTGCTGAGCTGGAGCAAACTCACTTCAGATCATATTCACAGGGGTTGAAGTCCTGCCGCCGGCACGTGTCCTCCAGAACCTAGGGGTGGGATGAAAGGACGGTGAACTGCTGAGTGGGCCGGGCTGGTGGGCGCAGTGGGGCAGGCCAGCCAAGGGCACTCAGCTTCCTGGCAAGCCAGGTGACTCTGCCCAGGCAAAGCCAAGCACAAACCGCACTATGGACGGTCCCCACAGCAGCCGCGGGCGTCTCTCCCTTCCTCACCGTCCCCACTTTGCAGGGAGGCTCTATTCAGGGTTCCCCGGCGGCAAACAACACCAGGATCTTCCTGGCACACACTCTGGGATCTCCCACCATGAAGTTCAAACCCTGTAGTTCTACAACCCTGTCCATCAGAGGCTGCCCCTGGCTCTGGCACGGTTCTGTGCACCTGCTCCCACAGCCTGCACCGCCTCCGCCCTTCTCCAACAGCCAAAGCCGTGACGCTGGACCAGCCTCCACGGGAGCGCCGCACTTGCACACTCTGCACGGCAGGCACCAACAGCCTCCCAGCTGCGCCCTCCACCTGTCCAGGCCCGGCCGCCCCAAGCTGTGGGCTGCTCCCGCAGACTACGGGTCGTGTGCACTTTGGGTCCTCACGGTCCCCAAAGCAGCAGGGGCTCAATTAATACTTATATATTTAATTGATTCGAGGTCACAAGCTGCACGAGTAAAAGTGCAGTGCATGACTCAGCAAAAATCGCTTCCACGCCCTACGGCCAGGACATCAGCCACCGCGCAACCCGGGCTCCCGCTCCAGGGGATGCCCTGGGATGGGAACGCGGGTCTGGGACTCCACTCTTCCCTCTTCCCGGCGCCCTCGCGAGCTGGGCTCGGCTGGGCGTCCAGGACTCCAAGGGGGGTGACACGCGACACCGTCCCTGCCGCACCCCGGGGAGGGCCGCCCCCGCCCCGCCCCCGCCCCGCCCCCACACGAGACCCCCGGGACCCCTGCGGAAGCGCAGGTGCCCACGAGCAGGGGGCGGTGACGCCGCGCAGGAGTCTGTTCATTGGCCGCCGCAGGCCCCGCCCCAGAAGACCCGGACGCCAACCGCAGAGGGCGGGGCCTCGGCGCGGAGCCCCCACCCCCCACATGCCCACCCATCCGCCTCCGGCCGGCGGCCGCACCTGAAGCAGCACGGTGCTCGGCGTCACCTTTACCGTGTGGCGCCGGCCGTTCGGGGCCAGCACCGACACCGCGGAGCCTCCGCCACCTGCCGGGGCCGCCATCTTCCGCTCACGTGACCCGCCGCCGCCCGGCGTCAAACAACTTTATCGGCAACAGCCGGGACGCGCAGCCACGCGGCCGAGGGGCGGGGCCGGAGCGCGCTTCCGGGTCCCGCCGGGCGCCGCCCTAGCCCCGCTCACACCGCCCCCGCCCCGCCCTGGGGCCGCTGAAGCACGCGCTGAACCGGGCGTCCCGAATGGCGCTGCCGACCTCTGCATCCGGGAAGCGCGACCCGGATGAGCTCGCCGGGGCCAGGCTGAGCCGGAGTTGGGTGCGCGGTAACCCCCAGTGAGCGGCAGTGAGCCCTGGGGCCCCAGCGGTCCGCGCTCGCCCGTCCTCGGTTCGTCCCGTCCCCACGTCGGTGCCCTGCTCTCCCCCACCCTCCCGGCTTCCTCCGCTCTAGCACCTGAGCCTCTTCCCTGCCTACCTGTCCCTGTGCTCAGCGTCCCCCTCCTGACCTTATGGGATGAGGCAGGCCCCCCACCGCTGTACGGATCCTTCCTGGCTGTTGGGGCTTGTGGCCCTCGAGTCTGGGCCTTATTTCCTTCACCCTAGAATGGGGGTGAAATACCTGGCAGCCCTAGGGCTGCTGCGATGGTCCCTAAACCTGAGGGTAGGTAAGTAAGGTAGGTAAGGGTCCAGAATCATGGGGTGGGCGAACTTGAGTCTCACCGGAGCTCTTGCGGACCCACAGGCACTCGAGGACTTCCCACGCTAATGCCGTGCTGAACAGGGACTTGGTGGAAGCCTCAGAAACCCCACCCCATCCCCAGCCGCCGCAGAAGGGATGGCACCTGGCCTCGGGGCCACCAGGGCCACATTCTGCCAGCTCCTGTCTTCCAGCAGGAGCTGCCTTCCTGAATCGCAGCCCTGTGCTTAGCGCCCAGCACCTGGGCCACTCATGGACAGCACATGCACGTGTTCCCCCGCCCCCTGCCTGGGACTTGGGTAAATTCTCTCCACGGCTCAGCCCTGCCTGGCTCTCCCCTCTCCGTGGGCCTGCCTGGCTCTCCCCTCTCCGTGGGCCTGCCTGGCTCTCCCCTCTCCGTGGGCCTGCCTGGCTCTCCCCTCTCCGTGGGCCTGCCTGGCTCTCCCCTCTCCGTGGGCCTGCCTGGCTCTCCCCTCTCCGTGGGCCTGCCTGGCTCTCCCCTCTCCGTGGGCCTGCCTGGCTCTCCCCTCTCCGTGGGCCTGCCTGGCTCTCCCCTCTCCGTGGGCCTGCCTGGCTCTCCCCTCTCCGTGGGCCTGCCTGGCTCTCCCCTCTCCGTGGGCCTGCCTGGCTCTCCCCTCTCCGTGGGCCTGCCTGGCTCTCCCCTCTCCGTGGGCCTGCCTGGCTCTCCCCTCTCCGTGGGCCTGCCTGGCTCTCCCCTCTCCGTGGGCCTGCCTGGCTCTCCCCTCTCCGTGGGCCTGCCTGGCTCTCCCCTCTCCGTGGGCCTGCCTGGCTCTCCCCTCTCCGTGGGCCTGCCTGGCTCTCCCCTCTCCGTGGGCCTGCCTGGCTCTCCCCTCTCCGTGGGCCTGCCTGGCTCTCCCCTCTCCGTGGGCCTGCCTGGCTCTCCCCTCTCCGTGGGCCTGCCTGGCTCTCCCCTCTCCGTGGGCCTGCCTGGCTCTGTGGGCTCCTGGCCAGGACTCAGATGCACAGAAGCCTGTGGAAGGGGGAACTGGTGCACTTGTCAGTCAGTCCTTATGCTTCATTTGACTGAGACAGGGTCTCCCTCTGTGGCCCAGACTTGAATGCAGTGCTGTGATCACAGCTTACTGCAGTCTCCAACTCCTGGGCTCAAGCAATCCTCCTGCCTTGGCCTCTTGGGTAGCTGGAAACCAGGTGCAAACCATCATGCTTGGTTAATTTTTATTGTTGTTGTTGAGATGGACTTTCACTGTTGTCACCCAGGCTGGAGTGCAGTGGCTGGATCTCAGCTCACTGCAACCTCCGCCTCCCAGGTTCAAGTGATTCTCCTGCCTCAGCCTCCCGAGCAGCTGGGATTACAGGCACGCACCACCGTGCCCAGCTAATTTTTTGTAATTTTAGTAGAGACAGGGTTTCACCATGTTGACCAAGATGGTCTCGATCTGTTGACCTCGTGATCCACCCGCCTCAGCCTCCCAAAGTGCTGGGATTACAGGCTTGAGCCACCGTACTTTTTGTATTTTTAGTAGAGATAGGGTTTCACCATGTTGGCCAGGCTGGTCTAGAACTCCTGACCTCCTGTGATCTGCCCACCTCAGCCTCCCACAGTGCTGGGATGACAGGTGTGAGCCACCATACCCGGCAATCATTGCTGAGTTTAAGGACACCTCCTCTGCCTGGGTGCTGTCTTACCTTCCTGCTGATGACACATCCACATCATACACACACCTGTATGCAGGCAAACATGGACACTTATGTACACTGGAGAAAGCTGGGGAGAGCCCCACATTAGCCACAGCCCTCCCAGCCAGCCAGACCCCCCTGCCCTGTGCAACCTCAGAGCCTCACTGAGCCACACATCTCCTGGTGGGTGTATTTCAGTTTTTCAGAGGCATTTTTGACGTATCTGGTCCTGTTTTCCTTAGACCGTCCCACAGTCTGGATCCTTGCTTAGACATTTGGGGCAATAATGAAGGGAGGTGACAAGTGAGCAGGAGGTACAGGACGTCAGTGTGGTCATGAGTAAAGTTTAACCAGTTGGTCAAGTTCAATTCTGCTAAATTCCTCCATGGTCAAGGTCCTTTGCTCCTTATGGAGTAATTAAGGCATGTGTGAGGCAATTCTCTGAGACCACAAATACCAAGATTTTCCAATAACCATTCGCCCAACAGTTTTAGCATAGGTTAATGAGTAGATTCATTGTTACATTTACAGCTTCAAAATCCTGACTTCCCAAGTTTATTGTTCCTTCCACATTTATAGGCATTTTTGGTCAAGCTTCCCCTTATTTAAAAAAAATCTGTGAACTATTGGCTGGGCATGGTGGTTCACGCCTGTAATCCCAACACTTTGGGAGGCCAAGGTGGGTGGATCACAAGGTCGGGAGATTGAGACCATCCTGGTCAACATGGTGAAACCCCATCTCTACTAAAAATACAAAAAAAATTGCTGGATATGGTGGCACCTGCCTGTAATCCCAGCTACTCAGGAGGCTGAGGCAGGAGAATTGCCTGAACCCAGGAGACAGAGGTTTCGGTGAGGCAATATCATGCCATTGTACTCCAGCCTGGGTAAGAAGAACGAAACTCCGTCTCAAAAAAAAAAAAACAAAAAATTAGCCGGGCTTTGTGGTACACTCCTGTAGTCCCAGCTATTCAGAGACTGAGAGGCAAGGAGAATGACTTGAACCCAGGAGGTGGAGGTTACAGTGAACCAAGATCATGCCACTACACTCCAGCCTGGGAGATAGAGCGAGACTCTGTCTAAAAAAAAAAATTATTATATGAATTCATGTATTTTTTTATTAAGTTGGTATTCTTTTTGATGTTCAAATTGGCCCTCCTGACTCCTATGCTTTTTTTTTGGTGGAAGGAATGACCTTTTATGTTGATATATTTCAAACTTAGCTGAGCAAGGCGGCTCACACCTGTAGTCCTAGCGACTCAGGTGGCTGAGGCAGGATTGCTGAGTCCAAGTTCAAGTCTGTAGTGAACCATTAGCATGCCTATGGATAGCTACTGCACCCCAGCCCCAGCAATATAGTATAATACTGTCTCTAAAAAGTAGAAGAGGCTGGGTGCGGTGGCTCATGCCTATAATCCCAGCACTTTGGGAGGCCGAGGCGGGTGGATCACGAGGTCAAGAGATTGAGACCATCCTGGTTGACTAAGGTGAAACCCCCGTCTCTACTAAAAATACAAAAATTAGCTGAGCATGGTGGTGCACGCCTGTAGTCCCAGCTACTTGGGAGGATGAGGGCAGGAGAATTGCTTGAACCCAGGAGGCGGAGGTTGCAGTTAGCCGATATTGTGCTATTGCACTCCAGTCTGGGTAACAACAGTGAAACTCCGTCTCAAAAAAAAAAAAAAAAAGGTACAAAAAAGAATGAGGAGAAGGAAGGAAGAAGGAGAAGAAAAGTTTGCAAAAGCAGTACAAAGAATTCCTGTATGTCTTTAACAAGCTCAGTGTTTACGTGTCACCCCATTTGCTTTATCATGTTCCCTCTCTCCCCCCCCACCACCACCCCCCAACCCTATGTATATGTAAAAACTTTTTGTGGCCAGGCACAGTGACTCACCACTATAATCCCAACATTTTGGGAGGCCAAGGTAGGAGGATCACTTGAGCCTAGGACTTTAAGACCAGCCTGGGCAACATAGTGAGACCCTGTCTCTAAAAAAAAATACAAAAGTGAGCTGGGCATGGTGGCATGTTCCTGTAGTCCCAGCTCCTTGGGAGACTGAGGCAGTAGGGTCACTTGATCCTGGGAGGTGGAGGTTGCAGTGAGCCAGGATTGTGCCGTTGCACTCCAGCCTGAATGACTGAGTGAGACTCTGTCTCAAAAAAAAAAAAAAAAGAATAGAGGCCAGGTGCAATGGCTCACGCCTATAATCCCAGCACTTTGGGAGGCCAAGGCGGGTGGATCACGAGGTCAAGAGATCGAGACCATCCTGGTCAACATGGTGAAACACCGTCTCTACTAAAAAATACAAAAATTAGCTGGGCATGGTGGTGCGCGCCTGTAGTCCCAGCTACTCAGGAGGCTGAGGTAGGAGAATTGCCTGAACCCAGGAGGCGGAGGTTGCGGTGAGCTGAGATCACGCCATTGCACTGCAGCCTGGGTAACGAGCAAAACTCTGTCTCAAAAAAAAAATAAGGCCAGCCTCTTATATAACCACCATAATTTTATACAAAACTGGGACTCTAACATTGATATCATACTCTGAGCTAATCCTCAGTTAATTGTCCAAGTGTTGACATCTTTCCTGCATCCATTTGATCTTTCCATTATTCTTTGAGCAACTCCTCCCTGCCCAAGCCCTGAAGTCAGCCATTTCTCAGAGAAGCCCTTTAACAAGGAAATGGGATTTAGAGACCAAGTTCTGGGTGCTGAGTGTGCTCATTGCTACTGGGATGTCACTGTTTTCTGGGTCCTCTTAGGGAACAGAGTTAGCGTCATGAATTCATCTGAATATTTCTAAGCCATGTCTCAGCTTCCTCCCTCTTATTTCCTCATTCCACATTTATATTCAGTTTAATTCTATGAAATTGCCCTAGTTGACCTTTTTTTTTTCTTTAGACAGAGTTTCACTCTGTTGCCCAGGCTGGAGTGCAGTGGCATAATCTCAGCTCAATGCAACCTCCACCTCCCGGGTTCAAGGGATTCTCCTACCTCACCCTCTGAGTAGCTGAGATTACAGGTGCCCAACACCATGCCTGGCTAATTTTTGTATTTTTAGTAGACATGGGGTTTCACTACATTGGCCAGGTTGGTCTCAAACTGCAGACCTCAAGTGATCCTCCCACATCAGCGTCTCGAAGTACTGTGATTACAGGTGTTGAGCCACCCCACCTGGATGTCATTTTTGATCTACAAAAAAATGACAAAATCTATATAGTTCAACCTAATGTCTCCTTTGTCCACAGTGAAAACCCTAATTTTCAGTAAATCAATATATTTATTCATTTTCTCTTTTCTAAAATGCCCTCCAAATAGTTTGAGGTACTGCAGCAATCCTGCTATTAACAACAGACCTATGGAAATTTCAAGGTCGCTTTGTAGCTATTTTTGTCCCTTAGAGTATGTCGCATTAGAGAAATATATTGTGTTCAAAAGTTATTTGAATTAATTTCTTTTTTTTTTTTTTTTTTGAGACAGAGTTTCGCTTTTGTTACCCAGGCTGCAGTGCAATGGCGGGTTCTCGCCTCACTGCAACCTCCGCCTCCTGGGTTCAGGCAATTCTCCTGCCTCAGCCTCCTGAGTAGCTGGGATTACAGGCACGCGCCACCATGCCCAGCTAATTTTTTGTATTTTTAGTAGAGACGGGGTTTCACCATGTTGATCAGGATGGTCTCGATCTCTTGACCTCGTGATCCACCCGCCTCGGACTCCCAAAGTGCTGGGATTACAAGCGTGAGCCACTGCGCCCGGCCCTGAATTAATTTCTTTTTCTGTGTTAGGTTAGGTTAGTGTATTATAGGGTTCTCCAGAAAAACAGAACCAATAGGACATGCGTAGACATATACAAGAGGACAGCTGGCCAACATGGTAAAACCCCATCTCAATTAAAAATACAAAAATTAGGCTGGGCACAGCAGCTCACGCCTGTAATCCCAGCACTTTGGGAGGCTGACGCAGGCAAATTATCTGAGTTTGGGAGTTTGAAGCCAGCCTGACCAGCATGGAGGAATCCCATCTCTGCTAAAAATACAAAATTAGCCAGGCATATTGGTGCATGCCTGTAGACCCAGCTACTCAGGAGGCTGAGGCAGGAGAAAGACTTGAACCTGGGAGGTGGAGGTTGCAATGAGCCAAGATCACATCACTGTACTCCAGCCTGAGTGACAGAGTAAGACTCCATTTCACCAAAAAAAAAAAAAAAAAAAAAAAAAAAGGCAAGGCTCAGTGCCTCACTCCTGTAATCCCAGCACTTTGGGAGGCTGAGGCAGGCAGACCACAAGGTCAATGGGTGGAGACCATCCTGGCCAACATGGTGAAACCCTATCTCTATTAAAAAAAAAATACAAAACTTAGCCGGGCATGGTGGCGGGTGCCTGTAATCGCAGCCATTCGGGAAGGTGGGGCAGGAGAATCACTTGAACCCAGGAGGTGGAGATTGCAGTGAGCTGAGATTGCACCACTGCAGTCCAGCTGGGTGACAGAGCAAGACTCCATGGAGCGGGGAGGGGAAAAGGAGAGAAAGAAAAAGAAAAGGAGAGGAGAGGGAAGGACAGAAGGAAGGAAAAGAAAGTTCCATGATCTGTTGTCTGTAAGCTTGAGACCGGAAAACCAGTGTATTGTAAACCAGTGTATAACTTAATACACTGGTTTATAATATAATTATAGTATAATATAATTCAATCCAAGTCTGCAGGTCTGAGAACCAGGGGAGCGAGAGGTGTAACTCCCATCCTGAAGCTCAGGTAGTGTAGGATGGGTAGCTGGTGTAAGTTGGTGTAAGTCCTGGAGTCCAGGTGCCTGAGAACCAGGTTGCACCTCAATGTCCAGGGGCAGGAGGATGGATGTCCCAGCTCAAGAAGAGAAAATTAGTCCTTCTTCCACATTTTGTTCTACTTGGGCCCTCAATGGATCAGATGATTCCCACCCACAGTGGTGAGGGCCACTGATCCAAATGCTAATTTCTTCCAGAAACACCCTTGCAGACACATTCAGGCCTGAGGTTTTACCAACTCTCTGGGTCAAGTTGACACATAAAATTAACCATTATAGTCAGGTTGGCTTTGTTTAACAATTTGATACATGATTAGGTTAGGTTTATTTATTTTGGTTTTTACTAAATTAGAGGGTTTCTTTTTTTTCTTCATCCTTTTTTGTAGTGCTACATTTTTCATTGTTCAAAATATTTATTTGAATTCAGGTGGGGTGCTGTGACTCACGCCTGTAATCCCAGCACTTTGGGAGGCCAAGGTGGGCAGATCACCTGAGGTCAGAAGTTCAAGATCAGCCGGGCCAATATGATGAAATACTATCTCTAAAAAAAATTAACTGGGTATGGTGGCTCATGCCTGTAATCCCAGCTACTCTGAAGGCTGAGACAGGAGAATCACTTGAACCTGGGAGGTGGAGTTTGTGGTGAGCCGAGACAGCACCACTGCACTCCAGCCTGGGCAACAGAATGAGGCTGCATCTCAAAAAAAAAAAAAAAAAAAAAAATTTATTTGATTCAAAAGTGTAAAGACATGGCCTGACCTATTTCTGCTCCCACTCATCACCATAGAAAACTATTTTCTTTTCTTTTTTTAGAGATGGAATTTCTCTCTATTGCCCAGGTTGGAGTGCAGTGGTATGAGCACAGCTCACTGCAGCCTCAAACTCCTGCCTCAGCCTCCCAAGTAGCTGGGACTACAGACATATGCCACCGTGCCTAACATATATATATACACACACATACACACACACACACACAATTAAAAATACATATATATTATAGTGATGAGGTCTTGCCGTCTCTTCCAGGCTGGTCTCAACCTTCTGGCCTCAAGTAATCCTCCTGCCCTGGCCTCAGAAGGTGCTGGGATTATAGGTGTGAGCCACCAAGCCCAGCCAAGAAAACCATTTTCATTCACTTCTAGAGTAAGTAACCTGCTTGTTTTCTGTTTGCAAAGATGAGCAAATGCCTGTGTCAGGTGCCAGGTGGACATATATGTAGATTCTTTTTTTTTTTTGAGATGGAGTCTCGCTCTGTCACCCAGGCTGGAGTGCAATGACGCGATCTTGGCTCACTGCCACCTCTCCCTCCCAGGTTCAAGCAATTCTCCTGGCTCAGCCTCCAGAGTAGCTGAGATTACAGGCACTTGCCACCACATCGAGCTAATTTTTTGTATTTTGAGTGTTGATGGGGTTTCACCATGTTGGCCAGGCTGGCCTTGAACTCCTGGGCTCAAGTGATCCACCCACCTCGACCTCCCAAAGCACTGGGACTACAGGTATGAACCACTGCACCTGGCCAGATGTAGACTCTTAACCTCCCTTCCTCCTTACACAGGAGGTGACCACAGGGCACCACAGTCTCTCTTGTTATCACTGCAGCCCATGTTTTCAAAGATGTATGCATGACCCCCTCTGGGGACACCTGTGACTCCACTCTACTCCACAAGCACTAAGTCAATAGCACAAAGTGCTCACTGCTGGATGTTGCATGGGAGGCCACAGTGTCCAGGTGTGGAATGGTCCAGGCACAAGGTCCAGCCCCCCCTACCTGCACAGAGCTGAACTTTGACCTGGTCTGTGTGGCCTCCAACATAGAGCCTAGCCTGCCCAGGCCTCGGATCCTCATCTGTAGCCCCCGTCTCACAGGTGAGCGGACCCTGACTTGGCACAGGAGGACCAAGAGATCACTGCAGGCAGCGAGTCCCCGGTGGGCTGTAGGAAGCCTGGGCCAGGCCAGAAGATGAGGTTAGGTTCCTTCCCCAAGGCTGCACAGAGTCCATCCCAGGGTTGGCCTGGGGCTCCTGCCAGGCCCACTGAATGCCCAGCACAGGGGCTGTTTTCTGCCTGGCTGTCCCATTTCCCCTTCCCCGACATCCTGTCAGGAGCTCCCTGAGCAGTTATTTTTCATTGTCTGCCTCCTCCAGAAGATAAGCCCTGCAATGGCACACCTGCCATCTGGGTCCTATGTCCCTGTGCCTGGGACAGGGGTCAGGCAAATGAATGGGAGGTGGTCAGAGAACATTCCTGTGGCCTCCCGGCAGATTAGACACCTGAGCCCATCACAATCCCACCTCAGCCAGGCAGGATTGCATGCAGCTGTAATCCCAGCATCTGGGGAGGCGAAGGGGGAGGATCACATGAGCCCAAGGGTTCAAGACCAGCCTAGGCCACATAGTGAGACCCCATCTCTACAAAAAAAAATAAAAATTAACTGACTGTGGTGGTGCAGTTCTTTCTTGGTTTTTTTTTTGAGACAGTCTCACTGTGTCACCCAGGCTGGAGTGCAGTGGTGTGATCTCAGCTCACTGTAACCTCCATCTCCTGGGTTCAAGGGATTCTTATGCCTCAGACTCCCAGGTGGCTTGGCTTACAGGCGTGCACCACCACTACCATGCCTGGCTGATTTTTGTATTTTCTTTTGATGCCCTGGGTTTTCCTTCCGTAATGATTTTTGTGTTTTTAGCAGAGACAGGGTTTCACCATGTTGGCCAGGCTGGTATCGAACTTCTGACCTCAGATGTTCTGCCCACTTTGGCCTCCCAAAGTGCTGGGACAACAGGCGGGAGCCACCGCACCCGGCCTAGTTTAACTAGTTCTGAGGAGCAACTGTAGCCAGGTCTGGAGAGGACTTGGCTGCCACCTTCCCTCCCAGACAGCAGCTAGACAGCTGCTCCCAGGATCTGCTTTGAATTAAAAGTGGTATGGCCCTTTAAGAGAAGCATCCGCTGGCCGCCCCCGCCTCCGCCACCCCTCTTTGATGTCGCTGGCGCTGAAAGGTTCCCAGTGGCAAGATCTGAGGGTTTGTTTCTGCCTCCCCAGAGGCCACGTGGGGATCATAGGGAGGGAGGGAGGGAGGGTGAGGGTCACATGGCCTCCCTGGCCTGCTGCTGCTATTGCCGCAGGAGCAGGAGTGTGGGGACCAGCAGGCTGGATGGGTGGGGGCCACATGGGGGGGCAGCAGAGCCTGACAGCTGGGAGGGCAAAGGACCAGCCTCTCTGCCCCTCCCCTTGACACCCCAGAGCCTGACCTCCAGCCTCCCTCACCTGTCCAGGAAGGAGACACACACACTCTGCTTGAGGTCCTGAGGCCCCATCTCCAGCAATGAGCAGGGGCTCCCACATCCCCATGCCCTTCCTCCCCCAGCTTCGGAATGTGACCTTTCCCTGGTGGCCCTGCCACTCCACAGTTAGCCCAGTAGGCTGCAGGCTGGCACCAGCCAGGTGAGGCCATAGGGAGGAGGTGGGAGGGGATGGGGCTCAGCTGCAGGGGTGCCAAGAGAAGCAGATCCCGCCAAATACCTGGGTCCAGAAATGACAGGGCCTTGGCCTCCCTGCTGAGCTCTAGAGGCTGTCAGCTGGGTAAAGGACTTCTAAGCCCATGTGCTTCAGTCCTAGGGCAAGACCGGTCCTTCCCACCAGGGTACCCAGAGGCCACCCACTCCCAGGCACTGGGGCCCAGGAGAGGGCAGCTCCAGCACCAGGCCCAGGAGCTGCTGTCCAGCCCAGTGGCACCCCTTGACCCTCCAAAGACCTGGATGAGAGTCACAGTAGCTCCTGGCAAGGGACTTGGCTCATCGAGGTCCCAGTATATGAGGCCAAGGAGAGTCCTTCTGATGCATGGGGTGACCAGAAAGGGGGGCTGGGGGAAACCAAAAGGGGGTCAAGTTCTGCCACTGCACCACCTGGCCTCAGGACCCCTCCCCCACTCTGAGCTGGAGAGCAGAGCCTCCCCCCAGAGCCAGCCACTTGGGGAAGCGGGTGGCCCGCCTCACTTCCCTGCTCAGTTGAGCGTCAGAGGCCAGCAGCTGGGGCACAGGGTAGCCCAGGTGGCCATACGGGGCGGGGCGGCTGAGGCCAGTACACAACAGCTGGGCCCCAGACAGCAGGCAGCAGCTGGAGCCCAGAGCGGTCCTGGGGGGAGGGGCCGGCTGTGCTGCGTGGAGTTGCCTCAAGTCTGGACTGCCGGACATGCTGCGTGCTGGAGGCTCAGGTCACCAAGTTGCAGGGCCCCACACAGGGTCTCGGGGGGACCCCTGTGCTGCCAACCGCCCTCTATCACACCCTCCTTCCTCTTCACCTGTGCCCACCCCCCCAGCCTGGGCCCTTGCTTTCTGCAATGTTCCGTCTTGACCCCTTTCATCCAGGGAGTGGGCTTCGGCCCCCAGCACAGCCGTGATCCCCGTGGGTTAACTCGGAACCCCCCAGTGCATCCACACCTCCCTCCCTGGGGGAGACAGTGAACTGAACCCTCACCCCACCCTGTCTCGGGTGCCTTGCCTGAAGAACAGAGCCCCTCTGGGCCTTCGTTTCCCCAGCTTTCCTGCAGTGGGCACAGAGTCTAGGCTTAGTCAGAAGCCTCTGTGTCCCCTGAATGGGACACTGGGGAGCCTGGAGGCCAGAACCGTGAATGGTCTTCCCTGAACGGGACAATAAGGATGGGGCGGGCCAAGGAAATAGAGAAGGGCACAGCACTCCACAGCCATGCTGCCTGGGACAGGGCACTGTCCTGCTCTCTGTCCCCGGGCCGGTGTCTGGTCCCTGGGACTCGCCAGCACCCCCATGGAACCTGGGCAGAATAACTGATATTTATCACATGGTCATTCCAGAGGCAAGCGGAGCCCCCAACACGTCCTGCTCCTTTGATGCTGACGAGGCCCCTGGGAAGCAGGTGTGCTTCTCATCCCCGTCTCACAGATGAGGAACCTAAGACACAACTGCATGCCCCGCAGAGGCTGGTACTTGGCTGTCCTACTCCATCCGTGCCAGTGCAGACGAAGTAGACATCTAACATGCAAAAGGAGGGTTCTGAAACGCCCTACCTGCCACAAGTCTTCTAGAGTGGAGCCAGCCCACCCCCTCGAGCTGGCCTCTCCGATCACTGAGCCTCAGGCCTCACCCCGACTGGGTGGTACCCTGTGCCCAGCCCAGTACCCTGTGCGCAGCTTGATCATCATTGGTCTTACCCCCTGATTCTTTTAAATAGAAGCAGGGTCTTGCTCTGCTGCCCAGGCTGATGTCAAAACCCTGGGCTCAAGCAATTCTGCTGGAGCCTCCCAAAGTGCTGGGATTACAGGTGTAAGCCACCATGCCCAGTCAAAACTAATTACTTTAAAATATTGGGCCAGGCTCGATGGCTCACACCTGTAATCCTAGCACTTTGGGAGGCTGAGGTGGGTGGATTACCTGAGGTCAGGAGTTCAAGGCCAACCTGGCCAACATGGTGAAACCCCGTCTCTACTAAAAATACAAAATTAGCTGGGTGTGGTGGCACATGCCTCAGGAGGCTGAGGCAGAGAATTGCTTGAACCCAGGAGGCAGAGGTTGCAGTGAGCCAAGATCGCACACCACTGCACTCCAGCCGAGGGAACAGAGTAAGACTCCATCTCAAAATAAAATAAAATATCGGGCCAGGTGCGGTGGCTCACGCCTATAATCACAGCACTTTGGGAGGCTAAGGTGGGCAGATTACCTGAGGTCAGGAGATCAAGGCCAGCCTGGCCACAATGGTGAAACCCCGTCTCTACTAAAAATATAAAAAATTAGCTGCGGGTGGTGTTGCATGCCTGTAATCTCAGCTACTCAGGAGAATGACGCAGGAGAATCGCTTTAACCCAGGAAGCGAGGTTGCCCTGAGCCATCGTACTCCAGCCTGGGCAACAAGAGTGAAACTCTGTCTCAAAAAAAAAAAACAAAAACAAAAATGAATGACATGACATAGAGTACATTCAGAAAGTTGTGCAACTATTACCACAACCCATTTTAGAACATTTTCATCATCCCAAAAAGAAACCCCAGACCAGCCGGGTGTGATGGCTCAGGCCTGTAATCCCAGCACTTTGGGAGGTCAATGCAGGCAGATCACTTGAGGTCAGGAGTTCGAGACTAGCCTGAGCAACATAGTGAAACCCCATCTCTACTAAAAATACAAAAAATTAGCCAGGTGTGGGGGCACATGCCTGTAATCCCAGCTACTCAGGAGGCTGAAGCAGGAGAATCGCTTGAACCCAGGAGGCGGAAGTTGTGGTGAGCCGAGATCGTGCCACTGCACTCCAGCCTGGGTGACAGAGCGAGACTGTCTCAAAAAAAGAAAAAAGCCAGGCATGGCGATGCATGCCTGTAATCCCAGCTACATGGAAGGCTGAGGCAGGAGAATCGTTTGAACCTGGGAGTCGGAAGTTGCAGTGAGACGGGATTGCATCACTGCGCTCCAGCCTGGGCAACAAAGCAAGACTCAATCTCAAAAAGAGAAAGAGAAACCCCACTAGTAATCACTCCCTATTCCCTCCATCTTCTGGAAACCGCCAGTGGACTTTCTATCTCCATGAAGTTTCCTCTGCGGGACACTCAAAATGAATGGAATCATACAGCGTGTGCCCATGAGTGTCCAGCCACTTGGCTGATCATCTCAAGATTCGTCCACAGCGCAGCACATGTCAGAACTTCGTTTTCTGGCTAAAACATATCCCGCTGTGCCCATTGTTTATCCACTCATCTGATGGACTTTGGGCTGTTTCTGCCTTTTGGCAACTGTGGCTGGTGCTACTGTGAACATTCATGAGCAATGTTTTGTTTGAACACTTGTTTTCAGTTCTCTGGGGTGTATCCCTGGAATGGGCTTGCTGGGACATGTGTTCTGTGTAACATACTGAGGGGCCAACAAACTGTTTTCCACCGTTAGGGACATGGTCACTGCACTGTCCAGCCCCACAACCACGCTCTAGGCTCCCATGTGGTCTCAGCCTCGCCCACACTTGTTATTTTCTGTTTTTGATCATGCTCATCTTAGTGGGCATGAGGTGGCATCTGACCCATTGCTGGTGGACCCTTCCTTATACCTGTCAGGACCAGGGTGGCCCCATCTCGATGCAGGTGGCCCAGAAGCAGAGGCCCAGCACCTGCTAACCCACAGGACCCGCCATTCCTGGAGCTGCTGCCAGACTCTGGGTGCTCAAAATTATGGGTGGGGAGTCTCAGGTGTAGAGGCTAAAGCTGCCCCAGGGGGTGGGGAGTGTGAGGACAGAGCCAGTTGGTGGAAGTCAAGAGAAGGACCTGGGTGTGAGCAGCTGCGGAGACTCCGGAGCCCCGTCCCTGGCATGGGGTTGCAGCCTTGTCAGTCACCTGTTTGCAGCAGGAGCCTCAGAGGAGAGTGGATGGGGAAGGTGGACAGAAGGGCAGAGAGGTTTGGGGAAATCTTGGGTTTGAGTCCCTTCTTGCGTCTGCTACCAGTGTTGAATAACCAAAACATAAACTCATTTCGGTTCAACAAGCAGACTAAATAGCATGACAGCAGACGTCAGAGAATAGAACACGCATGTTCTTCTCCTGTCCTGGAATTCCATCAGCAATCATAACTGCCACCCGTGCCGTGCACTTTCATGCCTGGGCTCTTGTAATCCTGCAACAGCCGTCTGACAGAGGCAGAGTCACTGCCCCACTTTAAAGAAGAGGAAGTGGGCTGGTTGCGGTGGCTCATGCCTGTAATCCCAGCACTTTCGGAGGCCTTGGAGGGCAGATCATGAGGTCAGGAGATTGAGATCATCCTGGCTAACATAGTGAAACCCCATCTCTACTAAAAATACAAAAAGTTAGCTGGGTGTGGTGGCTCGCGCCTATAATCCCAGCTACTCAGGAGGCTGAGGCAGGAGAATCGCTTGAACTGAGAGGCGGAGGTTGCAGTGAGCCAAGATCATGCCACTGCACTCCAGCCTGGGCAATGGAGCAAGACTTCATCTAAAAAATAAATAAAAAAAAAATAAAGGAGAGGAAGCCGCAGCACAGGGAAAGGTCACAGGTCTTGCCCAGGAAACGCCTCAGAGCCAGGGTAGTGTGCAGCCAGCTGGAAGACAGCATCACACTCCAGACTTGGAATAACAGGTGCCCGGGGGAGAGGCCTCCTCCAGACAGGTTCCTGCTGGACGCTGAAGTCCAGCCTGGGCTAGCCTTCTCTGCTGGGGTGTGGGCGGGAGAACACTCCAGGATGGGACCTGAGTCTGAAGCTACTGCCCCTGGCCAGCCCCACAAGTGGCCTTTATTTTTTATTGATTTATTTTTGAGAGGGAGTTTTGCTTGTTGCCCAGGCTGGAGTGCAATGGTGCCATCTCGGTCACCAAAACTCCTGTCTTCCCATTCAGGAGATTCTCCTGCCTCAGCCTCCGTAATAGGTGGGATTATAGGCATGTGCTACCACACCCAGCTAATTCTGTATTTTTGGTAGAGACAGGGTTTCTCTATGTTGATCAGGCTGGTAGCAGACTCCCGACCTCAGGTGATCCGCCCACCTTGGCCTCCCAAAGTGCGGGGATTATAGGTGTGAGCCACCACGACGGCCCACACATGGTCTTTAAACTGAGCCTACGACAGAAGAACAGATGTGGATTTCTGAGTGAGCAGAGAGCTAAGGGCAAATCTCAGCTCCTCCATTAGTGCTCCTGAACCTCAGTTCCCCTCCAGGGAAATGCTGCAATCTGCCGTGTGTGTGTGTCTGTGTGTGTGTGTGTGTGCGTGTGTCTGCTGCAGGGAGCAGGGGGAGGCTGTGGAGTGGGCCTGTGTTAGGAACACTACCTGCCTCCCTCCCTCTTTGAGAATGTCCCCAGCCCAGGCTGACCTCCAGGGCACCCCAGCCTGATCTTAGGCCTTGTGGTTTACACAGGGGTGCCCTTACACCCATCAAATGCACCTGGCAACTGCTCTCAGGGCTGTTTGGTCTCTCTCAGTGTTTTGCAAGAGCCCAGACCCAGAAAGCACGGCTGGGACTTTCTCCCTAAGCTTCTCGCTCAGCCTGGGGACTGGTCCCTGTGGGTCAGGGGTCCGAGGCTCAGGCGGCATCCTGGCTGCAGCCATGACCCTGCAGCCTCTGCTCTCCTGCCCCACTCAGTGCTGTGGGCTCCCCACTGCCCTGAATTAGGAGGAGCTCTGGAAGTTCTGCTTGTCCTGAAACGCAAAACTAGTTTCACATCTTTAAAATGGGCATCATGGCACCCAACAGGCTGCAGACCCGATGGTAAAAGGGGAAGTCTGCCCTGCCGACTGGTTCTTGTGTGTCATTTGTCATTTCCTTTCTTTTGTCCACCCCCCCACCCCCCCACCCCCCCACCCCCCCCACCCCCACCCCCACCCCCACCCCCGCCACCACAGCGGGAAGCCTCCTGAGCCCCTCCTGTCCTCCAACCTCCAGCGTAGATTTCCCACAGGAACCCTGTTCTGCCCCCAGTATCCTGAGCCTAGGAAGTGGACGGGGGTGCCCTCCAAGGTGAAGCCAGGCGCCCTTCCTGGCATGAAGCGCCCCAAGCAGAGGCCTAGCAGGCAGCCACCCGACCCTTGGCCTCCTCCCCCAGTGGCGGCTGGGGTAGGTTCTTGGGGGTCCTGGGCAGGGGCCAGCAGCCAGGCTGGGGCAGGAGGAGATCCAAGACCTCACCTCTGGCCCCTGTGATCTTCTAAAGTCGCAGCTCCCTCTTTGACTCCAGTGCCAGCAGAAGCGGCCCGGAATCTGCCCACCCCGGCCCGGGACTGGGTGACTCTGCCGCGGCGCCTTGCAGGGGCGCGCGGTCCCTCCCACCGGTCTCCGAGGAAGCCAGGACCTCGCGCCCCACCTGTCCGCTTCTCCAGGGGGCCCTGGCGCCGCTGCTGCCTGGCCCTCGGCTCGAAGCCCTGTGTCCGCCGCCGCTTTGATCCCGGGGGGCCCTGCTGGATAAAAGTCCCTGGCGGCTCCGCGCCAGCGCCAGAGGGGGAGCGCAGCCGAGCCGGGCGCACCAGCGGGACGGCGCAGGGCCAGGGCGCTGAGAGGCTGGGGCCGCTGGGTCGCCCGCGCTGGCCGCGGTGAGAGCGGGGCCCCAGGGCTGCTCCGGGTGGGGAGATGTGGGCCGGGGTCTGAGTCCCCCACGGCCCGCTCTGGGCCTGGGCGGTGGGGGATGGGAGGGACTCTGGCTGCTCCAGGTGAGCGCGCCCTCCCCGCGCCCCCAGTCCGTCGGGCGCGGCTAGCTGCGCCGCAGGCGGAGTTCCCCCCATCCCCCTCGGCGCGGAAAAGCCTCGCCCCTCCCCGTCGCCACCCCCCACCCGCCGCCCCTTCCAGCTGCCCCGGGGCGGGGGCGGAGGCGCCGGGCTGGCCGCGGTGAATGGAGCCGCCGGGGCCGCCCGGCCGCGCTGCCCCCCACGGAGCCGGGCCGGGAGCGCCTCCGGCGGCCGCGGCGGGGTAGTCCAGGCCCCTCCGTCAGGCTTGCGGTTTGGGAAGAAAAGGCGATGCCTCCGCCAAGAAAAGAGCGAGAGCGGCCCCCTCCCCCCTCCGCCGAACCCGGGCGGCGGCGGCACATCTAACGCGCGGGCACCCGGGCCGCCGCGGCCCCCGCAAATACGCCCAGGCTCGGCCCCCGCCGTTCATTGGCGCGGGCCGGAGCCAGCGCACCCAGACCCTGCGCTGCCCTCGGACGGCCGGGCGCGAAGCCCCAGCAGCGGAGGCCGACGGCACCCGTCCCCGAGCGCCTCGACGCCCAACCACCCGCGCCTTCTCCGCCAGACCCGGCGGCCGGGAGCGGGGGCGAGCGAGCAGGAGCCGCCGGCACCCAGCGGCCCGGGCACCCCCGGCCCGGCACCCCCCGCCGCCACCGCCTCAAGGCCGCCCGCTGTCCGCAGGTGGCCGCGGACCCGAGCGGCGCGGCCATGGGCCAAGGGGTGCGCGTGCTGCTGCTGCTGCTGGGCCTGCTGCACTGCGCTGGGGGCGGCGAGGCCAGGAAGACCTGGCGGCGCCAGGGTCAGCAGCCGCCCCCGCCGCCGCCCCTGCCGCCACCACCCCCGCGGACCGAGCCGGCGCCGGCGGCTGGACAGCCAGTGGAGAGCTTCCCGCTGGACTTCACGGCCGTGGAGGGCAACATGGACAGCTTCATGGCACAGGTCAAGAGCCTGGCGCAGTCCCTGTACCCCTGCTCCGCGCCGCAGCTTAACGAGGACCTGCGCCTGCACCTCCTGCTCAACACCTCGGTGACCTGCAACGACGGAAGCCCCGCCGGGTAAGGCCCGCACCCTGCGCCTCCCTACCCCACCCCATAAGGCCCCCACCCGGCGCTTCGCTACCCCGTTGAGTAAGCCCGGCACCCTGAGCCTCCCTACCCAACCCGGTAAGGCCCGCACCCTGCGCCTTTCTGCTTCACCCAGACGCGCCCTGTCTCCGGCTGGACCCTCCCTACAGGCCGCGGCCGTTCTCTCCCCGGGGTGTGGGGGGGAAGGGCTTCCGTCGGGCGACCGGCGGTGCTGGCCCTGGGGAGGACTCAATTCGGTGACTTTTCGCGTGAAGAGCAGAGCCGCACTGGAAGGGCTGGTCCCCGGCCAGCTTGGACACTGCCCCCTCAGCCACCGGACCCAGCCGCTTTGCTCGTGTCCTTCGGTCCCTGGGCGAGGAGATGCAGCCCGAGAGTGCGCCTGGCTCCAGCGGGAACAGGCGACACCGGGGAGCGGGGAGAGTCCTACTGCCCCCCGCCCCACAGCCCCGAAGTAGATAAGAGACGTGACGCCAGGTGTCGGGGCGCGGCGGAGGCGCCCACGCGCTCAGCAGGCCGGGGACAGGCGTGAGACCCCGGCGTGGGGTCGGGCCTCTGCCTGAAGGCTCGCACGCCAGGTCGGCGGCGCCCGCACCCCTTGGAGCGTCCCGCGCCCCTGCCATGCGCGCTCCTTCCATGCGGGCGCGTTGCCCGCTTTGAGCGCCGCTGCGCGCCCCGGGAGGACTCTCGCCCAGACGCGGGCGCCGAGGTTACAGCAGGACCCGCGCCAGGCGGGCCGTGGGGATTTTCCACGGACCGCAGCCCGCGTGGTCCCTTCCCCGCCCCGCGAGCGCCACCTCCCGGGACCGCCGCCGTCCGCTGCGCTCCGCATGGGCCTGGCTGAGGGCGCCCTCGTGCGACCGTCGCGCGCGACGGGGAACAGGTGGCGTGGCCCCTCCGCCGGGGCTGGGCGCGGGGAAAGCGCGGCGGCTCTGCTGCCCGGGCCGACCGCTCGGTGTCCTCCTTGCAGCTACTATCTGAAGGAGTCCAAGGGCAGCAGGCGGTGGCTGCTCTTCCTGGAAGGTGCGCGTCCGGGGGCCGAGGCGGGGCGAGGGCGGGGGGGGGGGGTCCCTGCGAGCGCTGGCCTGAGCGCGGTGGCGGTGTCCGCAGGCGGCTGGTATTGCTTCAACCGCGAGAACTGCGACTCCAGATACGACACCATGCGGCGCCTCATGAGCTCCCGGGACTGGCCGCGCACTCGCAGAGGTCAGCGGCGGGCCTCGGGGAAGGTGGCCTCCACCTGAGGTCCAGGAGAAAGCCGTGCCCGCTCCCTGAGCCCCAGCGAGGCCCCCACCCCGCTCATCGTACCCAGCCCCCGGCGCCCAAGTTCCTAAGAGCAAGGGGCGCCCTTCACTCTCGCCCTTTGGGGTCCATTCCACACTAGCATTTAATAGGCGCTCACGGTCCCGGGTGTCAAAGCGGGGATGGGGGTTGAAGTCAAGGTCAGACCTATTGTCGCAGCCTGGCCTGGCACCGTGGCTATGGTGGCTTCCCTGGGTAACTAAACCTGATGGTCTTCCACTCCCGGCAACGGTTCAGGCCCGCAGCACTAGCACACCTCCCTTGCTGGGGCCAAGTAGGAGCCCAGTCCCCAGCCTGGGATTCCTGTCCCTGCGAAGCCTCCTCCCACTAGAAAGCCCCACCGCCTCTGTCCCCAGGCACAGGCATCCTGTCCTCACAGCCGGAGGAGAACCCCCATTGGTGGAACGCAAACATGGTGTAAGGGGGAGCAGGGTTCTGCCTGGAGAGGGTTCTTCCTGGGGGTTCTCCATGGGGGGGTTCCTATCCTGGGTTGGTCCTTCCGGGGGGGTGGGGGGGCGGTTCTGTCCTGGGATGGTCCTTCCTAGGGAAGTCATCCTGGGAGTCTTATCCTGGGAGTCTTTCTCTGGGAGGCCTGTCCTGGGATGGTCCTTCCTGGGGGTCCCTCATCATTCCTGTAGGCTGCCGGGCGGCCGGCACCGTGGCAGGCTCACTGTCGTGTGTTGCAGCTTCATCCCTTACTGCTCCAGTGATGTTTGGAGCGGGGCTTCATCTAAGTCCGAGAAGAGTGAGTCCTCGGCCTTCCCAGGGCACGGCAAGGCCCTGCAGGGCAGGGATGAGGGGGGACAAGGGGGTTTCTAGGGAAAAGCTGACACTCAGACTTGCCACACTCTCAAAGCCTTTGATAGTATGTCCCAGGGTTCCCACCCCATGCACCCACTGCCCGCTTGGCCAAGACTGTAGCGGGTCCTTATTTCTGAATATTCCCTAGGGAGGGGTCCCAGCGTGGCCTGGTGTACCCACCTTCCTCCAGTCCCGGACCCCTCTCCAGAAGATTCCCCCCAGTCCCCCAACAGAGCCAGATATCTTCTACCAGCCATTCTGGTGTAGGAGATGGTTCTCTGCCCAGCCCCCTACCTGAGGCCATCCCCTCTCTCTATTGCAGATGAGTATGCATTCATGGGCACCCTCATCATCCAGGAGGTGGTGCGAGAGCTCCTGGGCAGAGGGCTGAGCGGGGCCAAGGTGCTGCTGCTGGCCGGCAGCAGGTGGGCAGGGTGGGGTGGGTGCTGGAGGTGAGAGGCAAGGACCGGTGTGGAGGGCGCATGGAATGGGTGTGGGGTGGGGGTGTATGGGAGGTGAGGAGGGAGCGGAGCCTGTGCTGGTCTTGGCAGGTGGCTGGGAGGGTGAGAGGCTGGAGCTGGGAGAACTGGCATCACTGGGGACTCTGAGGTGGGCTCCAGAGTGCTGGGTAACTGGACGTTGTCCAGAGAATGCTTCTGGGCTCGATGGTTGCTGGATGTAGGGGAAGGTTTGGGCTGCAGGGACCTAGGTCGTTGGTTAGGGGTTGGCCATGGACTAACGCCCCTCCTCCAGGGCCTGGTAGGTGAGGATCACCCCTGTGGGTCTCAGTATCCCAGCAAGCATGCAGGAGACCCAGGGTACATACGGGGAGCAGATGAAGGGGCCTGAGGCCATGTAGTTTATCTTCATTTTCAGATAAACTAAGGTAAAGAGAGAGAGAGGAAGGGGAGGAGGGAGGGGAGAGGCTGGCCGTGTCAGGAAAGTGTGGTGACCTGCCAGCCTCAACGCCAGCCTGCGCAGGGTACCTGCCAGCCCCTCTGCCCCAGGACCCTGAAGGCCGTGGGTCTTGCACGGGAACAGTTAGACCGAGGGAGGCACGTGCAGTTCAGAACAAAGCAGGCTTCCTGTCACCCTCGGGGCATGGGCGGCTGAGGCTGAGCAGACTCTGGGGAGGTGAGTGCCTCTCTCCAGCCACCTGGGCTCACACCCGGCCCTTCTCGCAGCGCGGGGGGCACTGGGGTGTTGCTGAATGTGGACCGCGTGGCTGAGCAGCTGGAGGAGCTGGGCTACCCGGCCATCCAGGTGCGAGGCCTGGCCGACTCCGGCTGGTTCCTGGACAGCAAGCAGTATCGCCACACAGACTGCATCGACACCATCACGTGTGCGCCCACGGAGGCCATCCGCCGTGGCATCAGGTGCCCCAGCCCGGAGGGCCTGTCCCCGAGCTACAGCTCTGCCCCAAAAGGGCCTGGGTGGAGCAGCATCTGTGGGTGGGGAGCTCCAGGGGGCGAGGCCTGTGGCAGCCTAACCTGCAGCTGTGGCTCCAGATACTGGAACGGGGTGGTCCCAGAACGCTGCCGCCGCCAGTTCCAGGAGGGCGAGGAGTGGAACTGCTTCTTCGGCTACAAGATCTACCCGACTCTGCGCTGTGAGTGGGAGGTGGGGTGGAGCAGCGGGGCAGCTTCTGAAAATCCAGCATGGACTCTAGCCCCTTGGGCTGGGCTTGGAGACCACTGCCCTGGTCCAGGGAGGAGGCCGGCTGTGTGCCAGGGGGCCTTGTCACTGCGGTGTGCCTGGGACTTGCCTGCCCTCAGCACTCACACCCCCCAATCCCAGGCAGACCGGGACAGGTGGTCACCCTGTCTACACCCGTGGCTAGGGACATGCTTTGGAGCTAATCCCCAAGCTGCCCCTCCCTGCTGCAGGGCCCTGGCCTAGTTTCTCCCCAGCCCCTCACTCTGAGGAGTGGTGAGGTTGTATTCAAGTGAATCATCAGCAAATTTTAGTGAAAGTGGAGTTGCTGAGAAGTAGGCCAAGGTCATGGAGGGGTTAACAAGAGCCCTTTTTCAAGGAAAGATGTTTTATCTATCTGTTTGTGAACCTATGGATTATAAAAATGCTGGTTTAGAAGAAGGAAGCCACATTCTTAGGGACTGGTGACTGGCACCCTGGGGAGAGTCCAGCACTGGAAGGGACCTGGGGTGCTGAGCTCGGAGCCTGGGGTGGGGGGCAGGAGCCGGGGTCATGGGGAGGCCGAACTGAGCCCCGCCACCTGCAGGCCCCGTGTTCGTGGTGCAGTGGCTGTTTGACGAGGCCCAGCTGACTGTGGGCAACGTGCACCTCTCAGGGCAGCCCGTGCAGGAGGGCCAGCGGCTGTACATCGAGAATCTCGGCCGCGAGGTGCGCCACACACTCAAGGATGTGCCGTGAGTGCATGGGCCCCGGGAGCCCCTCCCTGGGCAGCTCACTCTTGATTTAAAAATAGAGGTTCTAGGCCAGACACAGGGGGGCTCACACCTGTAATCCTAGCACTTTAGGAGGCCCATGTGGGCAGATCACCTGAGGTCGGGAGTACGAGACCAGCCTGGCCAACATGGCGAAACCCCATCTCCACAAAATATACGAAACTTAGCCAGGCATGGTGGTGTGCACCTGTAATCCCAGCTATTTTGGAGGCTGAGGCAAGAGACTCACTTGAACTGGGAGGTGAAGGTACAGTGAGCCAAGATGGCACCACTGCACTCCAGCCTGGCTCTGTCTCAAAAAATATATATATAGAGAGAGAGGTCTTGGGTTTGGCATGGTGGCTCATGCCTATAATCTCAGCACTTTGGGCGGCTGGGGCAGCTGGATTGCTGGAGACCAGAAGTTCAAGACCAGCCTGGGCAACATAGTGAAACCCCATCTCTACAAAAAATACGAAAATTAGCCAGGCATGGTGGCAGCACCTGTAATCCCAGCTACTCAGAAGGCTGAGGAAGTAAGATCCCTTGAGCCCAGGAGTTCAAGATTACAGTGAGCTAACCTTCCCTATGGGAGGCAAGCAAGCTTCAATTGTGGCACTACGCTCCAGCCAGAGCAACAGAACCAGACCCCCATTCAAAAGAAAATAAAAATAGTGTTCTGGATGGTAGCATAATATTTCCCTGTCTAGGACAGCCTCCTGCCCACGCCTGGGAGGCCCTGCCTGGAAGACGTGGACTCTGAGGAGGGATTTGTGGCACAAAGGGATAAGGGTCAGCTAGGAGCTGGCTGACTCCAGGGGAGGCTTGGGCCAGAGGAGCAGCTGGCAGCCAAAGCAACTGGAAAGGGCAATGGCCAGGCCAGGGACAGCTCTAGGAGAGGAGGGTGGGAAAGGGACTGAGGGGTGGGGAGCTCACGAGCTACTCTCTCCTCTCCAACAGGGCCAGCTTTGCCCCTGCCTGCCTCTCCCATGAGATCATCATCCGGAGGTCAGTGTCCCTGGGCTCCGGGCAGCTGGCGTCTGTGACATCAGCTTCAAAAGACCACAGGCTCCCCAACTGCACTTGGCCTCCCACGGGCCTCTTCTTGGCTCTGTGTATGGAATTTCCTTCTAGGGCTGCCAGAGCCACTTGTAGCAACATCTGTATGGCAAGAATTAAGACTCAGCCCCACCACTGCCGAGCAGTGGCTCACGCCTGTAATCCCAACTACTGGGGAGGCTGAGGTGGGAGGATCACTTGAACTCAGGAGGGTGAGATTGCAGTGAACAGTGATCACACCACTGTATTCTATCTAGCCTGAGAGGCAGAGGGAAACATTGTCTTAAAGAAAAAAAAAAAAACCAAGCCGGGCACAGTGACTCATGCCTGTAATCCCAGCACTTTAGGAGGCCAAGGTGGGCAGATCACCTGAGGTCAGGAGTTTGAGACCAGCCTGGCCAACATGGTAAAACCCTGTCTCTACTAAAATACAAAAATTAGCCAGGCACAGTGGCATGTGCCTATAATCCCAGCTACTCGGGAGGCTGAGGCAGGAGAATCACTTGAACCTGGGAGGCGGAGGTTGCAGTGAGCCGAGATTACACCACTGCACTCCAGCTCGGTCTCAGAAAGAAAACAGCTACCTCAGTGGTGATACCACTGCCCATGTGACCCCAACCCTGTTTTCCTCTGCAGCCACTGGACGGATGTCCAGGTGAAGGGGATCTCACTGCCCCGAGCACTGCACTGCTGGGATAGGAGCCTCCATGATAGCCACAAAGCCAGCAAGACCCCCCTAAAGGGCTGTCCCGTCCACCTAGTGGACAGCTGCCCCTGGCCCCACTGCAACCCCTCGTGTCCCACTGTCCGGGACCAGTTCACGGGGCAGGAGATGAACGTGGCCCAGTTCCTCATGCACATGGGCTTCGATGTGCAGACGGTGGCCCAGCAGCAGGGACTGGAGCCCAGCGAGCTGCTGGGGATGCTAAGCAGCGGAAGCTAGGCAGACTGTCTGGAGGAGGAGCCAGCACCAAGGGGCAAGGCCACCCGCTGCCCAGTGCCATCTCACCCCCCACCAGGCCCTCCCATCTCTTCAGGACAGGCCCCCAGCCATCCCCCTGCCTGGGTCTGCCCACCGGCCTCCCGGCCCTGGCTTTGCCTGCCCATCTCCCATGGTGTGTAAGAGGCCCAGCCAGAGACAGGGGATGTGCTGTCATCCCCAGCTGTGGCCCGAGAGCCCTTCCCGATGAGGGGAGCCAGAAGAAATGCGCTGGATTCCTCAGCCCACCAGCTCAGACAGCCCCCAACCGGCCCCACCCATCAAGCCCTTTTATATTATTTTATAAAATGACTTTTTTATTACTTTAATTTTTTAAAAAAGGAACAATCAAGAAATATATGATGAATGATATTGTTTTGTAACTTTTTTTAAATGATGAAAAAAAGATAAGAACCTCACCCTGCTGACGTGTTTATTTGAATGGGCAGTTCCACCTGCTTCACACCTCCTCTCCGGGACCCCAGGGCAGCAGGGAGATATAGGGAGGGGCCATGGGAACTCCCCAACTCTGACTTTTTCTTGATGCACAGACTCCGAGCAGTGTCTTCTGGAGGGGCCCTGCTTCCCTTCAACCCTTCACCAGATGCCCACTTCCCAGGGCGGATAGTACCAGCTTCATATCTTATTCATTTATTTTAGAGGCACGATCTCATTGTGTTGCCCAGGCTGGTGTACAGTGGCACAATCATAGCTCACTGCAGCCTCCTGAGCTCAAGCAGTTCTCCCACTTCAGCCTCCTGAATAGCTGGGACTACAGGCACCCACCACCACACCTGGCTAATATTTTAATTTTTTGTAGAGATGGAGTCTCCCTATGTTGCTCAGGCTGGTCTTAAACTCTGGGCTCAAGCAATCCTCCCCCCTCAGCCTCCCAAAGTGTTGGGATTATAGGCATGAGCCCCTGCACTTCGCCTCTTTTTATTTATTTTTTATTGAGAAGAAATTCACAAAGCATAAGATTATCCATTTCCAATTGAGCAACTCAGCAGCATTTGTCACATTCAGAGTGCTGTGTGACCCCTGGTTCTCTCTAGTTTCAAAAAAAAATTTTTTTTTTTTGAGAGAGAGTCTCTCTCTGTCTCCCAGGCAGGAGTGCAATGGCACAACCTTGGCTCACTGCAACCTCCGCCTCCTGGGTTTAAGTCATTCTCTTCCCTCAGCCTCTGTGGATGACAGCCACGTGCCACCACGCCTGGCTAATTTTTGTTTTTTAGTGGAGACGGGGTTTCACCATATTGACGAAGCTGGTCTTGAACTCCTGACCTCAGGTGATCCGACTGCCTTGACCTCCCAAAGTGCTGGGATTACAGGCGTGAGCCACCATGCCCGGCCCCTAGTTTCAAAACTCTTACCAACCCAGAACACTTCCTACGCAGCTGACAATTCCTTAAACGTTTGCAGTTTATTTCTACTAGGTCATTCATGCACATGGTTCAAAATTCAAAAGATGCAGAAGGTATGAGGGTGAGAATGCCCATTTCCCACCCAGCTCCAGGCTCCCTAGCTCCGCTTCCAAGGATAAATAGGGTTATCTTGTGGATATTCCTAGAGATGAAAATTCCAGTAAACACATGCACACATGTACACGCGTTTTCTTTTTTTTTGAGACGGAGTCTCGCTCTGCCGACCAGGCTGGAGTGCTATGGTGCTATCTCAGCTCAGTGCAACCTCCACCCCGCAGGTTCAAGCAATTCGCCTGCCTCAGCCTCCTGAGCAGCTTGGGACCACAGGCACGTGCCACCATGTCCGGCTAATTTTTTTGTATTTTTAGTAGAGATGGGGTTTCACCATGCTAGCCAGGATGGTCTTGATCTCCTGACCTCATGATCTGCCCTCCTCAGCCTCCCAAAGTGCTGGGATTACAGGCACGAGCCACCGTGCCCAGCCGAATTTTTTCTTTTACACAGATGGCTACACATCACACATTGTTGTCTCCTCTTGACACTATCTCGGGGTGCAGGGTGAGCTGCCGCAGATGTGACAGTGCGGGGCCTGCAGAGGGTTCTGCTGCACACTCAGGTGCAAAGGGTGCCCATGCATCTCCTGGTGTAGTCACCACTTTGCATGTGGGTATGTATGTCTGTGGGCTAAACCTCAGACATGCGATTCCTGGGGCAAAAACATGAAGCTCTAGACTGTAATCCCAGCACTTTGGGAGGCTAGGGAGAGACAATAGCATCAGCCTAGGAGTTTTAGACCACCCTGGGCAACATAGGAAGACCCCTGTCTCTTAAAAAAAAATTAGAACATTAGTTGAGTGCGGTGAAGCACACCTCTGGTCCCAGCTACTCAAGAGACTGAGGTGGGAAGATCACTTAAGCCTGAGAAGTCACAGCTGCAGCAAGCAGTGATTATGCCACTACTCCAGCCTGAGTGACAGAGGAAGACTCTCTCTCTCAAATAAATAAATAAAAATGAAAAAATAGGCTCAACACGGAGGCTCACGCCTATAATCCTAGCACTTTCAGAGGCTGAGGTGGATCACTTGAGGTCAGAAGTTCAAGACCAACCTGGCAAACATGGTGAAACCCTGTCTCTACTGAAAATCCAAGAATTAGCCAGGCGTGGTGGTGCACACCTGTAACCCTGGCTACTTGGGAGGCTGAGGCAGGAGAATTGCTTGAACCGGGGAGGTGGAGGCTGCAGTGAGCCAACACTGAGCCACTGCACTCCAGCCTAGGTGACAGAGTGAGACTGTGTCAAAACACACACACACACACATACACACACACACCTACCTGTAGTTTTGATAATACCAAGGTGACACCAATGCCAATCTTGGGCACTGTTGTGGATGGAGCTTTCTGAACAAATTGTCATGTGATCCCCTAGTAGCCCCAGTAGGTGGGTTTCATTATAAACTCCAGTTTACAGTCCGGGCACGGCGGCTCACGCCTGTAATCCCAGCACTTTGGGAGGGCGGATTGCTTGAGGCCAGGAGTTTGAGACCAGCCTGGGCAACATGATGAATCTCTGACTCTAGTAAAAATACAAAAATAAATAAATAAATAAGCTGGGTGTGGTGGCAGCACCTGTAGTCCCAGCTACACGGGAGGCTGAGACATAAGAATCGCTTGAACCCAGGAGGTGGAGGTTGCAAGTGAGCCAAGATCACGCCACTGCAGTCCAGCCTGGGCAACAGAGTGAGATCCTGACTCAAAAAATAAAATAAACTCCAGTTTACAAAGAACCAGGCCCAGAGAGGCAATGTGACCACAAGAGTCAGAGGACACTGGGGCTGGGTCACCATGAGATGCACACCCACCCTCTGGTCACAGCTCCATTCCCACACGGCCAGGACTGTGAAGTCCCTGTGCCCTGGGATGCATGTCCTGGGGTCTGATCCTCTGTGCCAATGAGTCAGGGCTGCCCGGGGCCCGAGAATCCCCAAGCAGGACTGGTGCCCATGGGTGGGTGTCTGCCATCCGCAGCAGAGCCAAGTGGCCTGTCTGTGATCCCCCTGTAGGGCACTTCTCTGTGGTCTCCAATGGGAATCCATGGAGTCCCAGCAGCCAAGGGAGTCAGGGAAACCAAGGGCTGGAGGTGAGAGAAGGGGTCCGTGGGAGTCTGGTGGCCTCGTCCTTAGAGCCTCCAGAGCCAGACCAGGCAGGGTGTCAGACAGGACTCCCTACAAGGACAGAGCTTGGGAGGGAGAAGGGGCCTGGGGACCTGAAAGGAGCCTGCCTGGCTATTGCTCTGTCTGGGGAGGCTTTGCTGGGTGGGCGGGGCCTGTGGTGCTGTCGGAGCTAGGGAAGCACGAGCAAGGTGCTGCCTGCAGCCTGGCTCTTCCTTGAGCGCTGCAGTCCAGCAGTCATGAAGTTTGCTCCTCTGAGGTGGCTGAAAGGGAACTGAGGGCGTTGGTGTTGTGTGTCTGGGGGCACAAGCCTCACTAACATGACACTTGTGAGTTGGGCCCAAAGGGATTTAATTGATGAATAAACCCTTTCTTCCCACGTTTGTGGCAAAAGCAGAAAGAGGCACGCTCACCTAGTAGTCAATTGGTCGATCAGTGCCATGCTTTCCTGCAGGACCCGGGGCAAAACGAGCCCTAGGATATGAAGAGGAAACTGGCCTGTAACCCCACAGTGATGGGGATGCCCTGGGATGACCCCACGCTGTCCATGCTGACTTAACTTTCCCAGGAGGGTTGGCACCTTTCATTCTCTGGAGCAAAAACACTCAGGACATTCACCCAATACACTGCCTTGTTCCTTCCAGCAGTGATGACTAAGGCGTAGCCTTTACTGTCGAGGGACTCAAAGCAGGGAACTTCCGCTGTGTGACAACATCTATTCCAAATTTAAACTCTGTACTTAAAAAAAAGTTGCAGTGGCTTACGACTGTCATCCAGCACTCTGGGAGGCCAAGGTGGGTCGATCACCTGAGGTGAGGAATTCGAGACCAATCTGACCAACATGGAGAAACCCCATCTATACTAAAAATACAAAATTAGCCGGGTGTGGTGGCGGGTTCCTGTAATCCCAGCTACTCGGGAGGCTGAGGCAGGAGAATCATTTGAACCTGTAGGCAGAGATGGCAGTGAGCCGAGATCACGCCATTGCACTCCAGCCTGGGCAACAAGAGCAAAACTCTATCTCAAAAAGAAAAAAAAAAAGCCGGGCGCGGTGGCTCACACCTGTAATCCCAGCACTTTGGGAGGCTGAGTCGGGTGGATCACAGTCAAGAGATCAAGACCATACTGGTCAACATGGTGAAACCCCGTCTCTACTAAAAATACAAAAATTAGCCGGGCATGGTGGTGCATGCCTGTAATCCCAGCTACTCAGGAGGCTGAGACAGGAGAATTGCCTGAACCCAGGAGGTGGAGGTTGCGGTGAGCCGAGATCGTGCCATTGCACTCCAGCCTGGGTAACAAGAACGAAACTCCGTCTCAAAAAAAAAAAAAAGCTTTGTTGCTCTGATCAACAGAGCAAGACCCCATCTTCAATACGTAAATAAAAAATAAAAATATTTGTTGGCCAGACACGGTGGCTTATGCCTATAATCCCAGCACTTTGGGAGGCTAAGGCGGGTGGATCACGAGGTCAAAAGATTGAGACCATCCTGGTCAACATGGTGAAACCCCGTCTCTACTAAAAATACAAAAATTAGCTGGGCACGGTGGTGCACACCTGTAGGCCCCGCTACTCAGGAGGCTGAGGCAGAAGAATTACTTGAACCCAGGAGGCAGAGGTTGTGGTGAGCCGAAATCACACCATTGCACTCCAGCCTGGGTAACAAGAGTGAAACTCCATCCATCTCTCTCCCTCTCTCTCTCTCTCTCTCTCTCTCTCTCTCTCTCTCTCTATATATATATATATATATATATATATATATTTATATTTGTGAATGTATATTCCAGTAGCAACAAGTATGCCTGGCCCCCATATCTTGATCCCTGATGCTATTCCCCAACACAAGGAACCAAGGTCCTGGGAGACATGGCTGACTGTAGGGCTGGGCTGGTGTCTGAGACAGGAAAAAAAAAAAAACAGTGTTTTACCAGCTGTCATGCACTCAACAGTCAACATCCAACACAAAATTCTGGTAAGGTCAGCAAAATGTGCAACCTATGCGTGGGGATTTTCCCCAAACACCAAGAGAGTGTCCAGTGGACACCAGCTGGGCATCCTCCAATTCTGTTCCATTCTGACACTTTCTCTGCAGAGATGGGATCAGATCCTGCAGGCTAAGGCCTCAGTCTCCTGGGTGGCTGGGACTACAGGTGTGAGCCACCACACTTGGCTATTTTTTGTATTTTTAATAGAGACGGGTTTCACCACGTTGGTCAGGCTGGTCTTGGACTCCTGACCTTGTGATCCTCCTGCCTCGGCCTCCCAAAGTGCTGGGATTACAGGCGTGAGCCACCACGCCCAGCCTATTTATTGATTTATTTTCTGAGATGGGGTGTCACTGTGTTGCCCAGGCTGGAGTGTGATGGCATAATCACAGTTTACTGCAGGCTCAACCTCCTGGGTTCAAGCAATCCTCCCACCTCGACCTCCTGAGTAGCTGGGACGTCCCCACAGATGTGCACAACCACTCCCAACTAATTTTTTTTTTTTTTTTTTTTTTTGCTGTTGTTGTTTTTTGTTTGTTTGTTTTTGAGATGGAGTCTCACTCTGTCACCGAGGCTGGACTGCAGTAGTGCAATCTTGGCTCACTGCAACCTCTGTCTTCTGGGTTCAACCGGTCCTCCTACCTCAACCTCCCCAATAGCTGGGATTACAATGGTGCACCACCACACCCAGCTCATTTCTTTCCTTGTATTTTTAATAGAAACAGAGTTTCATCATGTTGGTAAGGTTGGTCTCAAACTCCTGACCTTAAATGATCTACCTGCCTTGGCCTCCCAAAGTGCTGGGATAACAGGTGTGACCTACCACACCCAGCCAATTTTTGTATTTTTTGTAGAGATGGGGTCTCACTGTGTTGCCCAGGCTGGTCTGGAATTCCTGAGCTCAGGTGGTCAGGTGATCAGACCACCTCAGCCTCCCAAAGTGCTGGGATGACAGACACTTTACTTATGTTTCCCCATTTATTACAAAGGACACAGATGAACAGCAGATGGAAGCAGTGCACAGGGCTTGGAGCTTCCACACCCTCTCTGGGAGCGCCACCATCCAGGAACTTAGCATTCTGCCAGCTGAAACTTCCCAAACCCTGTCCTTTTGGGTTTTATGGAGGCTTCATTATGTAGGCATGACTGATTACATCATTGGCCACTGGTGATCAGCTCAGCCCTCATCCCCTGTCCCTCCTGGAGGTGGCTAGTAGGGCTCAATCACACAGTGGTTGCCACCAGCCCCAACCCCAAGGCTGTCCAGGTGCCCAGCAGGAGTCACCTCATTAGAACAAAAGATGCTCCTGTCACCCAGGAAATTCCAGGGAATTGGCAGCCACGTGTCAGATGCTCCTATCAGTTAGGAGATTATAAAAGTTTTAGGAGCTCAACGTCAGGAACCAGGTCAAAGACCAAATACTAAAATAAAAGACTCCTCCTGCCTCTGTCTGCAAGGGTGGTGGAAGCTCTGTCTCAGAAACCCAGGGCGGAGATTCAGTATGCATTTCTTATTACATCACAGTATCACAGTCAGGAAAAACACAGGTTGAACCTGGAATATTTTGTAGTGCCCAAAAGTAAGGAAGTGCTTACACACACACACGTCCACACACACACACACACACACACACACACACACACTGATGGAAATGGGGAGGGGAGCATGGCCGACCACAAGATCCCCTGTAACTCTGAATTATAATCCAAACTATAACACCCAGCTGGGCACGGTGGCTCACGCCTGCAATCCCAGCACCTCAGGAGGCTGAGATAGGCAGATCAGGATTTATACTAAAAATACAAATATTAGCTGGGCGTGGTGGCAAGCGCCTGTAAGCCTAGCTACTTGGGAGGCTAAGGCAGGAGGTGGAGGTTGTAGCTGAGATCAGGCCACTGCACTCCAGCCTGGGTGACAGAGTGAGACTCTGTCTAAAAAAAACAACAGGCCAGGCACAGTGGTTCACCCCTGTCATCCCAGCACTTTGAGAGGCCAAGGTAGGTGGATCACCTGGTCAGGAGATCGAGACCAGCCTGGCCAACATGGTGAAACCCGGTCTCTACTAAAAATCACTACAAAAATTAGCTAGGCATGGTGGTGCATGCCTGTAATCCCAGTTACTCAGGAAGCTGAGGCAGGAGAATTGCTTGAACTCGGGAGGTGGAGATTGCAGTGAGCTGAGATCACCTACAGACACCTCATTGAACAAACAAATAAATGGGGGAGGAGACAAGTCTCTTTTGCAGAAGAATTCAACATAATTTTTTTTTTTTTTTTGAGACAGAGTCTCTTCCTGTCGTCAGGCGCCAGGCTGGAGTGCAGTGGCGCGATCTCCGCTCACTGCAACCTCCTCCTCCCGGGTTCAAGCAATTCTCCTGCCTCAGCCTCCCAAGCAGCTGGGACTACAGACGCGGGCCACGACACCCAGCTAATTTTTTATATTTTGGTAGAGACGGGGTTTCACTGTGTTGGCCAGGATGGTCTTGATCTCTTGACCTCGTGATCCACCTGCCTTGGCCTCCCAAAGTGCTGGGATTACAGGCGTGAGCCACCACGCCCAGCCAATTTTTTTTTTTTTTTTTTTTTTTTTGAGACAGAGTCTCACTCTGTTGCCAGGCTAGAATGCAGTGGCGAGATCTTGGCTCACTGCAACTTCTGCCTTCTGGTATCAAGTGACTCTCCTGCCTCAGCCTCCTGAGTAGCTGGGATTATAGGCGGGTGCCACCTCACCCAGCAAATTTTGGGGTTTTTTGTTTTGTTTTGTTTTTGAGACAGAGTCTTGCTCTGTAGCTCAGGCTGGAGTGCAGTGATGCAATCTCGGCTCACTGCAACCTCCACCTCTTGGGTCTTGGTTCCAGCAATTCTACTGCCTTAGCCTCCAGAGTAGCTAGGATTACAGGCACCTGCCACCACGCCCAGTTAATTTTTGTATTTTTAGTAGAGATGGGGTTTCACCATGTTGGCCAGGCTGGTCTTGAACTCCTGACCTCGTGATCCACCCACCTTGGCCTCCCAAAGTGCTGGGATTACAGGCATGAACCACCTCACCCGGCCTCAAAAATAATATATTTTTAATGGAGTTTTGCTATATTGCCTAGGTTGGTCTTGAATTTCTGGCCTTGAACTCCTGAGCTCAAGCCATCCTCCCAACTCAGCCTCCAAAGTGCATGGGACTACAGGTGTGCACTACCATGCCCAGCTAATTTTTTAAAATTATTTTATTTTTAATGTTATTAATATTATTATTTTGAGATGGAGTCTTGCTCTGTCACCCAGGCTGGAGTGCAGTGGCACAATCTCAGCTCACTGCAACCTCCACCTCCCGGGTTCTTGCAATTCTCCTGCCTCAGCCTCCCAAGTAGCTGGGACTACAGGCGCACGCCACCATGCCCGGCTAATTTTTCATATTTTAGTAGATAAAGGGTTTCACCGTGTTGCCCAGGCTGGTCTTGAACTCCTGAGCTCAGGCAATCTGCCCGCCTCGGACTCCCAAAGTGCTGGGATTACAGGCATGAGCCACCGCACCCAGCCTATTATTATTTTTTGGGAAGGAGTCTCCCCCTGTCATCCAGGCTGGAGTGCAGTGGCATAATCTTGGCTCACTGCAACCTCCACCTCCCTGGTTTAAACGATTCTGCTGCCTTAGCCTCCCGAGTAGCTGAGATTACAGGTGCGTGCTACCACGGTCAGCTAATTTTTGTATTTTTAGTAGAGACAGGGTTTCACCATGTTGGTTGGTGACTCTGGTCTTGAACTCCTGACCACCCACCTTGGCCTCCCAAACTGCTGGGATTAAAGGCATGAGCTACCATGCCTGGCCTTTTTAAAAATTTTATTTTATTTTATTTTTCTTGTTGCCTCTTGCCACACTTGTAAATTTTTTGTTTTGCTATTGTTTTTCATTCCTAATTCTCTCAGCATCCAAATCATTTTTCATTTTTGTTTTTCTTTTTTGAGACTAAGTCTCACTCTGTTGCTCAGGCTGGAGAGCAGTCACACAATCTCACTCACTGCAACCTTGGTCTCCTGGGCTCAGATAATTCTTGCACTTCAGCCTTTTTAAAATAGTGCCACACACTTTTAAAAATATTTTATAATGCTGACGTTTTGAAGGGTCCAGACTGGTGGCTTTACAGATCACCTTTCAATGTGTATCATCTGACCCTTTCCTCACAGTTAGAGTCCAAGCTGGCTGCTTCAGGCAGGAGAACCAGGCAGATGTGACAGCAGCACCCAGAGCGGGTGAGGCCCCACCCATGGGTGGTTACTTGTTCCTCAGTAGTCTTCCTTGCTGGTCCTAGTGAATGTTGATGGTTCTAGTAGGCAGTATTCTCCATGAGAATACTTGATGGTTCTAGTAGGCAGTATTCTCCACCCACCCCTGCCTTTTAAAGATAGAGGCATTCTGATCATCCTCTCCAAGACCTTTATGGTGTTTCCAGAAGTTAATATCATATTAAAATAGAGCATTCAGGACAGGGTGCAGTGGCTCCTGCCTGTAATCCCAGCACTTTGGGAGGCCAAGGCGGGTGGGTGGCCTGAGGTCAGTTGGTCGAGACCAGCCTGACCAGGAGAAACCCTGTCTCTACTAAAAATACAAAATTATCCGGCAGTGACGACCTACCCACTAGAACATGCCTCTCACAAAGGATCTCATTCATCCCTCTCCAGAGGAGGAGAAGGGGAAACACAAGAAGAAATTGCCTGGTGCAGAGCCCCAGTTCCTACTTGATGGATGTGAAATGCCCAGGATGCTGTAACATCACCATGGTCTTAGCCAGGCACAAACGATAGTTCTGTATGTTGGCTGCTCCACTGTCCTCTGCCAGCCTACAGGAGGAAAAGCAAGGCTTACAGAAGAATGTTCTTTCAGGAGGAAGCAGCACTAAAAGCACTCTGAATCAAGATGAGTGGGAAACCATCTCAACAAACACATTTTGGATTTAAAAAAAAATACAAAATTAGCCAGGCATGATGGTGCACACCTGCAATCCCAGCTACTCTGGAGGCTGAGGCAGGAGAATCACTGGAACCCGGGAGGTGGAGGTTGTATGCAGTGAGCCAAGATCACGCCATTGCACTCCAGCCTGGGCAACAAGAGTGAAACTCTGCCTCAAGAAAATAAAATAAAATAAAATGAGGTTGTGTGCTGTGGGTCACGTCTGTAATCCCAGCACTTTGGGAGACTGAGGCGGGATTGCTTGAGTCTAGGATTTTGAGATCAGCCTGGTCAAAGTTGTAAAACCCTGGCTCTTAAAAATACAAAAAAATAGGCCAGGCACAGTCTCACGCCTGTAATCTCAGCACTTTGGGAGGCTGAGGAGGGCAGATCACCTGAGGTCAGGAGTTTGAGACCATCCTGGCCAACATGGTAAAACCTCATGTCTACTAAAAATACAAAAATTAGCTGGGCATGGTGGCGAATGCTTCTAATCCCAGCTAGTCTGGAGGCTGAGGCAGAAGAATCACTGGAACCTGGGAGGCGGAAGTTGCAGTGAGCCGAGATTGCACCACTGCACTCCAGCCTGGCGATAGAGCCAGACTCTGTCTCGAAAAAAAAAAAAAAAAAGGCCGGGCTCAGTGGCTCACGCCTGTAATTCCAGCACTTGGGGAGGCTGAGGCAGGTGGATCATGAAGTCATAAGTTCAAGACCAGCCTGGCCAAGATAGGGTTTCACCATCTTTACTAAAAATACAAAAATTAGCTGGGCATGGTGGCAGGTGCCTGTAATCCCAGCTACTCGGGAGGCTGAGGCAGGAGAATTGCTTGAACCCAGGTGGCAGAGGTTGTAGTGAGCTGAGATCAGGCCACTGCACTCCAGCCTAGGCAATAGAGTGAGACTCTGTCTCAAAAAAAAGAGTGTGGCTATGCACAGTGACTCACGCCTATAATCCCAGCACTTTGGGAGGTTGAGGTGGATGGATTAGCTGAGGTCAGGAGTTCTAGACCAGCCTGTCAAACATGGCAAAACCAACGATCTGTACTAAGAATACAAAAATTAGCTGGGCGTGGTGGCAGGCACCTGTAATCCCAGCTATTCCTCTAGGAGTTTGAGACCAGCTTGGGCAACATGGCGAAACTCTGTCTCTACAAAAAATACAAAGAATTAGTCAGACATGGTGGCACACGCCTATTGTCCTAGCTACTTGGGAGGCTGAGGTGGTTGGATTGCTTCAACCTGGGAGGCAGAGAATGCAGGGTACTGAGATCTCATCATTGCATTCTAGCCTGAGCAGCAGAGCAAGACCCTGTCTCACATAAAATAAAATATAAAAAATTTTTAAAAAGTGACCAGGTGTGGTGGCTCACATCTGTAATCCCAGCACTTTGGGAGGCCACGGTGAGTGGATCACTTGAGGTCAGGAGTTTGAGATCAGCCTGGACAACATGGCAACCCGTCTTTACTAAAAATACAAAAGTTGGGACAGGCGCAGTGGCTCACGCCTATAATCCCAGAACTTTGGGAGGCCGAGGCAGGTGGATCATGAGGTCAAGAGATCGAGACCATCCTGGTCAACAAGGTAAAACCCCGTCTCTACTATAAAAAATACAAAAATTAGCTGGGCATGTTGGTGCATGCCTATAGTCCCAGCTACTTGGGAGGCTGAGGCAGGAGAATTGCTTGAACCCAGAAGGTGGAGGTTGCGGTGAGCCGAGATTGTGCCATTGCATTCCAGTCTGGGTAACAACAGTGAAACTCCATCTCAAAAAAAAAAAAAAAAAAATACAAAAGTTAGCCAGGCATGGTGGCAAGTGACTGTAGTCCTAGCTACTGGGGAGGCTGAGGCAGGAGAATCGCTTAAACCTGCTAGAGAGAGGTTGCAATGGGCCAAGGTTGTGCCACTACACTCCAGCCTGGGCGACAGAGCAAGACTCCATCTCAAAAAAATAGTGGAGGTCTAGTGTGGTGGTTGTCTCATGCCTGTAATCCCAGACATGTGCCAGGTTGAGGTGGCGGGATTGCTTGAGGCCAGGAGATAGAGACAAGCCTGGGTTAACACAGAGAGACCCTATCTCTACAAAACATACAAACATTAGCCAGGAGTGGTGACTTGAAACTATAGTCTCACCTACTGAGGAGGCTGAGGTGGGAGGATGGATTGAGGGCAGGAGTTCAAGGTTGCAGTGAGTGGTGACTATACCACTGTACTCCAGCCTGGGTGACATGAGTGAGACTCTCTCTCAAAAAAATAAAAGCGGAGACTATTTGAGAACACAGCCCCCTGAGAGGCATGACAGCCACACGCAAGGCATAATCCCTAATGAGAGCTTCATGAAAAAAATTTTAAAAGCTGTAACATGAATTTTGAGGACAGGTAGGAAAAACAGAACATAAACCATGTATTGTGTTATGATCATTCTTAAATTTCTGGAATGTGCCAGTGTGCTGAGGTTCTCTGGAGGAATAGCCCTGTTCTTTTTTTTGAGAAGGAGTCTCTCACCCAGGCTGGAGTGCAGTGGCAAGATCTCAGCTCATTGCAGCCTCCGCCTCCTGGGTTCAAGAGATTCTTCCTGCCTCAGCCTCCTAAATAGCTTGGATTACAGGCTCCCACCATCATGCCCAGCTAACATTTGTATTATTATTATTATTTTATTTATTTATTTTTTTTGAGACGGAGTTTCACTCTTGTTACCCAGGCTGGAGTGCAATGGCGCGATCTCGGCTCACCGCAACCTCCACCTCCTGGGTTCAGGCAATTCTCCTACTTCAGCCTCCCGAGTAGCTGGGATTACAGGCACGCACCACCATGCCCAGCTAATTTTTTGTATTTTTAGTAGAGACGGGGTTTCACACATTTGTAATTTTTGTAGAGATGGAGGCTCACCATGTTGGCCAGGCTGGTCTTGAACTGCTGACCTCAGGTGATCCGCCTCCCTTGGCCTCCCAAAGTCCTGGGATCAGAGGCGTGAGCCATCGTGCCCAGCCAGCCTTGTTCTTAGGAAGACCAGGTCTATGGAATCTAGGGTTGCATTGTCATATTTGCAGAATTAATTAATTAATGAGGTGTCTGGGGGGAGAGAGAGTTCACACATGACAAAACCTCAATGAGTTTTGAATCTAGGTGAAGGGTATATGAATGTTTGTTGTGCTATTTTGCAGCCCTTCTGTGGATTTGTTTTTTCTAACTAAAAAGTTCAGGAAATACCTACAAGGATATACTGGACCATGTTCAAAGTGGTTAAATCCAGGTAATGGAATTACAGGCAATTTTTCTTTCTCTTTTCCTGTATTGATTGGGCCAGAGCATGTACAAAATTTAGTAAGAAATCTTTTTTTCCTTTTCAAAAACATTTCATATTTTAGCTTAAAAATGGAAGAGTTGGGAGTGACTGCAGGTGGTAAAATAAATAAATAAATAAAAAGGCCCAGGCAAGAGGATCACTTGAGCCTGGGAGGTCAAGGTTGCAGTGAGCCACGATCTCATCACTGCACTCTAGCCTGGGTGACAGAGCTAGACCCTGTCTCAAAAGAAAAAGGTCCAGTGGCTCATGCCTATAATCCCAGCTCTTTGGGAGGCTGAGGCAGGAGGATCACTAGGTCAAGAGATCGAGACCAGCCTGGCCAACATGGTGAACCCCCGTCTGTACTAAAAATACAAAAATTATCTGGGTGTGGGCAGGCACTGTAATCCCAGTTACTCAGGAGGCTGAGGCAGGAGAATCTCTTGAATCTGGAAGGCAGAGTGAGCAGAGATCGCACCACTGCACTCCAGCCTGGGCAAAAGAGTGAGACTGTCTCAAAAAAAAAGGAGAGTTCAATGTTTTTCTAGGTGTTCAATGTGAAGGACAAGTGAAGAGCTACGAATCGATCCCTGCAGACAAGAACTAACAGTCAAATGTCTCTGCTCCAAGCAGGCTAGGGACAAGATGGAATGAGGGTGGGGAGGGGGGCCCTTGAGGAGTAGAAGCCAGGGTCTCCTTACTCTGCTCCCAGTACTGCCACAGCAGAGCCCTGCGAGGCCTGGGCAATGGTAGCAGGGTCCTGAAGCCCGCGCAGGCTCTGAACTATCTTGCTGTCCGGAAGGGGTGGGGTAAATGTTGGGGAAAATGCCCAGAAGCCTGGGATCCCTAGCTGCCGCCTTCCTGCCTCCTTTGCCCCTCCCCCGTGCGGCTGGCCCTGGAGGCTGTAGGAGCTGGGGTTACCCCATGGGGACCCTCATGTTCTCTTCTCCCCTCCATCTCCCTCCCCTCCCCACAAGCGTGCAACCAGCTGACCAGACTGACAGCAGGTGCGTGGAAGGTGGGAGGCGGGAGGTGGGAGGCGGGGAGGCGGGGAGGCGGAGGTGGGGTGACGCCAGCAGCCTATGGGTTAATGATCCTGGCAGGGGCTCCACAGGGGATCAGGGTCAAATGTCTAAGATGGGGACAGGCACATGGGCTACTATTCTGGGGCTCTGATCACGGCTGTCTATTTATAGGGCTGGGGGGGGCCGCCTCACATAGGCAGCAGAGAGGCTGCCCTACTGCAATGTCACCGTCCTCACCGCCTCTGCAGGCTGCGAACACCTACCACTACTGCAAGGGACTGAGGGGCCTTGACCTAGCAAGAACGCCAGGGCCTTGGGGCACTGTGTGAACTGGTAACGTGGCTGCCCACATGGGCAGCAGCATGGAGCCCCCTGAGGGTGCGTACCTGTACCTGGGCGCTGTGATGTCCCCCGTGGGTACAGCCCGCGTGCTGCAGCTGGCCTTTGGCTGCACCACTTTCAGCCTGGTGGCCCACCGGGGCGGCTTCACGGGTGTCCAGGGTACCTTCTGCATGGCTGCCTGGGGCTTCTGCTTTACTGTCTCTGCACTGGTGGTGGCCTGCGAGTTCACAAGGCTCCATGGCTGCCTCCGGCTTTCCTGGGGCAACTTCACGGCTGCCTTCGCCATGCTGGCCACCCTGCTGTGCGCCACAGCTGCGGTCCTGTATCCGCTGTACTTCGCCCAGTGGGAGTGCCCACCCAAGCCTGCCGGATGTGCTGCCAGGGACTTCCGCCTGGCAGCCAGCGTCTTTGCTGGACTCCTCTTCCTGGCCTACGCTGTGGAGGTGGCCCTGACACGGGCTCGGCCTGGCCAGGTGACCAGCTACATGGCGACCATGTCGGGGCTGCTTAAGATCGTCCAGGCCTTTGTGGCCTGCATCATCTTCGGGGCACTGGTCCACGACAGCCGCTACGGGCGCTACGTGGCCACCCAGTGGTGCGTGGCCGTCTACAGCCTTTGCTTTCTGGCCACGGTGGCCGTGGTGGTCCTGAGTGTGATGGGCCACACAGGGGGCCTGGGCTGCCCCTTTGACCGGTTGGTTGTGGTGTACACCTTCCTGGCTGTGCTCCTGTACCTCAGCGCTTCCGTGATCTGGCCAGTCTTCTGTTTCGATCCCAAGTACGGCGAGCCTGGACGGCCCCCCGACTGCGCTCAAGGCAGCTGTCCCTGGGATAGCCAGCTGGTGGTGGCCATTTTCACTTACATCAACCTGCTCCTGTACATCATCGACCTTGCCTACTCCCAGAGGATTCGCTTTGTGCCCAGCCTGTAGCCCACAGCAGCAGCTGCCCACCTCCATTCTCTGGCCAGCATCTCCAGGCCCCTTGAGGGGGACTCAGGTGAAGGTGTCAAGTAGTGAGCAGAAGGGAAGCCAAGAGCTCAGGGTAGATGAAGTGCATTGGGAGAGGTCACTCCCCAACTTCCAGGGTGGGCTCACAGAAGGGCAGAGGGACAGGGGCTGGGTAGTAGGGCAGAGGCCCAGAGCAGAGGCAGGGAGAGCCTCCCCTTGGCCAATCCCCAGCTCGCTCTCTCACCACTTCCCAGTGCTCCTGGAGCTCAGTGCTGGTCACTGCAACATAGGGAAAACCTTAAAGCAGCTGCTGTTGTGACCCATTCTGCTGCTGGGGACACAAGGCTGGAAGGATTTGCGAGGCACCCAGTACCTCCAGTAGTGTCTGGAGACCACACTCAGGCTGGCTAAGGCAAGCCGAAAAAGGAATGATTTCCAGAGGAGACAAACCCAGGAGAGCACCTGGGCCAGGCAAAGGGAGGAGGGGCATAGGGAGCCAGAACCACCTCCTGGCTCGGAGGGGCAGCTCCCAGAACCCTGGGACCAAGAGGTCTGCTTGGGGGGCTGTGCCAGCTCACAGACAAGGAGCCAGAAATCTGGACCAGCCTCTCCCACTCAACTTTGGGAAGCCTCTGGGCTAGTGGCCACAGCCTTCGGGACCAGAGCTAAGACTGTGCTATGGTGAAACCAGGCTGCCTCTGGTGTCCTCAGGCTGGAGGTGGCGCAGGTGGCCTGGAAGAGCCTGTAGAGGTCGGTGGCACCAAGTGCACCGTGTGCAGGGAGGAGACGGTTCTGCCTCAGCCATGGAGCCCCACCCAGACACCCACCATCGGCTGTGGTGAAGCAGCTTCAGCTGTGACCCAGTGGGCACCCATGGCACTGGAGGGAGCCCGGTTGAGGGCGGCCACTGGACAGTCTGGGCACTGCTCGCCTCTGCTCAAGGGTCCAGTTGCCAGACACTCCTGACACCGGGGCTGCCACCCTCTATGCTCCAGCCAGTTTCTCCTGCACAGAAGCCCAGCCCAGCCTGAACCAGCCTGGAGCCGACCCACTGGCCATCCCTGAGCCCAAGCCAGATGGGCGGTGGCACCACAGCCCCTCAGCCCATTAACTAGGCCCAGACGTCTTTGAGCGGGAAATAAATGCTGATGTTTAGACACACCCTGCCTCTGGCCCAGCAGTCTCTTCTGAGGGAGCCGTGGGCACCAGCCACTCCCAGCGACCCATCTCAGCACGCTCTGGGGGAAGGCTGAAGAAAGTGGCCCTGGGTGTATCCCAAGATTGTGGTGCAGGGAAGGCTGGGCTCCTTAGGGTCTGAGCAGCCTCCTGGGGATGGGGCAGGCAGTAACCTCTGCCTCAGAGGGGTGACAGGCCAGTCTAGCTCAGATGGGCCTGTGGCTCATGCCCATCTCTCCCAGAGGTCCTCAGCGCTCACCTCCTTCCCCTAACACCCATCTAGGCATCTCTGGAGGCCCTGGACATGAAGGTAGACAGACACATTGCTGCTCCTTTTGGACTGCAGTCCCCATAGTCACACCTGTGCTGCTGCCAGGATGTGAGGAAGGGCCTCTGTGGGTCACTGGGGAGGGGCTCGCTTGTGTTAGCAACAAACAGGGTCTGACCAAGCAGGTGGGTGTTTTGGGCTCAGTGGCTGATCCTAGACAAGGGCAGTCAGCTGTGGAGTCTGTCGCTGGCTGAGGGCGGTGGTGAGGGGGCACAGGGACCACCTGCCTCCTGACTCTAGGGGAGACCTGGACACCAGTCTTGGAGGGGCCCTGGCCTCCTTCTCTCCTTTCTTTGCTGGCCAGAATTCTGAAATGAGTTGTCAGCAACTTCCCAGTTTCCTCCCTGTCCAGTGGCCTTCTGCCCCCAATACTCCACCAACCTATTACTAAATCTCAAAGGTCCTGAGGAAGAGAAAGGAAGGGGAGGGGATCAGGGCTGGGCAGCTTGCTTCAGAGTCAGTCCTGTTGACAGTGTATCCTTAGCCCAGAGGGCTGTCCATGTTGAGTTTTGGGTTTTTAGGGAAAAGCATTACTTGCTTTTATCACTTAATGATAACATGATTTTGAAACTGGATCTGAAAGCGCTGTGGCAACACTAGGCTTCATGCCCCAGGTTTGAGCTGTCCATCTGGACAAGCTCCTCCCATGGCCACCACACAGAGGCCTCCCAGTGTTGGTGGTGGTCATTACGTGTCCACACAGGGGGACCAGGTGGACAGATGATAGCTAGAACACGTGGCCCTGACGCTGCTGCAGGAGCATACCAGGTCTTCTGAAACGACATGCTAGAACAGCCTGTCATCATCTGAGAAACAGCATGGAAAACATAAGGCAGCTCCAGCCGGGCGTAGTGGCTCACACCTGTAATCCCAGCACTTCAGGAGGCCGAGGTGGGCAGATCACCTGAGGTTGGGAGTTGAGACCACCCTGACCAACATGGAGAAACCCCGTCTCTACTAAAAATAAAAAATTAACTGGATGTGGTGGCACATGCCTGTAATCCCAGCTACTCTGGAGGCTGAGGCAAGAGAATCACTTGAACCCGGGAGGCGGAGGTTGCGTTGAACCGAGATCGCGTTGCTGCACTGCAGCCTGGACAACGGGAGTGAAACTCCATCTCAAAACAACAAAAAGAAAAACATAAGGCAGCTCCTGTCACTCCTTGGTAGGGGGATGGGCTGTCAATGATCACTTCTGACTTTGCCCTTTAATGCTGCCACCTACAGGAACTCTTGACTATCCAGAGGTTTAAACGAAGACCAGGATGAACTCCTAGCATGTCTTCAGGTGAAATGACTGGAGCTTCACTTTCTTTAAAACCCAGGGCAGGCAAGATGCTCCAGGACTGGGGGATGCTCCGGGCGGCCTGGGAGCTGGGACTTGATGGGATCGGCTTCCTGGGTTTGCTGGTGGAGCGCCACCGTGTGCCCAGCTAAAAAAAGCTCAGATGGTAGTGCCCGTGGCTGAAGTGTTAAGCCAATTTCTTTCTTTTCCTTTTCTTTTCTTTTTTTTTTGAGACGGAGTCTAGCTCTGTCACCCAGGCTGGAGTGCAGTGGCCTGATCCCAGCTCACAGTAACCTCTCCGCCCCCTGGGTTCAAATGATTCTACTGCCTCAGCCTCTCCAGCAGCTGGGATCACAGGAGTGAGCCACCACAGCCAGCTAATTTTTTTTTCTGTATTTTTAGTAGACGGGGCTTCACCATGTTGACCAGGCTGGTCTCAAACTCCTGACCTCAGGTGATCTGCCGCCCGAGCCTCCCAAAGTGCTAGCAGTACAGGCGTGAGCCACCACGCCAGGTCAAAAGAGTGATATATTTAAAATGCTTCCACTTGTGAAATTATTTTCAACCCTATCCTCACCAGAAAAGAAAAGAAAAAAAAAAAGGAAAGAAAACACTGTGCAGCCGGGCTTCTGTAAACGCGATGGCAGGAGGGATCAATTCCCAGAGAATGCCTGCCCTGCACCCAGAGACACCAGCTTGACATGTCCCTGTCCCGGTGGCCCACGAAAAAGCCTTGCACGGAGAACCCCTCACAAGCGCCCCTGACAATTAGACGCCCCTCACGGAGAGGCTCCCCTCACACGCAGGCTCCCCTCACACGCAGGCTCCCCTCACACGCAGGCTCCCCTCACGGGCAGGCTCCCCTCACGGGCAGGCTCCCCTCACGGGCAGGCTCCCCTCACACGCAGGCTCCCCTCACACGCAGGCTCCCCTCACGGGCAGTCTCCCCTCACACGCAGGCTCCCCTCACGGGCAGTCTCCCCTCACACGCAGGCTCCCCTCACGGGCAGGCTCCCCTCACACGCAGGCTCCCCTCACACGCAGGCTCCCCTCACACGCAGGCTCCCCTCACGGGCAGGCTCCCCTCACACGCAGGCTCCCCTCACGGGCAGGCTCCCCTCACACGCAGGCTCCCCTCACACGCAGGCTCCCCTCACGGGCAGGCTCCCCTCACACGCAGGCTCCCCTCACACGCAGGCTCCCCTCACGGGCAGGCTCCCCTCACGGGCAGGCTCCCCTCACACGCAGGCTCCCCTCACGGGCAGGCTCCCCTCACGGGCAGGCTCCCCTCACACGCAGGCTCCCCTCACACGCAGGCTCCCCTCACAGGCAGGCTCCCCTCACGGGCAGGCTCCCCTCACACGCAGGCTCCCCTCACGGGCAGGCTCCCCTCACGGGCAGGCTCCCCTCACACGCAGGCTCCCCTCACGGGCAGGCTCCCCTCACGGGCAGGCTCCCCTCACACGCAGGCTCCCCTCACGGGCAGGCTCCCCTCACGGGCAGGCTCCCCTCACGGGCAGGCTCCCCTCACACGCAGGCTCCCCTCACACGCAGGCTCCCCTCACACGCAGGCTCCCCTCACGGGCAGGCTCCCCTCACACGCAGGCTCCCCTCACACGCAGGCTCCCCTCACACGCAGGCTCCCCTCACACGCAGGCTCCCCTCACACGCAGGCTCCCCTCACACGCAGGCTCCCCTCACACGCAGGCTCCCCTCACACGCAGGCTCCCCTCACGGGCAGGCTCCCCTCACACGCAGGCTCCCCTCACGGGCAGGCTCCCCTCACACGCAGGCTCCCCTCACACGCAGGCTCCCCTCACACGCAGGCTCCCCTCACACGCAGGCTCCCCTCACGGGCAGGCTCCCCTCACACGCAGGCTCCCCTCACACGCAGGCTCCCCTCACGGGCAGGCTCCCCTCACACGCAGGCTCCCCTCACGGGCAGGCTCCCCTCACACGCAGGCTCCCCTCACACGCAGGCTCCCCTCACGGGCAGGCTCCCCTCACACGCAGGCTCCCCTCACACGCAGGCTCCCCTCACACGCAGGCTCCCCTCACACGCAGGCTCCCCTCACGGGCAGGCTCCCCTCACACGCAGGCTCCCCTCACGGGCAGGCTCCCCTCACACGCAGGCTCCCCTCACACGCAGGCTCCCCTCACGGGCAGGCTCCCCTCACGCGCCGGCTCCCCTCACGCGCAGGCTCCCCTCACGGGCAGGCTCCCCTCACGGGCAGGCTCCCCTCACACGCAGGCTCCCCTCACGGGCAGGCTCCCCTCACACGCAGGCTCCCCTCACGGGCAGGCTCCCCTCACGCGCCGGCTCCCCTCACGGGCAGGCTCCCCTCACACGCAGGCTCCCCTCACGGGCAGGCTCCCCTCACACGCAGGCTCCCCTCACGGGCAGGCTCCCCTCACACGCAGGCTCCCCTCACACGCAGGCTCCCCTCACACGCAGGCTCCCCTCACGCGCCGGCTCCCCTCACGCGCAGGCGTCCCTCGGACCGCCCCTCCGCCAGCGTCCTCAGACCTCTAGTGCAAGTCCCGGGAAGCGCTACTCAGAGAAGCGCGAGTAGGTGCCCCGAGTGGAGGGGTGGGTGCCTGAGAGGGGGTCCGTCCGGGCGCAGGGGTTCGGTGGGGCGCGCGAGAGACGGGTCTGGCGGGCGGCGTGGGTGGGGGCTCCCGGATGATGCAACCGCTCCGGCGCCGCCGCGCGCTCTGAGTGGCCAGCGCCTTGTGGCCGCGCCCGGATTTGCCAGCGCGGCGGGGGCGGGGGCGGTGTGTGGGTGCCGCGTGGCGAGCGCGGAGCTGAGGACTGGGGACCATCTGCGCGCGGTAGCTGGGCTGGGATCGGGCTCTGGGAATAGTGGGCGGCGGCCACCGGGTGGGTAGCGACGGTCGCCCAATTCCGAGAGGGGTGGGAACAAAGACCGGAGACCCCCCCGGGCGCCAGGCCCTCCCCGGACTTTCCCCCTCCAGTCACTTCCTCTGCGGAGCCTGGACCCCTTCAGTAGATGCAGGACCCTCGGCAGCTGCCCGGGGATCGCCGCTCTGTCCAGGGTCCCCGGAGCAGTTAACGGGTCGGGGCTACGGACAGCAAAGTGGAAAGTTAGACCAGCTGGGACCAAGGGAGGTGGGCACGCGGCTGTGGGAGGAACGGCCATGCTGGAACTACCCCCCCAACTTGCTCTGGATCCTGCCGGTCTCGTCCCGCAGCTGCCTCTGCAGAGCCGGTGTCAACTGTGGGGGCTTTGGGCCAGGGGTCTCCGGACAGCATGAGCGTGGGCTTCATCGGTGCTGGCCAGCTGGCTTTTGCCCTGGCCAAGGGCTTCACAGCAGCAGGTAGGCCCCTGGGTGGGGGACGGTGAGGCCCAGTGGGAGAGGCTGGCCTCTTTCCCCTTCTGCAGCGCTGGGGGCTGAATGTGGGGGACTAGGTCTCAAGGCCTGAGTCCTGGGGGAACTAGGAGCTTGTGTGTATTTGGGGCTTTAGGTGTGCTGTCTTATACCCTCCTTCCTGGGAATGGGGAGGGACAGAGGCCAGAACTGGCCGTGAAGAGGAGCTCTTTCCCCTCTCAGGCATCCTGGCTGCCCACAAGATAATGGCCAGCTCCCCAGACATGGATCTGGACACAGTTTCTGCCCTCAGGGTAGGTGAAGGTGGAAGGGAGGAAGGAGACTGAGTCCCTGTGGAGCTGGGCATGGAGAGGCAGGAGTGTGTGCTGCAGCCCCCACCCCAGTGAGGGCAGGGTCCCTGGGCTGGGGTCTCGTCTCCTGCCTCCTCATCATGCCAATTGCTCTTGGGAGCTGGGTGGTGGGAATGTGTACAGCTGATGAGAGGGGGCTATTCTGGAATGTAGTTCCCTGCACAAGGTTAAAGTTTGAGCAGGGCTCCTCTGGGGGCCTGGCAGGTGGGTCCACAGCCTGCCAGCCAAAAAACACACCTGGAGATGGCAGGCACACCACTGGAGACCACCACTCACACGTGGAGGGCAGGGGTCTGGGTTGGCAGTCCGAGACGGGTGACAGGGTGGTGGCGTGGATGGAGGCTCTTTTTCTGTCTGTAATAGGAACACATTCCACAAAGAGTTTTTCCTCAATTTCTGGGTGGGAAGGGTAATTGAAGGGGTGGTCAGAGGCCTGAGCCCCCAGCCCTGCCCACCCCCAACTCCAGCATTCTCTGTGCCATTCTGCCCTTGGGTTGGTGGGGGTGCGGACAGTCATAGGACCAGGCTGAGCCCACCTGTTGCCTCCCGCAGAAGATCGGGGTGAAGCTGACACCCCATAACAAGGAGACGGTGCAGCACAGTGATGTGCTCTTCCTGGCCGTGAAGCCACACATCATCCCCTTCATCCTGGATGAGATAGGTGCCGACATCGAGGATAGGCACATCGTGGTGTCCTGCGCAGCCGGTGTCACCATTAGCTCCATTGAGAAGGTAGCACTGTAGGCCCAGCGGGGTGTGGAGAGGGTAGACTGGAGCCCTGGCCCTCAGTGCTTCCGTTTTCATCTGCAAAAGGGTTCCAAGTGTCCCAGCCCACCGAGAGAATGCGGGCACTGTTCGGTGGGGTAAGTGCATCTAGGCGCTGTGTCCAAGGCCAGACTGACACACTGGTTTCTCCTCCAGAAGCTGTCAGCATTTCGGCCAGGTCCCAGGGTCATCCGATGCATGACCAATACTCCAGTCCTGGTGCGGGAGGGGGCCACTGTGTATGCCACAGGCACACATGCCCAGGTGGAAGATGGGAGGCTCCTGGAGCAGCTGCTGAGCAGCGTGGGCTTCTGCACAGAGGTGGAGGAGGACCTGATCAACGCCGTCACGGGGCTCAGTGGCAGCGGCCCTGCCTACGTGAGGACTGTGGGGGCAGCTGGTGGGAGCAGAGACTTCCCAGGACCACAGGGTGCATCTGTGCCTGCCCCCCTGGGAGGACCAGGGTGGAGGGCTCCAAGGCTGTGGGAACTGGAGCTTGCCCAGAGGGGAAGGATGAGAGGCCCAGGACAGAGGCTCAGGGTGCCTTCTCCCCACAGGCGTTCACAGCCCTGGATGCTCTGGCTGATGGGGGCGTGAAGATGGGGCTTCCAAGGCGCCTGGCAGTCCGCCTCGGGGCCCAGGCCCTCCTGGTCAGTGTGTTCCCTGACCCTCTGGTGGGGCTGCTCTGGGAGCAGCAGAGTTGGGAGTGAGCCGGTTCTGCAGTGGCTGGGGAAGTGCCCTGCAGAGGCAGGTGGGTGCCCACAGCCATCAACCTTCTGGCTGCAGGGGGCTGCCAAGATGCTGCTGCACTCGGAACAGCACCCAGGCCAGCTCAAGGACCACGTCTGCTCTCCTGGTGGGGCCACCATCCATGCCTTGCACGTGCTGGAAAGTGGGGGCTTCCGCTCCCTGCTCATCAACGCCGTGGAAGCCTCCTGCATCCGCACACGGTGGGCTCCTGATCTGCGTGCATCCCTGGTTATGTCCTGGCATGGCCGAGGCCTCCTTTTCACACACATCTGCTCATTCACACACTCAGCAGATATGTATTGCACTCTGGCCTGGCGTTGGGCAGGACACGGGGGGCCCTGAGGTTCCCTGGGGCGTTATTGTGGGCAGTGCCCCCACCTTCCATTTTCTGCGAGAAGGGGACGTCCACAGAGGGACCCAGATGCCCTGCCCTGTGCTCCCCACATAGGTCCACGGTCATCACAGCCAGGAGGGTTATTCAAGCCAGGGGCCACACCAGTAGGGTGGCAGGGTGGCCAGGCACATCAGGAAACCTCTGTGGGCCAGGTTCTACTTTCTTCCTTCTCTGACTGGGAGATTAAGTAAGTTAGACCAGCCGGACATGCAGTAGCATCCAGGCACAAGGAAAACTCCATGGAAAGTGAAAGAGAAGCAAAGAGCAGAAGAGAGATGGAGTTTGCTGTTTGCCTGGGATCCCACAGCTGGTCAGGGTCAGGCTGGGAGCCGCTGTCCCCAGTTAAGGTTTGCAGGGTGGGTAAGGACATCTTTCTCGCCACACTGGCCGCTCTCCAGCCCAGACACCCTCAGAGCCTGCTGAGTGCCAGAGTGTGACAGTGAGGGGAACACGGAGTTCCTGGCCTCACCTCCAGCCTGCAGGGGAGATGGGCGTAAACCCACATCCCATGGTGGGGTCATGAGGACTGGGTCTGGGGGGCACTGTGGGGAGATTTGGTGATGCCAGGCTGATTCGAATGAGGTGGGAGGGAGCTGAGCAGCTGTGCAAGAGTGGGTCACTGGCAGAGGGAATGAAAGGTGCTGAGATGGGAGTGACCACATCGCCCAGGCCTGACTGGCACTGGGAGCTATGGCTTTGCTCCCATGTCCCGGGTGCACATTTGTGCTCTGAACCTCACCTCTCCCACCTCTCCAGGGAGCTGCAGTCCATGGCTGACCAGGAGCAGGTGTCCCCAGCCGCCATCAAGAAGACCATCCTGGACAAAGTGAAGCTGGATTCCCCTGCAGGGGCTTCTCTGTCACCTTCTGGCCACGCCAAGCTGCTCCCCCACAGCCTGGCCCCAGCAGGCAAGAAGGATTGATGCATCCTGCCTGCCCACCATCCTGCCTCCACCTTCTCTTCTCTCCTCACTAGAGGGGATAGGAGGTCCCTGAGGTGGCCCACTGCCTGTGGCCCGGATCAGTGCAGGGAGCCAGCTGAGGACATAGCCAGGGAGGAGCCTCATCAATTCTTACTGGAAATTTTTGTGATCTCCAAGTGCCTCCCAGCCTAGAACAGGGTAGATTCCCCAAACTTAATCTCCTTTCTCCTCTACTCCCAAACCATGTCAGGACCACCTTCCTCTAGAGCTCAGGAGCCCAGAAGGTCTTCACCCACTCCTACCCCAGTGTCAGCTGGTGTAGGCTCCTTCCTGAGTGCAAAGGTCAGGGACCCCCTCTGTGAAGGCTTAGCGGAGGTGGGATCCCACCCTGCCTTCTACCCACTCCCTGCTCTGCACTCAGGTAGAAACCTCTCCTTCCCATGTAAGAAGGACCAGAGGGTCCCAGGCATCCCACACCCAGTGTGGCTCCTCTTGGCTGCCAAGCACCCAGATGCCATGGACATTTGGAGAAAGGGGTCCTTGGGTTGCTGGTGAACTTCCTGTGGCCATCGCCTTCAGCTCCTGACCTGCCTGGTAGGGTGCTATCACTTCTGTCCTGGCCCTTTAAGTTTTATAAATTGGTTTCCAGCCTCCAGTGCCCTAACTTCTCATTCTGCCGCATGAAGAGGGAGGATCTACCTGGGAGGGAGGGTGGTTACTGTGGATGGAATAGTGGAGGTCTTCAGCTGATGAAACAAGGCCTGCCACATCTTGGAGGGCATCTGCCTTACTGATTAAAATGTCAATATAATCTAATGCAAAAGTCTGCAAATTCAAGTGTTAGTCTCATGCAAAACCAACCCCCTGCCAGAAACAATAATGTTTGACCAAACTCCCAGGCACCCTGTGGCCAGTCAAGTAAACACATACAGTCAGCCATCCCAGGAGGCCCACTGGATTGGAGAAGCTGCTGAGGGTTGTGGGTTCCTTCAACCAACACACTGAGCATAGAGACAGCAGGATGAGGCCCCCCTTCCCTCCAGAGATAGTGCACACTGTGTGAGGGGAGCTGGGCCAGGTGGCCACAGGGTGTCAGGGTGTATGTGGGGGTCCAGAGTATGCAGGGGGGTCAGGGTGTGCAGAGGGGTCCAGGGTGTGCAAGGGAGTTCAGGGTATGCGTGGGGGCAGGTGTCAGGATAGCTGAGCAGCTTTCTGGGAACTTCATCCCAGGAACTCATTTCCAGAGAACCCACAGACCCACTGCAGAACCCTGCTTGGCATGTATGAGGTGTATGGAGAGGCGCTTGGGGGACAGAATCCAGCCCTTCCCTTCTGAGGGAGGGAAGACATGCAGGGAACAGGGAGAAGACGTTGCAGCAGGGCAGATGGCATGGCTGCACCCTCCACCACAACTGCCACAGTGGCGAGTCCCGGCCATTCCCCACCATACTGAGCACCCACCACACTCAGGCACAAAGGGGAGGGTAGATGGGGTGAGCACCTGCTGTCTGGCCTGGATCTGGCAGTGCAGGAGCTAGGTGGAGGACACAGATGGACAGTGCTGGGCTGGGAGTCTGCAGGTTCCCCTGAAGGCCCCCCCGCCGTGTGGGTGGACGTGGGATCAGGGCGGATGGGGAATGTACCTGAATCAGGGCTGTGAGCAACAGAATCACCCCTGCTCCAGCAAAGACCCTGGCACCCCCCCCACCTGGGCAGAGGTACCCCCAGAAGAGATGGTCCCACAGGCCACGTGCCTGCCTCAGGACCAAGGCTGCCCCTGACTGTTTCCATTGTGTCAAAGGCAGTTTCCCTGCCAGCACCCACTCTCGGGTTGCTGACACAGAGAAAGATGGGGTTGTGGAGCTGTCAAAGGCAAAGGTGGTTCTGGTCCGGGACATGAGGGAAGGCAGCAGGCGGCATGGATTTCTTTTTTTTTTTTTTTTTTTGAGGCAGACTTTCTCTTGTTACCCAGGCTGGAGTGCAATGGCGCGGTCTCCGCTCACCGCAACCTCCGCCTCCTGGGTTCAAGCAATTCTCCTGCCTCAGCCTCCCGAGTGGCTGGGACTATAGGTGCTCACCACCATGCCCAGCTAATTTTTGTATTTTTAGTATTTTGTATTTTTCATCTTGTTGACCAGGATGGTCTCGATCTCTTGACCTTGTGATCCACCCGCCTCAGCGTCCCAAAGTGCTGGGATTATAGGCGTAAGCCACCGTGCCCGGCCTCTTTTTTTCTTTAAAGAGATAAGGCGGAGAGAGATGCAAGATGGCTGATTGCTAACAGCTCGGGATTGTAGCTCCCAGTGAAAGCACAGAGAATGAGAGGACGCCACACTTTCAGACAAATTTTCATCGCTCACGGACCAGAAGATTTCCAGTGGAGGAGCCCCACGGGTCGCCAGCACGACTCTGGTGGCTGGTGCAGCAGTTTTGCCAGTGCCTCGGCATGGCAGCTCTTCATGCAGAGTAAACGGGACTGGTTCCCCTACTGACCGGTGTTTGGAGCTCCGGGAAGGCAGAGCCACTTGTTACGGACTCAAGAAGGAAGCCAGACCGGAGATTCCCGGGCAGAAGAGCACCATCAGTCTTATCGCTGCTATTTTGACCGGCGCAGTGGGTTGCTCGGATCCCAGCACTGGGAATCAATAAATTGGACTTCCACTCAGAAACCTAATTAGAAAGGTGGTAATTGTAAAGATGACAGATGGATAAATTTATAATAAAGGGAAGAAACCAGCCTAAAAAGGCCGAGAATACCCAAAATCAGAACCCCTCTCCCTCTACAGGGGATTGCAGTTCCTCATCAGCAACGGAACAAGCCCTGATGGAAAAGGACTGTGTTCCATTATCTGAAGTAGGCTTCAGAAGGTGGATGATAAGAAACTTCTGGGAGTTAAAAGAACTTGTTCTAACCCAATGTAAAGAAACTAAGAACTTTGAAAAAAGGTTTGACAAAATGCTAACAAGAATAGACAATATAGAGAAGAATATAAATGAACTAATGGAGTTAAAAAACACAACACGAGAACTTAGCGAAATATGCACAAATTTGAATAGCCGAATTGATCAAGCAGAAGAAAGGATATCAGAGATCGAATACCAACTTAATGAAATAAAACAAGAAGACAAGAATAGAGAAAAAAGGATAAAAAGGAATGAGCAAAGTCTCCAAGAAATATGGGACTATGTGAAAAGACCTAATCTACGTTTGATAGGTGTACCTGAATGTGATGGAGAGAATGAATCCAAGCTGGAAAATACTCTGCAGGATATTATCCAGGACAATTTTCCCAATCTAGCAAAGCAGGACACTATTTAACCCCAGGTAATACAGAGAACACCACAAAGATATTCTCAAGAAGAGCAATCCCAAGGCACATAATTGTTAGATTCACCAGGGTTGAAACGAAGGAGAAAATACTAAGGGCAGCCAGAGAGAAAGGTCAGGTTGCCCACAAAGGGAAGCCTATTAGACTTACAGCAGATCTCTCAGTGGAAACCCTACAAGCCAGAAGAGAGTGGGAGCCAATATTCAACATCCTTAAAGAACAGAACTTTCAGCCCAGAATTTCATATCCTGCCAAACTAAGCTTCACAATTCAAGGAAAAATAAAATCTTTTATGAACAAGCAAGTACTCAGAGATTTTATTACCACCAGGCCTGCTTTACAAGAACTTCTGAAAGAAGCATTACACATAGAAAGGAACAACCAGTATGAGCCTTTCTAAAAATATACCAAAAAGTAAAGAGCACCAACATAAAGAAGAATTTACATCAACGAATGAATAAAATAGCCAGTTAATATCAAATGGCAGTAACCCTAAATTTAAATCGACTAAATCCCCCAATCAAAAGATAGAGCCAAAACCTAACTGTATGCTACATCCAGACCCATTTTATATCCAAAGATACACAAAGACTCAAAACAAAGGGTTGGAGAAAAATTTACCAACCAAATGGAAAGCAAAAATAAATAAATAAACTAAAAGCAGGAGTTGCAATTCTCGCATTTGATAAAATAGATTTCAAAGCAACAAAGATACAGTGGTAAAAGGATCAATGCAACAATAAGAGCTAATGATCCTAACACCCAGACACATAAGACCCATAAAGAGATTTAGATTCAATGAGACAGAAAATAAATAAGGATATCCAGGACTTGAACACAGATCCGGAACAAGTAAACTTAATATTTATAGAGCTCTCCACTTTAAATACACAAAATATACATTCTCCACTTTAAATACACAAAATATTGATCGGCCATTATTAATACCCATTTTTAGAATAAAGCAATATTCCTGTTCTGTTCTCTCTCCCTCTTTTTCTTCCTCTTTCTTCCTCTCCTTTTCTCCTTTTTTTTTCTTTCAAAAAAAAAAAGAGATAAGGCTGGTCGAGGTGGCTCACACCTATAATCCCAGCACTTTGGGAGGCCGAGGCGGGTGGATCACGAGGTCAAGAGATCGAGACCATCCTGGTCGACAAGGTGAAACCCCGTCTCTACTAAAAATACAAAAATTAGCTGGGCACGGTGGTGAGCACCTGTAGTCCCAGCCACTCGGGAGGCTGAGGCAGGAGAATTGCTTGAACCCAGGAGGCGGAGGTTGCGGTGAGCCGAGATCGTGCCATTGCACTCCAGTCTGGGTAACAACAGCAAAACTCTGTCTCAAAAAAAAAAATAAATAAATAATAAAAATAAAAGAGATAAGGTCTTTGTCGCCCAGGCTGGACTGCAGTGGTATGACCACAGCTCACTGCAGCCTGCATGCAACCCCTGGGCTCAAGTGACCCTACTACCTCAGCCTCCTGAGTAAGTGGGACTACAGGCATGCACCACCTTGCCCAGTCCTGGGGGGTCCATCGATCCTCCCACTGCCTCCCAAAGTGCTGGGATTACAAGTGTGAGACACCGCACCTGGCCTGCTGGTTTCTTGGTTGGAATTGCCCTGACTCTGGCTTGCCCACTGGGGCCCTTGCTCTGCCCAATTCTGCCACGCCTCTCCAGTGCCCAGCTGACCCCTATCCATGGTGCTTGTGCAGGACAGGCTCAGGCTCCAGAACGAATGAGTCAGCAGTCCCTGACCAGGCAGAGATGGGAAATGTCCACCCTGGGAGGGACCTGCCTGGAGACCAGGGCTGGACTGGACTCCCACCCATCCCATCCATCTCTCTGGGTGTGGACGCCAGCACCTGCTGCTCTCAGGAGGAACCAACAGGGTCCTCAGCTCAGTCCACAGAAGGCGCAGCCTGGCCAGAGGGTGCTGGGGAGGTGCATGTGGGAGGGAGGCTTCCAGCTGCAACGGGAAATAAGCTCACGGAGGTGCAGAAAAGTCCAGACAGGGAGCCAGGCCTGTAAGATGGCACTTACAGCTGGTTGTGGAGATGACTGTGTGGAGTGAGAGGGATGCTCAGAAACCCTCAGGCCTGTCTTGCAGTATCCCTCTCTGTAGAGTAGCTTTTTGCTGTTGCAGTGGCCTCATGGACTTTGGCCCAAACACAGCTGCACCACTATTTCCAGGGACAAGTGTCTGGGCTCTCCGTGGGGAGCTGCCCAGGAGCTGCTAGGCAGGTGAGGAAATCTTTGTGCAGAGCCATTGCCGACCCTCACTGACCACAGAATGCCTTGGGCTCTCTGGAAGTATGGGGAGACAGCTCCTGGGGGCTTGGCTTGGGCTCCCCTACCTCAACACCTTCTCTATAAACCACCATCTGCTACTCCGAAGGTGACCTGGAACCCCACCCACCCCAAGAAGATTCTGGGGTGATGGGCAGCAAAGGAGCCTGGGCAGCTCCCCAAGTGTCCTCCCCACCCCAACCCGCCCATCTCTCTGACAGTGACCAGTGAGGGGAGAAGTGAGGCTCCTTCCTAGGAGTAGAAAACAGCACCACAGTGAGGATGATTCATAAATGCATTCCCGGTCCATGCTGATGTGTAAATGAGAGCGGGCTCGACCCTGTGAGGAGGAGTCAGGGTGCCAGACATGAGTGGGAAGAGCCTGGTGAGCGTCAGAGACGGAGTGGGGGCTGCCAGCCCCAGGGCCAATCATCCCTGGCTGCTCAGGGCGCCCTGAGGATCCAGCTCCCGCTGTGTGGCACCAAGGGCAGCGACCCCAGGCTTCCCGGGTCCCTCCTGCGCCACGTGTGCCCAGAGTTCAGCGCTGGGTTCGGCAGCTCCGAACGGGGGAGACCTCCCGGCTGTGGGAGGTGCCCGGCGGGAGGGGTGAGGACTCGGGGAGACGGGAAACTGAGGAGGACCCCGCCTCTGGACTTTTCCTGAACCCTTTTCCCTTCGCAGCTGTGAAGCCGGGAAGGGGAAGAGTGGCTCCCAGTCTCCAGCCCGCAGCCGACCCCAGATAGAGGAGACTGGGTAGGGGGCAGGTCCCCGCTGCGTGGACCCAGCCCTCACAGCCAAGCAAGGCACGACCTCACGCTCCCGCAGAGCAAGTTGGCCAGCGGCTCGAGGCGCCCTCCCCGTGCCAGCCCAGTGTGGTGTGAGAATGAGGACGGAACCGGGACAGGGCTGCACTCCCAGCCTCAGGGCCCCATGTGCTGTTTTGTACACTAAGGTTGAGGTCTCCGAAGCCACACCAGGAGCATATAATGCCCCTATAGGCTGTGACCAAAGCAGGGTATACAGGTCCCTAACGGCTAGGAACACAACCTTAAGAACCAAATGCAGCCCCACAGCGCACACTGCGACCACGTGCTGTGGGGCCGGGATGAGGTCCTGGGGTCTGGCAGGGACGAGCCTGGGGACGCTTCTGAGCCTTACACCGAGCGGCTTCGGGACAGGCCTCTATCCACCTGCATCATTCAAGGATTGACGGATGGAGCCCAGGAGGATCCCACAGCCCGTCCCCGCCCCTCCCTCTTCCCGCTCATCCGCTGGTGGGGTGGCCACTCTTCCCCTTCCCGGCTTCACAGCTGCGAAGGGAAAAGGGTTCAGGGAAAGTCCAGAGGCGGGGTGCCCCTCAGTTTCCCTTCTCCCCGAGTCCTCGCCCCTCCCGCCGGGCACCTCCCACAGCCCGGAGGTCTCCCCCGGTGGAGCGGCCGAACCCAGCGCGGAACTCTGGGCACACGTGGCGCAGGAGGGACCCGGGAAGCCTGGGGTCGGCTGCGGGCTGGAGTCAATCCTAGCTGCTGAGAGCCGCCAGGCCGTCCGTCCCCGCCCCGCGCGGCTCCCAGACCCTCGAGTTGGTATCGCAGGGCCCCGGCGGCGCCGTCCGGACTCAAAAGCGCCTCTGCCTGGCAGGACTGGGGCAGGCGCAGCCACTACTCGAGGGGACGCACGCGGAGTCCACCCTCACTCGCGCACTCGAGCTGAAAAACGCCGCCGGCGCCCGGGAGCTGGGGCAGGGGCCCCGGACGGCTTGAGCAGGAGCCAGGTTAGGCGGACGCGGGCTCAGGATCCCGGGGGCTGGGGTTGGGGACAGACCCGTGAGACCCCACCCGCCGCGCGCCAGCCAGTGTTGCCAGGGGCGACCGCGCGCGCGTGGCGCATGCGTGGCTCGCCCGCCCGCCGCCGCGCCTTCCCCTTTAAGCGCCCGCCGGCCGCGTCGCCGCTTCATGAATGGAGCCCACGTGACCAAACATCATGTGACGTCTGTAGAGCGGCGGCGGCGGCGGCGGCGGATCCCCAGCCTGGTCCGGCCCGGCCTTCCTAGCGCGCTCGGCCCGGCCCGCGCAGGCGGAGAGTTCCCCGAGCCCCGGGACCGGACCCCTCTCGCCGGTCCCAGCCCCGCGCGGCCTCGGAGCGCGCGCGGCCCCGCCCCGCCCCGGCCTCGGCCCGCCGGGCCCGCAGTGTGGTGAGTGCGGCGGCGGCGGCGGGCCCGGGCGGCGGGGGCGGCGCGGCGGGGGCCGAGGGGGCGCGCGGGTCGGGCTCCTCCCGCGGCTCGGCTGGCGGCTGGGGGCCCGGAGGCGGGGGCCGCTGGTTTCGGGGCTGCCGCGCACCCTGCTGGCGGCCCGTGCCTCGATTTCCCCGGCGGTCAGGAGCCAGCTCCTGCCCTTGCCGCCCGGGTGCTGGGGGTGGACCGCGGGCGGCGGCGGACCCGCAGAGCCGGGCGAGTGCAGGGCGGACTTGGAGACCCGAGCTTCCTGGAGGGAGGGGCGCCAGGCGCTGGGAGGAAAGGGTGGGGTCGAGCGAGGCGCCCGGGGGTCCGCGTCAGGGCCCGGCGGCCGGTCTGTAGCTGCTGATTCATCAGGTGGCCGCGTCTGCGCTCCCCGGGCGTGGGGGTCCGCGGCGGGCCCGGGAGGGGATCGACTGTGGTGGGGGACGGCCGGGAAGACCCTGCCGGCGCCGGCGCGGGCTCGGGTTCGGGCTCCGTCACTCGCGTGCCAAAGCCCAGAGGGAGACTTGCTGAGTCATCAGCATGAGGTCACTCGGTGCTCAAGCTGATACCAGCGGGGATTGGAGAGAGGGGCCTCGGGGACTAAAAGGCCGCCAGCCGGAGGTGGGAGGGAGTGGTGGAGATGTGGGAGGGGGCCGGGCCCGGCGCCTTGGGGTGCCTGTTTAAGTGAGGGCTGAGCGATCCTTTTGAAGGCAGGAGTGCTTGAAGAGGAAGTAGGGGTGGCTTGTTGCAGGTGTTCTACCGGGATCAAAGGTGAAGCCCCGGGCCGTCCACCCGTTCCCAGGCAGCTCTTCTTGGGCAGCTGGTCCTAGTCCCACGTCTGGGGCAGTTTCCCAAACTGGGAAATAGTTCCCTGAATGAGGGAGGGGAGGAGCTTCGGTGGGCTGTGCTAGCCAAAGGGGAAGTCGGCTTTCCCTGGGACTGGCCTGTCTGGACAGCCCCTGGCCAGGGATCCAGGCCCTGGGAGAAAGAGCGGTGTGCGTACCAAGCCCTGGGTGACAGTGGGCAGGGCAGGGCAAGGAGGAAGCAGGGCAGGTCTACTAGGAAATTACAAGGGAGAGGAAGCAGCCCTGCCTCTCTCCCCAGTTGGCTTCGGAGTCTGGGTTGAGATCGTGGGTGGTGGGAGCTTAGGGGTGCCGAGCCTTGGGCTGGTGTGGAAGGCATAGGGTGGCAGAACGCAGCATTCAGTCACACCAGAGTTGTTCGTACCTGAAGCCAGGTCTTAGTGTTGTGTGAAGTTAGCAAAGAGAATGGCCCTGCTGGGTGTCCGTCCTGGTGGCCCAGAGGACGTGTGCCAGGATGTTTGGAAAGTGGCAGCCTGGCTGGGCGCGGTGGCTCACTCCTGTAATCCCAGCACTTTGGGAGGCCGAGGCGGGTGGATCACGAGGTCAAGAGATCGAGACCATCCTGATCAACATGGTGAAACCCCGTCTCTACTAAAAATACAAAAAATTAACTGGGCATGGTGGCGCGTGCCTGTAATCCCAGCTACTCAGGAGGCTGAGGCAGGAGAATTGCTTGAACCCAGGAGGCGGAGGTTGCGGTGAGCTGAGATCCAGCCATTGCACTCCAGCCTGGGTAACAAGAGCGAAACTCCGTCTCAAAAAAAAAAAAAAAAAAGAAAAAGAAAGTGGCAGCCTGGGAGTGATGTGGCTTGAGCCACCTTTCCTTGGGTATGTGGAGATTCGTGAAGGTAGCCTTCCTTTGCCCAGGGGTCCATGACTGGGTTAGTCCACTTAGTGGTTTTTCCTCAGGGATGCCCACACAGAGTACATGTTCACTCTCATTGAGCCCTGGGGCTTATAGATTCCAGATGTTTCAATACTTCAGCTGATCTTTGGTCTGGAGTTTTACGCCCTGGGAAAATGCAGGGCCCTGGAGGGGCATTTATGATATTCTCAGTCACTTATGCATCAGTGGAAACTAAGTTTTAGGTTCTGTTCAAAGAGTGACTTTCAGGAGCTGAGCACTTCTGCAGCAGGTGGGTCTAAGGGTGGGATGACAGCAGAGGCCACAACTTCCGGGGAGTTTTGGCCACTGGGCTTTGCAGCCTAGTGGGGCTGTCTTTGTTCAGTCACAGGTGTTTCCACTTAGCCAAAGGGAGATGGAGCTCTCAAACCTCCTTCCCTTTCCTGGCTCTCAGTGTGAAATGGGTGGCCCAGGTACCGTGGCGGGTTGGGGAGCCGTGACCGCCTGTGCCTCCTGAATGAGGTGGGCTCAGCCTTTGAGGGAGCAGAGGATGCCTGATCAGCAGAGGATGTTTGGCCAGCCTTCAGGGTGGAGGAGGGTTGGGTTGGGGCCAGCTTCTCCTGAGGCTGTCTCTGCTCCGCGTGTCCCCCACCTTGCCAGAGGCTAGGTCAGGAGCCTGGAAACACTGGCTGTGCTCAGGCCTGCCCCTCCCCCACCCAGGCACACCTTTGATTAGGAGGTGATTGGCTGCACTCGTGCTGAGTTCAGGCCTTCTGCAGAGGGCAAAATCTGTCGAGGAGGCAGTTTTCCATGTGATCTCTTCAGCAAGTCACCGCTGTCATTGTGCTTAGCAGCAGGGGTGGGAGAAGCTGGTGCCAGGGCAGTGCCTCTGCACCCTGACTTGCACTCAAGGCTGGGGGCCCCTGCTGTGCTCAGCTGAGGTCCTGTCTCCTGGGGCTGTGTGGTGCCGGTTGTGTAGGAAAGAGCTCCTGTGGGCCTTCTGACCTCCAGCGCAGGTCTTCCCCATCCTTTATCTGGAAGAATCCAGTGGCTGGAGCCTTGGGACCTTGCCTCTGAGATGGCTTGGCTGTGGAGAGACAGGGGTCTCTGACCTCACCTCCTGATCCAAGGCTGGATGAGGTGGGGTCTCCACCCTGGTGAGGATGTGTGCCTTCACCTGGCCACACTTCAGCAACTGGTGAGAGTAAGAAGTCCCCCAGCCCATAATTTCCTGAAGTGCTCCTGGCTCCTCTGGAGGAGACTCTCATCTGTCTGCATCAAACCTGGAAAGTGGGGGATAGAGCGTGGGGTCGGAGGGGTCCATGTCCAAGGGTCTGGTGGGAGCTGGGCTGAGCAAGGAATCCCAGATGGGTTTCTGGGATGAGGTGCACAGAAATGTCCTTGGCAAGAAAGTGAGCTTCGAGCTGGGAGGACCCCAGGTGGGTGTGTCGGTTCTTTAGTCTGACCTCCTCAGTCCTTTTGTTTTTGTTCCCTGGCTCTGTGGGCACTGACCCGGGGCAGGGGGCCAGAGAGCAGGCTGCCACTCTGAGGGACTGACTCCACCAGCCTCCATTTGGGCAGGCCCCAGGATGGCTTACTGTGGGAGAACTTGTGAAACACCCTGGATGGGGTGGGGCAGGGGCTGCTTCCTGCAACCCAAAGCCACAGGATGGTTACTCCATCAGTGGAGGAGGCAGTCTGGGAGGGCCAGAGGGGCCTCAGGCCAAGCTCCTCCCAGCTGATGGCCTGCCACCTGGAAGGTGGGGGAACTCCCTGGCCAGTCGGGCCAACAGACCAGAGCTAGCTGGACAGCTCACCCCCAGCTACTCAAAGTTAGGAGACTCTGGGAGAATCGGGGCTCCCTACAGCCTCCTCTCTGGCCCAGTCCCCAGTGGGGCCCCTGTGCACCCAGGGAGCAGGGGGCTTTGTCCCAGGCCGGCTCAGTGGAGGGAGGTGGCTGGAGGAGGTAGGATCCCGGAGGATTCATGCACAGGGTCCCTGGCAGGCCCTCACCTGCTATTGGCCGGGCTGGCCTTTCTGGCCCCCAGCAGCTCCGCTGCAGCTCTCCTGGGGCACTCTTGGCTGGCGGGCCCAGGGAGTGCGGGCGCCGCGGGGGAGCGGGAGGCAATGTGCTGAGTCAGCGTGACTCGCCAGGAACAGCCGTGCTCTGGGGCAGTGCTGGGGTTATTTTTAAAGCTCCCGGCTTCCTTCTAGGCCTGCCCCACCCGAGTCATATTCCTTCTAATCTCTCCCCTGCCCCTTGTCTTGCTTTTGCCTCTCTAACAGCCTTCAGTTCCCCTTCTCCCATTAGACCTTCCTGACTGCCCACCTGGTTCTCTAGGGGTAGGGTGAACAGGAAGCAGCTCAGCCAAGCCTGGGAGAGGCCAAGGGCTGCCTCCAATCAGGTAGTGGGCCTGGGCACCCGGGCAGAGACTGGGGCGGGCTGTGCGGCAGGGGCTCTGTGAACTGGGGTGGGGGTGAGGGTGGTCTCCAGGGTACTGACCTCTGCTCTGTGTCTTGCAGAAAGCGCCTGCTCACTGTGCCCCCGGGTTATGACGACCCCCAATAAAGGAAACAAGGCCTTGAAGGTGAGTGGAGAGGGACAGGGAGCCTTCAGGCTGGGGTGGTGCCGTGGGCATGCCTGCTCAACCTGTGACCCTGTGCGCTGTGCCCAGGTGAAGCGGGAGCCAGGTGAGAATGGCACCAGCCTGACCGATGAGGAGCTGGTGACCATGTCGGTGCGGGAGCTGAACCAGCACCTGCGGGGCCTGTCCAAGGAGGAGATCGTCCAGCTGAAGCAGCGCCGGCGCACACTCAAGAACCGCGGCTACGCTGCCAGCTGCCGTGTGAAGCGGGTGACGCAAAAGGAGGAGCTGGAGAAGCAAAAGGCAGAGCTGCAGCAGGAGGTGGAGAAGCTGGCCTCGGAGAACGCCAGCATGAAGCTAGAGCTCGACGCACTGCGCTCCAAGTATGAGGCACTGCAGACCTTCGCCCGGACGGTGGCTCGCAGCCCCGTGGCGCCGGCCCGGGGCCCCCTTGCCGCCGGCCTGGGGCCCCTTGTCCCAGGCAAGGTGGCCGCCACCAGTGTCATCACAATAGTAAAGTCCAAGACGGATGCCCGATCGTAGGGACGCGCATCTGCCCAGGCGGGTCTTTGCGGGGCCACTAGGCACATGGCGAATTCGGCTGCCCTGTCCCTCTGTTTCCTTCTCTTTCCTCCCTCTCTTCCCTGCCCTTCTCTCTTCCCTGCAAAGCACAACCTGTACCCCAGGGGCACCAGGCTGAGCCCCTTTGATCTCGTCATTGTCGTCGTGTGTTTTGTATGTTGGGATTGGTCAGTTCGGTGGTGATGTGGGGTCGCCCCAACCCCTTTTGTACCAAGGCCATGCAGGCTTGGAGCCCAGAGTTGGTGCTGTGGGAATGGACTTGAGAGAAGTGCAGGGAGAGAGAAGGAGCAGGCACGCTGGGCCTCGCGTGTCCCTGAGCAGTGAGGGTTCCCATGTGTTCTCCCGGGCTAGGAAGGATTCACTCTCTTTAGCCCCAGGAGGGCAACTCAGCTCAGCCCAGCATGAAGAGACGGGCTGTGCTCTGAGAGCCGGCATGGCCTTGAGGGCCCTGATGAGTAGACCGCTGGCCTGGGCGCAGTGGTGCTGGGGCCTGCAGCTGGGGCCAGGGACTGCGCGCTCAAGCCTGACCCGTTGCACTGAACAAGACCAAATCGCTGGTTGTGCGCTTACGTGAGGGTGAGTCCAGTGTGCCCTGCGATGGGTCCCGTGTCACTGTTTACATGACCTATTTGTGTGGTTATATAGCCCTTTATTTAAAAGAGAGAAGTTCCTTTTACAAAGTTATTAATTATATGTTTAAAAGTTAAAGAAAAAAGCTGCAGAGTATTTATAAAACTGTCTTTTAGAAAAAAAAAAAAAAAGCAAGAAGACCATTTGACCATATCAATGGAAAAGGGAAGAAAGTATAATAGAAACTTTGCTAGTTAAAAAAGAAAAAAAAAATCCCTTTCTTGTAAACTTATGGACAACTCTTTGTGGCTGTTGGAATTTAGTTTTTATATACACAGAGTTATCGGACATTATTTATAAAACTTAGTTTAAAAAAAAGACAAAAAAAAAAAAAGCCAAGCCGTGAACCGACCAGAAGGCCGTCCTCTTTGATATCTTTTGCAATTGTACCGAAAGTGACTTACTCCTCTGCCCTTCCTGCTTCCGTCTCTTGCCGGTGCCGTGGTGTTGTCCGTGCCTGGTGAGGTTTTGTGCAGCGGTAAAGTGCTGGTGCTTCTGGTGACCTTTGACCTGTGGGTGTCACTTCTTGTGTCTGTTTTTCCGTGTTCGTTTTTTGGGTTTCATTGTGCTTTTGCTTCTGCTGGCTTGCTGGACCTGGGCTGGGGTGCCAGGGGGTACCTGCTTCGTCAGAGCTCAAGGAGTCTGTGCCCACCAGCAGTCCCTGATCCCTAGGAGGTGAGACGTGGGGCTCTGTCACGCTCACCCCATTGAACCTTGGCTACATCTATGTTTAGGGCTGGGGCTGATCCTGTGGCGGGGTAGGTGACATTGGGGGTCCCTTGGGGCCCCCCCACGCTGCTTCCACAGCCACCACCTCTGGCCTTGGGTGGTGGTGTTGCAGGGACCAAGGAGTCACTGTGGGTGGCCACAGGAGTTCCCTGGCTGTCTTCCTCTGGCCTCTTCACGTGGGGCCTCAGCTGGGAGCCCCAGGGGCACGCACCGTGGGCTGCAGGTTCCACCGCCCACTTGATCCCTGAACTGTTTCCATGCTGCAGGGTGCTTCCAGGCAGAGTGGTGGGTGGCTCCACCAGTGCAGACAAGGGCTACGATCTCCAGGGCTGGGTCTTATCCCTCTTCTCTGCTGGTCCATCCTGGCAGCACTTGGCTTCAGGCCTTCCTTCTGCCTCCCTTTGGGATCTGTCTTCCAGGGATCAGCTGCTTGGCTTCACTGGGGGTGCCTCCCTCTGGGGGCCCAGCCTGCCTCTTGCTCCCAGTTCCTCGACAGAGGCTGCTGCCCTTCCCGGCTAGGCTCAGGAGGCTCCTGGTAGGCATATGATGGGGAGAGGTGTCCCCACCCCAAGAGAGTACAGCCCTGTGTCTGGCCATGTAAACTTTGACCTTTCACCAGGGTTGCTGGTTTCTTCTCTATGGGGCCCAGTCCCCTGTAAAGCACAGAAATGTGGGCTGGTGAGATGAAAAACTGTGGCCGACAGGGCTTAACCCTGTGGGTGGTGGGATTTTCATCCAAGAGTTTGGCCTGGTGTGCCTGTGAGATGTGAACAGGGATGTACCATCAACATTTGTCTTAATGAGCTTCTCTTTGCTGTAGGTGTTCAGAGACAACTCTTGTTTCTACCTAGGCCAGCCTGAAAATCGAAATCTTGACTCTAGTCATTTAGTGACTTCATCCCCCTCTCCTCAGTCTAGTTTTGTCTAACTAGAATCCAGGCATTAGTTGGAATCATATCAAAAGTATCTATGAAGAAAATGTCATGATCTGCCTTGGAGCAGGAAGGAACAGGCCCTCCTTGTCCCTGTGTGGCCCCCACTTTTGTCCTGGCTGGGGGTGGCCATTCATTTTGAGCACCTCTGCCAGGCTGCAGACCTGGAGGCAAAGGGAGTGCAGAAGAGGAGGGTGTGAGGGTGGGCGCAGGCTGAATGGAAGGGGTAGTCCTTGACGTGTTGGCAGAAGAGGCCTCTGGAGTGTTGAGGCCATACCTCCTTTCAAGAGCTTTGAATTTGGAGCGACTTCCCTAGGTCTAGGGGAGTGTTCCTGTCTCCTGTCAGGCCAGCCCTGTGGAGCCACTCCATCCCTCTTCCCCTTCCTTGGGATTTCCTGACATAGATGCTGTGTTCATGTGCACATGTGAGTGTGCTGTCCTTCTGATAGCTTCATCCCGCTTTCCTACTGAGAAAAGGGTGGTGGCCTCTTCTCACCTCAGCTTTTCTGACACAGCCAATTGAGGGCTATGGCCAAGGCCAGGTCTCTCAAACTTGTCCGCCAAGTAAACCGTGATGTATGTCTTCCCTTCCACCTTGACTTTGCCCCAACTCCTCCCTTACCCTAACATGGATACTCAGATTTCAGAGAAATGCCTGGTGGGGACAGGTCAGCTCTCACCCAGAGAGTGAGGCCCTGGCTGCTGCTCCGGGTGGTGCTGGTGTTGCTGGGGCTTCAGCTCTTGGTGCATGTTTCAGATATGTGTGCATACTTCTGACCAGCAGCAGCAGCAGCAGCCTCAATAGTCAGTGCCCAGCCCACAGCCCTGAGGAGCTGCAGCCTGCTTTGGTACTATGGTAAGGTTCCATGTTGTCCTTGCTGCCTCCCGCTCTGGAGTGGCCACTTGACCAAAGCTTCCATCCACATCTGGAAAGTCTGAGCCTCGGCCTGCTACACCTTTTCCGCTCTGGGATCTTGTGTTACTTTTTTAGGCTGTGGTTTGGTGAAAGGAACCAACACATTAACGATTTTTCCCCCCAGAAGCCACTGAATAATTCTTTTGGCATAATTTTGCCTTCCTGTTGGCTGTCTGGCCTTGGAGCAGGTGGGGAGAGTGGAGTGCATAATCAGTGCCACACAGAGGCAGGGTGTGTCTGAGAGACCGATGCCTGGCCTGTCTCTGGCCTGTGTCCTGGGCGGGTGCTACACCTGCCAGACCAGTCCCCCACACATTTCCACCCTGCCCCTGGAGCAGCAGCTTTGATACCATGGGTGTCCCTTGAGTTTGAGATACAGTGTGAGAGTGTGTCCCCTATAAACTGTGAGACCTCCCTGTTCTTGGTGACCCCAGTTGGGCTTAGGCCCCTCCAGCAACCTGTGTCCCAGCCCTGCCCTTTTTCCCATCCCTCAATCTGCTAGTCCCTGAAGCCTTTAACCAAACGGGAGTGGGTTCAGAAAGCCTTCTCCTGGCAACTTAGGGCAGCAGGACAAGGGCTACCCGCATGTCCAGCCCTGTTGCTCTCCTGGCGCTGAGAGGTGGGTCCAAGCAGAGTTGATCAGTCCCTGCCTGCCCTGTCTAGGTCTAGCCAGGGTAGGCTGTGTGTGGGAGAGGACCTCGGGATCTGCTGGGGTGGGATAAAGGTTATTAAAGATCTAAGTGAGGAGGGGCTGGGGTTTGGATGCGGGCTGAGGCCCGAGAGCTCACACTTCGTGTAGGGCGGGCAGGGGCCTGACCTGCAGGGCAGTGGCCTTAGTGCCCCACCCCTGCCCTGCGCAGTATTTATTGCTAAATTATTGTCCAGGAGGGGCAGCACTGGGCCTGCCCCCCCCGGGTATTTATTGCTGTATATAGTGTATGTTTGTGATATATAAGGTTTTCTTTATTTTGTATATGATCAATAAACCTTTTAAAGAGACCGACAGGTGCTTCTTTGGAGTGACGCAATGGGCGGGGCCGGAAGGGGGGGGGCCTGGGGGCCCGGCTCACGCATGCGCCTTGGGAGCGGCCTGCCTTGTGAAGCGGAAGCGGAAGCGCGGGTCTCCAGGGGAGCCATGGCAGCTGGGGGTCTGAGCCGCTCGGAGCGCAAAGCGGCGGAGCGGGTGCGGAGGCTGCGGGAGGAGCAGCAGCGGGATCGCCTCCGCCAGGTACGCATCCGCCGCTCCCCGGCCCACCATGCCCGGCCGCCGCTGCCGCTCACCGCCCGCCTGCCCGCAGGTGTCACTCATCCTGAGGAAGGCGGCGGTGGAGCGCAGCGCGGAGGAGGTCCGGCTGCTGGCCGAGAGCGGGGACCTGGTGACGGAGTTGCAGGGCCGGAGCCGGCGGCGTGAGGGCCTAAAGCGGCGGCAGGAAGAGGTGAGTGCAGCGCGCGGAGGCCGCGGGCGCCTCGGGTTTCGGGAGCAGCTGGGGCGACGGACGGCCCAGGGTGGAGCGACCCGGGGCGGTGACCACCTTGGCGTCTCGACAGGTGTGCGACGACCCGGAGGAGCTGCGGGGGAAAGTCCGGGAGTTGGCCAGCGCCATCCGGAACGCCAAATACTTGGTCGTTTACACAGGCGCGGGAATCAGCACGGTAGGGAGGAAGGCAGGGATTGGTGGGGGGTGCCCCTTCTGGGAGGTGGACCCCAGGACGGTGTATGCGCTCCAGTTGGTTAACTCCCCAATCGTGAAAAACTCATCTTTAAAGCAGCTCTAAGGTTTTTTCCTTTTTTAGAAAAACACGAAACGACCAAAACTTACCTAAGGTAAAGACTTCTTAAATGCTTGGCCTCTATTACAGCCAGTTAAAAACAAAAAAGCAGATATGAATGGGATGTAGTAGCCAACTGCTCTCAGGCACCCCCAGGTTATGTGGACAGAGCTAAGCCCAAAATTGTCTTGTGATTCTCCACTCTGTTCTCTGCATGTTGAGGGAAGATAAAAAGAAAGTGACACAGTAAGAGTCGGACTATACCAGGTAAAGGAGAGAATTGCAATGCGTTTTGAGAAGTTTCACTGACAAGCTCTCCTGGGCTGTGAGACATCACTAGCTTCGAAAATGTAGCTGGCACCTTGTCCATCGAGTCTAATGGGTGAGCATGGAGTGCTAGGCACGCCTGGGTATAGCAGATCTGAACGCCAGGTGATTTCTGTTCTCAGGAAGCGTTTAGATGACAAGAATCAGGCATGTGAACAAACAACTGTAAGGTAAAGCTGGCTGTGCTAGATCACTAGAACAAACCCAGACAAACACACTGTCCTCATGGAGTTGAGAAACCCATCTGTGTTGGCTTTTTGTGGGAGGTGGCCATGAGTTGGGCCTTGAAGAAAAGAAGGTGGGAATGAGGCACTACAAGCAAATAATAATAGAAGCTCAGCAGCAAGAATGCAGAAAAGGAGTTCATTGCTAACTTAGATACCTGGAGCCCTTGGGGTTTGGGTCTCCTACCGCCACAGTCATGTGTGAAAGTCCAGTCATGCTGGGCGCGCTGGCTTACGCCTGTGATCCCAGCACTTTGGGAGGCTGAGGCGGACAGATCACGAGGTCAGTAGTTCAAGACCAGCCTGGCCAACATGGTGAAACCCTGTCTCTACTAAAAATACAAAAATTAGCCAGGCGTGGTGGCGGGTGCTTGTAATACCAGTTACTTGGGAGGCTGAGGCAGAAGAACCACTTGAAACCGGAAAGTGGAGGTTACAGTGAACCGACATCTTGCCACTGCATTCCAGCCTGGGTGAAAGAGCAAAATTCCATCTTGAAAAAAAAGTCCAGTAATATAATTATATAGCAATCATGTGACCTCTTACAGAGAACTTCCAGTGGCAACTGAGAGCACATGCAGCTCGTGGATTTCATGTTACTGTTTGAGGTTCCCCTCTTGAATGTGACTGTCTGAATACTGCTGTCCAGGGCGGGTGTGTGTTTCTGAGTTTAAGCAGGAGTTGGGAGATGACTTCCCCAGTAGGAAACACAAGACACCTTTATCCTGGCATGTCTTCTCAGTCCTTCTCTGGGCCTCAGTTTGTTTCACAGGATTGGAAACCTGGGAAGTTAGATGCTTATCTCATCTGGAGAGGTGGTTCTGCTTTTGTTAAGGTGGAGCAGGAACCCTTAGCATCTGGATATGAGAATGGACATTTGCCTGCCCCCACCTAGGGATTCACCATTTGCTAAATGTGTGAGCTGTGGGCTCGGCCCTGGGGATGCTTAGGAACATGACTTGTCTTCCCCTGCCATGTGAAGGACACATGTGCCACAGAGCCCAGCTTTGTGCTTGGTGCCAGAAAGGCTCCCAGAGACAGGCAGGGCTGTGTTTAACCTGGAAGGATAAGCTGGGCCAGGCAGGAAATGGAAGTCCAGGTAGAAGGGAGGGGCCAAATTGCGGTACACACCATATGGGCTCAGGTTGGTCAGCCTGTGGAATGCATAGAGGCCAACGTGCAGGCCAGCCCGGATGCAGCAGGAGGGACAGTGGCTCCCTGTTTCTGGGAATTCTGCCAGTACCTACAGTGGTGCCTTTACTTGGCTTGCCTTTTTTCTTGACATGCAGGCAGCCTCTATCCCAGACTACAGGGGCCCTAATGGAGTGTGGACGCTGCTTCAAAAAGGGAGAAGTATTAGGTAAGTGGGCCAAGCGTGGCCTCCCACATGGGCTGAGCAAGGGCAGTGTGGGCCTGAGCTCCAGCTCCCTTCACCTTGCCTTCCCTCCGCCTGGTAGTGCTGCTGACCTGAGCGAGGCTGAGCCAACCCTCACCCACATGAGCATCACCCGTTTGCATGAACAGAAGCTGGTAAGAGCCCAAGGCGGCTGGTACACTTGGCAGAGCATCTTGGTGCTCAGTGGACAACTGCATCCTGCCTCTGTCTACCGCTTGACTCCCATGATGAGCACCCACCAAGTGGGTTAGACCCCGGGTTGGATCCTCCCCCTGCTTCCTCTCCAAGACAGAAGGGCAGCGCCCCCTCTGAACCATCTCATCCACAGCCAGCCTCAGACCCAGAGGTGCCAGTGGCCTTTCCCCTTTGTGATTCCTTTGCATTTTTCTGTGGATCTCAGAAGCCATCCTAGTCACAGGGGAGGCTTGTAGGAATTCTCTGGGGACCTTCTGCTGAACACCCTCAACCAAGGCACCGGTAGGGGTTGATCTGCTTGGGTCCGAAGGGACCTGAAACATCATGACCCACAAGAGCATGGATCCAGAGCAAAGTGACCCTTGCCAAAGCCCCAAGCCACTTCCCAACCTTGCTGGGACGGTACAGCCTCTTGCCCTCCCAGCCAATCTGGGTGCATCAGGGCTGGAGGGAAGGGCACAGCGCCACCCACCATAGGCCCTCTTGAGTCTTGGTGGTTGGTCCTATTGTGTGTTGTACTTTCAAAGGCTCTCTGTGGGGTTGGAGTTGTTCCTGGTCTTGGGAGCCATCAGCTGGGTTCAGAACAGCCTCTCTGTGGCCTTGTTTTGATATCCCCACCCTCTGACAGCCCTTCCCATTCCACCTTCCAGGTGCAGCATGTGGTGTCTCAGAACTGTGACGGGCTCCACCTGAGGAGCGGGCTGCCACGAACGGCCATCTCAGAGCTCCACGGGAACATGTACATTGAAGTGAGCAGTCCTAAGGGGACCCGGGAACTCCACGGGCAGGCGGGTCCCACTCACTGTGCCCTCTCCTCTTCAGGTCTGCACTTCCTGCGTTCCCAACAGGGAGTACATTCGGGTATTCGATGTGACGGAGCGCACCGCTCTCCACAGACACCAGACAGGCCGGACCTGCCACAAGTGTGGGGCCCAGCTCCGGGACACAATTGTGCACTTTGGGGAGAGGGGGACGTTGGGGCAGCCTCTGAACTGGGAGGCGGCAACTGAGGCTGCCAGCAGAGCAGACACCATCCTGTGTCTGGGGTCCAGCCTGAAGGTGCGTGCCAACGACACCATGAATGAGCTGAGCCCCCACCTGCCCAAGGGTGTCCAGCTCTGCAGCCCAGCACTCTACAGCCTTGTCCCTTGTGTGTGTGCTGTGTCTGTCCGTCTGTTCCCACAGGTTCTAAAGAAGTACCCCCGCCTCTGGTGCATGACCAAGCCTCCTAGCCGGCGGCCCAAGCTCTACATTGTGAACTTGCAGGTATCTCGGGTGCTGAGAGCCACATGCTCGGACCTGGGCCTTAGAATGCAGAGCCAGAGACACCCATGCACCAGGGCAGTCTGATAGGGTCCCCCGTGGGTGTTCAGGGAGCAACGACCGAGGCCACCTGGGCCGAGGCTGACAAGCCACTAGGAAGGATTGGGCTGCTTTTACCCTCATTTGGCTTTCCCTGTCCTCAGTGGACCCCAAAGGATGACTGGGCCGCCCTGAAGCTACATGGGAAGTGTGATGACGTTATGCGGCTCCTCATGGCCGAGCTGGGCTTGGAGATCCCTGCCTATAGCAGGTGAGTGGGCCTCCGCAGCAGCCCGTTTACCCGCACCTCATGTGCTGGGCCTTGTCTGTCTTCTTTCATGAGCTGAGCGTGGAGGAGGCTCTGAGGTGTTCGCAGCGATGTCTGAGGCGTGACTGAGGCGTGGTGGTCTCCAGAGGGCCTGACCTTGGTGTTTGGCCGAGACTATGCATGGGCCACTCGTGCGCCAGCTGATGGTGCACAGAATCCCTAAGGGGAGAGGGATTCTGCCCGCATGCTGCTGCTCCAGGCCTCCCCATGGAGCTCTCTGAGATGCCTGGTGGGAAATGTCTCGAGGGGACGTGCACTCAGCAGTCTGGTCAGACAGAATCTGTGCTTGGTTTTGGGAGTTGGCGTATTTTGGGAAAGCTTAAACTTGTGCTTTAATACAGAATTTGTGCTAATTTAGACTTGGTGTATGTATTGAGTAAAAAGTTTACACTCTCTTTCTCTGTGAATTTTCAGGGTCTTATAGGGGAAATCAATAACTTCTTTTAATCAAAGGGTTCAAGAATTAAGGATCCCTTCGCCTTCTGGGCCTGGCACTTCTTGTATGTTATGTGTGTGGTGTTCTGTGATGTGGGCTATCGTGTACTGTATTTTTTTTTTTTTTACATTAACTTAGCTCATTTTCCTTATCAGTGCTTATCTGTATCTTAAGTTATGATCTGTGGTTCTACATCTCAGTAAGACACATGGTTTCTTCACGGTGTCGTCTGTAGGCCACGCCTCCCTAGTCAGCTGGGAAAGGGGAGAGGGTCTGGTCCACCTGCCCCTGGCCTTACAAGTCAAAGGTGGGGCCCAGAGTTGCTAGTGACTCATCCCTGGAGACGGAGGCAGCCCTGGGGCCACTGCTGCCCCGCCCTGTGTGTGCACGCTGCTCAGTGGTGGATGAGGACACGGAGTTCTGAGGAGACCAAGCTAGCTAATGTGGGCACTGACCTTTAGTGACACCTGAGAGGTGACCTCTCCCACATCCGTTCTGCAGCTTGGTAACAAGCTGCCACCAACTGGAGCCCAGCCGCGGTTGACACGGGAGGGAAGGGGATGGGAAGGCAGGGACCGCAGACAGCTTTCCCGAGCTGGGGAGGGTGTGACTTCGAGAGGCTCCCAGGCCTGCCTGATGCAGCTTTCCCTTTTTGGCAGGTGGCAGGATCCCATTTTCTCACTGGCGACTCCCCTGCGTGCTGATGAAGAAGGTAGCCACAGTCGGAAGTCGCTGTGCAGAAGCAGAGAGGAGGCCCCACCTGGAGACCGGGGTGTACCACTTAGCTCAGCCCCCATTCTAGGGGGCTGGTTTGGCAGAGGCTGCACAAAACGCACAAAAAGGAAGAAAGTGACGTAACCTGGTGCTCAATGAAGAACAGCTGGCACTTTGCAAATGGCCAGTGTCACGGTGAAGGCTGGGTTGTCCCACAGGTCTAATGAGAACTTTGGGGATGACGTTTTCACCATGACATCTTTAGCCATTTGTCCTTGCAGAAGCCCCTTGCACTGCTGCGGTTGTCTCCTGATACAGCTTGGCCATCCTCTATGTCAAGAGGTGGCAGCCGCCCCTTTCTGTGAGAACGGAACTCGGGTTATTTCAGCTCTGGCCCGCAGAGGAAGCGCCCAGCTGCCTTCCCTCATTCACCAGGCCAGTCTCAGGGCCTCACCCCATTTCTACTACTAATGAAAAAGTGTGAACTTTATAAAACCCTCTTTCTGTACTGAATGTGCGGTGGAGGGATGGCTCCGAGCCTCGGCTCTATGCAGACCTTTTTATTCCTATTAAATATTTCTCTGCACTGGCCTCCAGTGTCCGCGAGTGGTTGTCGCGGGCTCCCCAGGCGCAGGTCCACTGCCTGGCAATGTGGTCCTGGCTTAAAAACTCCACAATGATGAATATTATTATGCCAAAAAATAACAAGGAAAAAAAAAACCCTGCTTGGGACAGCGCCCCGTGGGGGTTCATGGAGGCGGCGGCGGCGGCGGGACCCCCCGCGCTCCGCACTGCCAGGCCCGCCCTTTGCCAGGAGTAGGCGGTGCGGAGAGGCCAGGTGTGGGCAGGGGGCGGGGCTCTGGCCGTGCGTGTGGGGGGGCGGGACCGTCGGGGTCTCACGCTATTGGCCGTGCGCGGAGGTGCGGTGGGGCGCAGCCTTCGAGGGCGGGGCACGGTCCGGAGTGCCCGTCGCGGGTCCGGGACGGCGGAGGCGGGACTCGGGTCGGCGGCTCACACCATTGGCTGTAAGGAGCGGGTGAGGCCCGCGTGACGGCGGTTGCGCATGCGCCAGGCGGGCGGCGGCGCTCGGAGTCGCCGGGAGCTGCCAGGCTGGCTGCGCCGCCGCTGCGGAGCCATGATCCGGAATGGGCGCGGGGCTCCTGGCGGCGCAGAGCAGCTGGCCCCGGAGGGCAGACGCGCTGTGCGGGTGTGGTGCGACGGCTGGTGAGCACAGGGCCGGGGCGGGCTGTGGGGTCGCCGGGGCCGGCTTCTTTTCGGAGCGCTGAGCCGGCCGTTACACGGGGACCGGGCCCCCGTTCCAGGTAGCGTCCGCGTCCGGCGTGGGCCGGGGCTGCCAGGCTGCGAGGCGCGCCCGCCGGGAGGGTCGGGCTCCAGAGGCTTCGCGCCCTATCGTGGGCGCCCCCGTCTGTCCGTGGCGGAGGCCTCATCCGGTCGCGACGACCCATCCAGTGCAGCCACCGCGCTGAGATCTGGAGCGAAGGCCTCCCCGCTTCTCCGTGACCACCAGACACCAGCTTGCCCGGCTGCAGCCCAGGGTTCCCCTGGCCCTTGGGCGAGCGCCCCTGTAGCTGGACAGCAGGTGTGACCTGCCTGTTCGAGACCCGCAGTGTCTCAACTGCGGGAGGAGGACCTGGGTCCTCCTCCGCGGGTCTGGAATTCGATCGGCCTTCTCTTGCCAGACAGAGGGCATTGTTTTCAGAAAAGTTTGGGGTTGTCAACAAGTGAAAGGAAGATGACCTTTACTGATAATTTGCTGTCTCTGATCCTTTCACATGCCTAACGGACGGCACGTGAGTTGCCACGAAGGTTAGCCCTTCCTAGGAGAAAACGGGACCTTGTTCTCTTTGTCTGAGTCACCTCTTGGGAGAAGGAATGTGGCTTTGTGTCAGTGGACTTTGACCTTGCCCTGATCAGGCTCCAACCCCATGTGCTTGTAGGCTGCAGTGACTAGACCCAGTCCCATTCCAGGCTGTGCTCCACTGGCCCAGCCTCTGACGCCTCCTCCCCTCCAGCCTGTCCAGTGGGTACATGGGCCCACCAGACTTGACCTTGCATGTCTGCTGGGGATCCGTGCACTGTGGCAGGGGTGCTGGGTGCCCATGCTGGGAGGAAGCAGTGACACTCATGGAGCAGCTCTGTGTACTGTGTGGGGCTGCCAGGGTCACATCTCTCCCTGAAGAGGCAGGGACAGCTTCGTCCACTCTTGAGGGGATGGGCAGCTGCTGTAAGGAAGAGGCAAATAACCCAGGCCAGTGGGGCCCAGTTTGTGGCAGGGCTGTGTAGCCTTGGGCTTGAGAGTCAATGTGTTCCCAGACCCAGATTTGTGAATGAAAACTCTAGAACCAGGTGGCAAGGCAGTGGCTGCTCACACTGAGAGTGAAGTCTACTAAGCTTCAGAGACCACTGGGGTGGAGGAAACAGGATCTTCAGGGCCAGTGATTCCCAGGGCCACCTTCTGTGGTTGGGTTTGTTTTGGGGTGGCCCCAGGGACTCTTCACTTCTCTCAAGGCAGTCGAGGATCCAATCCCACGCCAAGAGTTAACACTGGCTTATTTTGAAGTGAGTGCCCAGGGCAGTTTATATTTGGTGAGGGGATAGGACAAGGACAGAGTGCTCAGAGGTGTGGGACACGGGGCCCTGCAGCTTTCAGTGGGTTCCGGTCTGTCCTACACCCACCAGTCCTCTGGACCCGGCCAGGCCTTGACATTCCTGCTGCTGCTACCCTTTCTAGATCTGGCACAGAGGTCACACCGTTAGGCCCAGAAGCCAGTGGGGTGGAGAACTGAGCACCTGTACCCCGAATCCCAGCCCCAGGGCTCCCAGCAGCAACTTCTCAGAGCACTTCCTAAGGTGTCCTCAGAGGAGCAAAGCTTTGCCCTGAAGCCATAGGGCTACCTGGTTCCCACCCTTGGCATGGGGACCAGCTGCTCTCTCTTTCTCCACAGCTATGACATGGTGCATTACGGCCACTCCAACCAGCTGCGCCAGGCACGGGCCATGGGTGACTACCTCATCGTGGGCGTGCACACTGATGGTATGCACAGGCAGCCTCGCCCACCCACTGCCCCACAGCCCTCCTGTGGGTTGCGCCTGTTGACTGAAAGCCTGCAAACCTGGGATTCCCTTGCCAGGACATAGCTGCAGGGGAGGGCACTGTAGGCTCACCCAGCCGGCCCCAGCTGAGGATGGCCTAATGCCTTTCCCATCTTGCACTTCCTGTCCCAGCTCAAGAGAAGGGGCATCTGCTCCTCACCACCGCCAGCATGGGTCCCAGCCCCTCAGGGGCTGAGCACCTGCTTGTTGGAAGGAATCCCTGCCTTTGCCTGAGACTCTCAAGGGGGAGAGAGCCACCCAGTTGATCAGCACTAGTGGGCTAAGGACTGGCAAGAGACGCAGCCTGCCCTCTGCCCTCATGTGTGGCTACAGCTGGGGGCTGAGAAGCGACCTCCTATCCAAGGGGCCAGGTGGGCTGGGGTCCCCAGTGTCCCCCTTGTTCTTTTCCTAGAGGAGATTGCCAAGCACAAGGGGCCCCCGGTGTTCACTCAGGAGGAGAGATACAAGATGGTGCAGGCCATCAAGTGGGTGGATGAGGTGGTGCCAGCGGCCCCCTACGTCACTACACTAGAGACTCTGGACAAATACAACTGTGACTTCTGTGTTCACGGCAGTGAGTGTTGGGGATGGGACCTGGAGTCCTGGGGATGTTAGGTGGCTCAGGATCAGATCTGCTGGTGGGACATCCAGGGACAGGGAGCCTCCATGCCCTTCGAGGATCTGAGACTACCTAGAAATGGGCACATGGACACTAGAGCAGGCCAGGGGCTTGGAGGGTCCTGGGCCCTGAAGGTCCTGATGGCTTTGGGTTAAGGATCCATGTCCTTGTGTGTTATTGCTTAGATGACATCACTCTGACTGTAGATGGCCGGGACACCTATGAGGAGGTAAAGCAGGCTGGGAGGTACAGGTGAGTCTCTACCTCGAGCCCAGCTGTCCAGGGAGCTGGGCACGGGGCTCCCTCCAGCTAATGCTTTGCTATTTCCTGGGAGCCCATAATGGAGCGTCTGAGTCCTGGGGACTTGAGGGAAGGGGGCAGCATTGTGGGGTGCACCTGGTGGCCCTCGCCATTTGGTGCTGCAGACTCATGGTCCCAAAGCTCCAAAGGCACAGCTTTGTGAGGTGATGGCTGTGGAGCTTGGGGGATGTGGCTGGCACTGCCGGGGAGCTGGCACTATATCTCAATTACCAAACGTTAGGGAGCACAAGGCCAATGGCTCCTGCATGGGATGCTGCAGCCAGGAATTCGCTTGGCCACAGATACTCACTGGGCAGGACATGGGCATGAGGGAGGCAGGAGCAGAGCCACCACCCCAGTGCCCGCCCTCTACCTACCATTGCATACCTGTGCCCCAGTGAGGGTCCTTTCCATGCTCCCATCCCTCCCTTCAGTCAGTAAAAGAATGGAGGCCTTCCTCACGTTCCCAGCCCAGGTTTTGTCGTGGCCTTGCACAGAGAGGGGATCCTCAGTCTTCGGGCAGCTGTAGGTTCTGCCACAGCGGGACCGCTAGTGTCCCCAGTAGTGGTAGCTGGAGGCAGAGCCTTGCAAGTGCCCCAGGAAGAGACCCCACTCCCTCTCTGTCCCCCAGAGAGTGCAAGCGTACACAGGGAGTGTCCACCACAGACCTTGTGGGCCGCATGCTGCTGGTGACTAAAGCCCACCACAGCAGCCAGGTGAGTAGGGGGCAGAATCCCCGAGGCCCCTGGGTCCAGGTCGCCATGGGAAAGGATGAGCATCTCCCTGCCCCCTCAGGGCCCTCCTGCCCACACTCCCCATCCCCGCCTGGTCCTGGGGTGGCCACGCGTGGAGGGCAGGCCCTTCAGCCCTGCTGTGCTCTTCTGTGCAGGAGATGTCCTCTGAGTACCGGGAATATGCAGACAGTTTTGGCAAGGTGAGTGTGGCCATGCAGGGGAGCTGAGCACACAGCTACAGAGGCTACCCTCAGCCGCCTGTCCCAGCCATCCCTTGGGGAAAGGCCAGCCCAGAGCCTCACCCTCCACCCTGCTGGCCAGCAGTGACCGCCAGGCTCAGCCGACTGATGGGTGCTGGGAGGGAGGGCAGTCAGGTGGTGGCACTGGCTGGCCAGTCACAGCAGCCACTGTTTGGAGGAGGAGCAAGAACTGCCCGTGGACAGGTGGCCTCTAACCAAGTGGCCGGGTCCTTTCTCCCTTTGTAGCCCCGTCACCCGATACCCGCCGGGGACATACTTTCCTCAGAAGGCTCCTCCCAGGTGACCAGAGGGTGGTCTCAGGGTGCCAGGTCCCTCCCAAGGGCTGTGTGCACTGGCCACCCGGTTCTGGGCCTCCTCCTGGCGGTCAGTGGCTGGGCTGAGGTGGTGTCAGCTGTGGTGCCTACTATGGCTGTGGGTGCGCCACAGTCCCACCTGCTACCTGGCCTGGCAGTGTGTCCCCTGCCCGAGGTGACTGCCTGGAAATGGGTTGCTGGCAGGCAACAGCTGAGGGTTTGGTGACCTGGCAAGGGCAGCACCTGGGAGGCCTCCCCTGCCAACCTGCTCCCTCTCTCGGCTTACAGTGCCCTGGGGGGCGGAACCCCTGGACTGGGGTATCCCAGTTTCTGCAGACATCCCAGAAGATCATCCAGTTTGCTTCTGGGAAAGAGCCCCAACCAGGGGAGACAGTCATCTATGTGGCTGGCGCTTTTGACCTGTTCCGTATCCTCTGGACCTCTACTGCTCCCTATGTGTGCCACGTGGGGTGGGACCCAGGGGCCTCACTTGACTCCTTGGAGCCCCCAGACTGGGCTGGGTTGCAGGGGAGCAGCTGTTGGAGGGAGGATGGCGGGAGGCCCCTGGGCACGAGCTGTCGGAGGGAGGATGGTGGGAGGCCCCTGGGCACCAGCTGTCAGGGAGTTGCCCCCTGCCATCCCCTTCCCAGCTACTTCTTAACCTGGGCACAGACATTGGGCATGTGGACTTCCTGGAGAAGGTACACAGGCTGGCAGAGAGGCCCTACATCATAGCTGGCTTGCACTTTGACCAGGTCACTGCCCAGTGCCCTCTTGCTCCCTGGGCCCCTGGGTAGCTGATAGGCCCTTAAGGGGGCCCTAAGAGTTGGGTGCAGATGGTCTCTGGGAGGAGGAGGTCTGAGGTGAAGTCAAAGGAGACCCTGGGGGGTGATCATGGGCTTCTGGGGTCCAGGTCTGTCCTGTCTGGGCATCCCCACAAGGGCGGGCATCCTCCTCGACCTCTTCCCACAAGGGACAGCAGGGAAGGGTCATACCCTGTCCACCTGAAGTCTCTGGGCTGAGCCAGCATCACTCTGGCCACAGGAGGTCAATCACTACAAGGGGAAGAACTACCCTATCATGAACCTGCATGAGCGGACCCTGAGTGTGCTGGCTTGCCGGGTGAGTGGGGGCCAGGAGCCAGCCCAGGAATGGGGGGACATCCCTACAACATCTCCCCACCAAGGGCTCCCTGAACCAGGGCAGGGCCACATCCAGCACTCCGAGTTCTGTGGCACCTGCCCATACCTGTTTGGTGAGGCAGGAGTTGGGGTGGCCAGATCTCCAGGTGCTGTTCCTTCTCGACTCACAGAGAAGCCCAAGGGGTCCCCAGCCAGCCCAGCCCATCCCTGCTACTCACTGGCAGCCCTGCCCCATGTCTGGACTGTCTCCCACCACCCGCTGGCCCTGGCTTAACAGTAGCAGAGACCAAGCAAACCTTTCTGCCCACTGTCCCCACAGTACGTGTCAGAAGTGGTGATTGGGGCCCCATACGCAGTCACAGCAGAGCTCCTAAGTCACTTCAAGGTGAGGCTCCGCATGGGCTGGGAGTGCCGTCTGGCCGTGGGCTCCTAGGTGGGGCCTAGGAGGTGCCTGGGCTGAGGAATGGGCAGGGTCAGCTCTCCTAACCCCGGGGCCTGTGCTGGGCTGTGGGTGGCGACGGTGGCTGCCTCCCTGGGGAGGGCTCCTGACCCCCCTCCTTCTCCAGGTGGACCTGGTGTGTCACGGAAAGACAGAAATTATACCGGACAGGGATGGCTCCGACCCATACCAGGCAGGTCATGGCCCTCGCTGGGCACAGGGGTTGCCATTGGCACTTCCCACTTAATGCCTCACTGTACCTGCCTGGGAAACAGGCACAGTGGCCACAGCTGCTCTGACTGCACCACTCCCACGGGACCCTGGGTGCTGGTCTCTCTCTGGGACAGGGCACTGGATGGGTCCTAGGGAGGTCAGCAGGAACCTTCATCCCCCTCCTCCTCTCTGGACCCCAGGAGCCCAAGAGAAGGGGCATCTTCCGTCAGATTGACAGTGGCAGCGACCTCACCACAGACCTCATTGTCCAGAGGATCATCACCAACAGGTGAAGCTGGCAGGGGACACTTTGGAGCCACCTCGTAGGCGCCCTCCACTAGACTCACCCTGCCCTCCCCCCAGGTTGGAGTATGAGGCGCGAAACCAGAAGAAAGAAGCCAAGGAGCTGGCCTTCCTGGAGGCTGTCAGGCAGCAGGCAGCCCAGCCCCTGGGGGAGTGAGATGGTGGCTTCTGACCTGGTGGAGGCTCTGGCCAGCCCTCACCCTGCTCTGCTTCTGCACCTTCTGCATTTGCCATAGGACTCTGGGCCGCCCTCTCTAACTGGCCTGGCTATGGAAAGGCTGGTGAGGACTTTGCCTCTTGCCTGCTTTCAAGGCACCTGGTTCACAGCAGGCTCTCTGCCCTTTCAGTGAAGTTGCTCAGAGAGGGCGTCCAGCACCTGGACAGAGGCCACACTGACTGCCCACCGAGCTGTGGTGGGAAATGCAGAACAGAGGGCTTTAGGGAGCAGTGACCAGGGTCACCCCTTTAGTTCTCTGGGTACAGACCATGCCACCTCCCACTTGGCACCCCCCAACACAGTGTCCTGCCACCTGGAAAACGTGCTTGCCTTTCTCCCTGGCAGCTTCCTGGCTCTCCTTATGGACTCCATTCTGTTTGAATATAATGGCTAATGTAAATCTCTTTGGTATAACCAAATAAAGCCTGGTGGCAGTGCTGTGCGCGGTTCCCCGCCCTGCTGGGAAGGACTGGGGAACCACCCACCCAGCAAGGAATGCCTCTTGGCCCTTGTGGACATCCCCACAAGGGCAGGCACCCTCCCCAATTTCTTCCCACGAGGGACAGCCGGGAGAGGGCATGCCCTCAGAATGCACCCAGCAGCCGGTAGGGCAGCGGGCAGCCTGGCAGTGAGTGGAACCCCAGCCTCCAGCCCTCCAAAGTGTGGGGCTGCCCCCTACAGCAAGGGAAGCTAGAGTAGGGAGGAGAACCAGGGTGGAGGCTCCTTGACCCTGCAGCGGCCATGGGATCTCTGCTTCCTGCACCTGTCAGGGCCCGCCTGGAGCAGCCCAGAGGCCAACAAGGCTCTTATGGCAGCCTCCGCTGTCCTCTGCTTTTGTAAGGTCGACCTCACCACCTAGCACAGGAGCCGGAGGTGAGGTGCACCCGAGGCTCTCCCACAGCCCAGGAAGGCAGTGTCTCACCTTGCTCTCCTAGCCATGAGCCAAGGTGTGAGAAGCACAGGCAGGCCATCCTGGTCCCACCAGGCCCCCACCTTCAGGAGTGGGGTGGTGCCAATGCTCCCCCTCAACCCCTGGGCTTTGGGGTCCCCTGAGCAGAGGGACCAGCCAGTCCCCCAAGATTGGGGCAGGGGCTGCCTGGGCCCCAGGCTGGGGGAGGGTGGAAAGGCCCCAAGTGTGCTGCCTGGGCCTGGCCCTGTTCCCTTACCAGCACTGGAGGTCAGGGCCCACACCAGAGACCCAACCACAGAGGGAGAACCCACCCGTCTCCCACCCTCAGCTCTGAGAGGCATGTTCCAGGCCTCTGGAGCCAGGGCTCAGGCCCCCAACTCTTCTTGCCCCTGCTCTCTTGGACCTGGCCTGGCCAGAAGGGATGGGGGAAGAGGAAGGCAGCCAGGGGCTCTAGCCCGTGCCCTCACAGATTGGGCTCTCAAGTGTGGGTGCAAAGGAATGGGTGAAGACACTGGGGACAGTGCCAGCAGTGGCCCTGCACTTGCCCCCAGGGAACAACAACGCTAGGTTCGCCTTCACCTTGGGCTGGGGTCCTTCCAGGCATGGGTCCTGGCCAGCTTCACCCGGGGGGATCTGAAAACCTCTGGGCTGCCCAGGCCAACTTTGCCCTGCTGCCACACACCCCGATGCCCTCTCCTACCCATGTTTGGGGACTTCCAGGCCCGGTACCCCTCGTGGTCCGACTGCCTATCATTCAGCACTCCTCATTCCGAGGCAGCCTTATTTATTTATTTACCATTAACTGCAGGGTGGGCGGAGTAGGGGAGAGCTGGAGCGCCATCCCGCACCCGGCGGGGCCCGGAATCCCGGAGTGGGACGGTAGGGGCGGGGTCCCCATTGGTGCCAGGCGAGGTCCAGGTCTGGGGTCCGGGCTCAGGGGCGCGGCAGTCGACTGCGCGCAGGGACAGGAAGATGTCCACCTTGCACTGGAAGGTCCCGAGGCCGTCGGGGAGCCGCTCGCACCTCTGCAGGTTCGGGGCAACGTCCTGGACGCACAAGGCCTGGGACAGGTGGGTGGAGGCTGAGGGGCCGCCGCGCCCCAACCCCTGTCCTGCCGCCGCACCCCCCCCAACAGCTCCTGGCCCACTAGACTCACGAGACTCCGCAGCCTGGGGTGCAGCTCGAGGGAGGCGCCGGCTGGGCCCGGGGGTTGCGCCCCGCTGTGGAGCTGGGAGCGCCGCGCGTACGGGGACCTGCGGAAGCCAGACAGCAGCCCCGCAGCGCGGCCCACAGAGTAGGAGTTGCGCCCCGTTGCTGACTTGTACCACGCGAGGCCGGGCGGCGCCAGCAGCAGGCACAGCGCCAGAGCAGCAGCTGCCAGTGTCGCGGGCCGGGCCATGGGGCTGCGGACCGGTAGGCAGCGGCGTCGAGGCTCAGAGCAGCCACCTCCTGGGCCGCCTTTATATCTGCGGGGGGGCGGGGGCGGGGGCGGGCCGAGGCCCCGGTGGGCGGGCTGGCTGGGGGTGCAGCGAGCCCGCGCGCGGAGGACTGGTCGCACCTCTCCATCCCAGAGGAACCAGCACCGCGAGTGAGCACGGCACAGAGGTCTGGCTCTTGGTGGAAGCCCGATGCCCCCTCAAGCTTCCCACCCACACCGCTCGCGCCCTCCAGACCCGGCCTGGGTGGGCTTCAATGGGAGTAGGGGAAGGCCCAAGGGCGCCCAGCCCTAGGAATCGTTCCCCAGGAGGTCCGCAGTATTCCTGAGGCTGGAGAGGACCGCACAGTGCCCAGGGGGCGGGTTCTCCCACCCTAAGGGAGATTCTTGGCCGGAGTTTGGCCCAAGGCATCAGAGTCCGCGCGGCTTGCTGGGACCCTCATATCTTTCATGCCCATGGGGGAGGTTCCACCAGTAGGGCTACTACTGGCCGGGTCCTCTGGGAGCAGGGCAAGAAGGCCAGGCACTGACCTCAGGAAAGCCACATGAGGCACTGGAGCTCCAGGATTCCTGGCCTAGGATTGGAGGCCCCTCCCTGCCTAGCTCTGCCCCTGCGGGCCGGTGGCCTGGAAGCTCCTTCCACCTAGGTGTGCCTGGCACCTTCTTCATTCACGCAGCAGACACGGAGGTCCGGTCAAGCAGGAAATGGAGCTGACGGCAGAGCGCGAAGGGGAATTGCTCCAGGGATGAAGCAGAGAGGCCTGGGGGATGTTTTCAGAGGTCCCCAGAATTCTGGGCCTGTCTGGCAGGGCACACAGACTGATGCTCTCGACCGGACAGTACCCCAAAAGGGCCCTGAGCTTTCATAGGGAAGGCAGATGGCGGAGCAATGCAGGAGAGGGAGCAGAGGTGGCCCAGGAGAAGCCCCTGCTGTGCCCAGGAATCACAGAATTGGAGGAATCCAGGTGGCTGGGAAGCCAAGAGGCAGGCAGTTGGCCACAGCGGGTTGAGTTGAGCCTGCATATCCTGTCATTCAGGAGGAGGCGCCAGGAAGGACGGAAGCAGAGCACATTCCCTAGGAGAGGCTCCATCTCCCAGGAGACAGTGGGCACTCCAGGAAGGAGGGCAGGCAGGGGCCTGCCCCCACCAAGCCTGGGGAACCCAAGCCAGAGAACATCCAGGAAGCTCTGGGGCCACAGACCTCTCACCTGCGTCACTGCAGCCCCTGTGGGGGTCCCAGCCAGCATCCTGACTCCTCAGTATTGGCACCCATGCCCAGATCCAGACTTCGGTGCCTGCCCAGCACTGGCCAGATGTAGAAGTTTGCAGAGCGGCCAGGAGAAGCTCTGCGGGGCACCAGGCAGGACTGCTGGACACTCTCCTGGCAGGTGCCATTCAAGCTCACTGTGCCCTCACCATTTCATGCTCCCCCCAGGTCCTGGTCACGTCTTCTTTTAGATATGTCCTCAGGACAGGCACTGGCACTGCAGCCCTGACACCTGTGTTTCAGGGTTCCATGCTTCCCAGGTGTGATGGCAAATACTGAGGGTCAACTTGATAGGACTGAAGGAGGCAAAGTACTGTCCCTGGGTGTGTCCGTAAGGGTGGCGCTAAAGGAGATTCACATTTGAGTCAGTGGACTGAGAGAAGCAGACCCACCCTCAATCCAGGTGGGCACCATCTTATCAGCTGCCAGTGTGGCCAGGATACAAGCAAGCAGAGGAACGTGAAGGACTGGACTGGCTGAGTCCTCTGGCCTCCATTTCTCTTCCATGCTGGGTGCTTCCTGCTCTTGAACCACGAACCCCAAGTTGTTCAGCTTTTGGACTTTTGGACTCACACCAGTGGTTTGCCAGAGGCTCTCGGGCCTTTGGCCACAGACTGAAGGCTGCACTGTCAGCTTCCCTACTTTTGTTTTGGGACTTGGACCAGCTTCCTTGCTCCTCACCTTGCAGATGGCCATTGTGGAACTTCACCTTGTGATTGTGTGAGTCAATTCTCCCAATAAACTCCCTCCCTAGATAGGTCTATCCTATACGTCCTGCCCCTCTAGGGAACTCTGACACAGATTTCTGGTGAGTTCTGGTCTAGTCCCCAGGGTGCTGTGAGGAAGGAAGCGTGTCAAGAGGCTCACACTGGGCATGGGGCACTTGCCCTGTGCATGCCAAGGGCTCCCTAGGTTATTGGACACAGCCTGTGCCGTCTCCATCCAGAAGCAGCCTCAGACCCTGGGGCTGGGCCACCCTTCCCTAGGCAGGGGACCCTCAGACATGTGTGGACATACTTCTCAGTGTCAGGACATCAATACCTACACTGCAAGGGGCCCAGCCCCAATGAGGAGCTGCCATCAGTCCCAGTGAGAGAGAAGGGATAGAGAGAACAGGAGCCCACTCAGAGATGGTGGCCATCAGTCTGGAGGGACCATGAGCTGGAGACAGTAGCTGCCAGCTGTGCATGACCAGGTTCACTCAGAGCCCAAGGAAGGGTTCCAGGGCCACCGCAAGGCTTCCAGCAGGCAAGAGCATGCCCCAGGCCCTGTTTCATCCTGCTCTTTCTCCTCTTAAGAGTTGTGACTCAGGATTTGATGTGGGCCTTGGCAGTGTTTCACAGAGATGTTTATTCATGAGTTTTCATATCAAAACACATGGAGACCGCATCAATATGCCAAGAACACAGGCACCCAAAGGCCTCCGGCAAGATTTGAGTAGTTTAATGAGTTTTACTTATTAGATAAAAGTGTCAACATCGTGATGGAAAAAAAAACGAAGCTCCAGCCCTCATTCCACCTTGTTGCAGCCCAAGAGAACTGTCCCCAACAGCGACTACAGCCACTGGCGCCAGCATGAGGAGGGGTCTCAGGACGCCACCTCCAATGAGGGCAAGGCTGGGCCCTCACTCCTTGAACTTCCACTCCTGGCGACACATGGGGCAGTGCTGCTGCACCTGCTGCGCGTGAAGCCACTTGAGGATACAGTGCATGTGGAAGCAGTGGGAGCACTGGCCCCACACCAATGGGCAGTCGTCGCCGGGCACCTTGCCTGCAGGGGGGCGGGGGGGGGGAAGAGAGGATGGGCGTGACCAGGCTGGACACAGAGCATGTGACAAGTCAGGCAGAGGCGCAGGGAGGAACCCTGGGCAGTGTAGTTTCTCATGTTTCAGAAAAGCCGAAATCAGGAGAGTTACCCAATCAGTCTCCTGACTAGATTGCCCCCAGGCAAAGAGCAGCAATGACCAAGACAGGAGGCCCCCACCCAGGACAACTGCAGCAGGCACTCATCTGAGGCGGTGACAAGGAGCTCTGGCCTAGCCCACCATGTCTCCCCTGTGCTTGAGACTGGGGAAAAAGGGCATTGTCCGACCTACAAGCCCTGGGGCCCATCTGCAGACACTTGATCTGTGATGCCAAGAAGGTCATATGAATGGTCAAGGCACCAAGGAGACTCCCATCTGGGTAGTGAACAGGTCTCTTGATCAAGGGCAGGAGGGGTGGGGCCTGGGGACCCAGAAGACTCTTCCTAGACATCTAGGATTGGGTGTGCTGCCCGGGGGCTGGAGACACCGTGCTGATGGGCAGCTGTGGATGGGCCCTGCCAGCTGAACAGCACTGCATCCATCTCTCATCTGCTACCTCAAAGGGCTCTGCCTCCCAGGACAGGCACAGGCTGCGGGCACTGGCGCAAACACCTAGAAATGCTCTCTCCATGGAGAGGGCCTGGTACAGAGAAGGATGCTCGATGCTTGTATCACCAATGATCAAGAGAAACAAGCATCCCTGATCTCCAAGAACCTGAAGACCCCATGGAACAGCTGCAGCCAGCTGAGCACAGCAAGTCCCAGCCTTAGCCCCACAGCAGGGTCAGCCTGGCATTGTGGAGCTGGAGCTCTCAGCTGCCCCAGTCCTGGCAGCACCAGCCCCACAGCAAGCCGGCTCCCAGCCCCAGGAGGACCCGCCCATGGGGGCTTTCTAGCCTCAGCACAATTCTGCTTGAAATCACCTCTTTCAAATTAGAGTTGTCAAGGACAGGGGTCTGGGCCACACCAAGTCCTGGGGGAAGGCTAATTGGGACAAAGGTGCCGCTTCATTCTAGTGTGTCTGCCACGTGAAGCTGGCCTGGGGTGTCTGATGAGTCTGAGGATGCACTGAGGCACTGACGGTGACTCATTAGAGGACCTGCCCATCTCCCTGATTGCATTTTTTAAATTAAAATACCTCTGGGCAACATTCATTGTTACCAGAGTCCTCTGGGATGCGGAATGGATTCATTGTTTACCAGCCTCCGGCTCCCAGGGTCTTTGTTGAACTTAGTCACTTTGAATTTTTCACAGTTCAATTTTAGCAAAAGAAACCTGGGGCTGCTTATCCTCTATGGAAAGCACAGAAGACTTGTCAAACACTGTGCCTTAAAACTGACTCACTAAAGGCTGGGCAGGGTGGCTCACACCTGACGTCCCAGCACTCTGGGAGGCTGAGGCAGGCGGGTCACCTGGGTTCGGGAGTTCCAGACCAGTCTGGTCAACATGGTAAAACCCTGTCTCTACTAAAAATACAAAAATTAGCCAGACGTGGGGGCGCATTCCTGTAATCCCAGCTACTCAGAGTCTGAGGCAGGAGAATCCCTTGAACTCAGAAGGCGGTGGTTGCAAGTGAGCCGAGATGGCGCCACTGCACTCCAGCCTGGGCGAAAGAGCAAGGCTCCATCTCACACACACAAAAAGCAAGCCCAGACGATTGTGGTGGTGTGCTACCTGGCAGGGTGAGGCAGGACAACTGCTGGAGCCCAGGAGTTCAAGTCCAGCTAGGGCAACATAGTGAGACCCTGTCACTAGAACAACAACAGAAACAACAAAAAATGGCGGGCACGGAGGCTCACACCTGTAATTCCAAGCTGAGGCCGGCAGATCACAAAGTCAGGAGTGAGACCAATCTGGCCAATACAGTGAAACTCTGTCTCTACTAAAAATACAAAAAAAAATTAGCCAGGTGTAGTGGTGTGCACCTGTAACCCCAGCTACTTGGAAGGCTAAGACAAGAGAATTTCGTGAACCGGGGAGGCAGAAGTTGCAGTGAGCTGAGATTGTGTCATGGCACTCCATTCTGGGTGACAGAGCAAGACTCCATTTCAAAAAAAAAAAAAAGAGCCTCTATTATCAATATGGGCATTCACCTGGCCCCACCAAAATACACCTGGTTACTTGGGGTAGTGAGAAGGAGCTTCTCAGCACTCCCTATTCCCCACTGTCCTCTGGGGAGTTCTTCCTATCCTCCCTGGGCAAAGCCCTGGCCCTTGCTTCTGGTTTACATTCATTTTGGTGTCGTGAAAAACCATTTCATTGGTGTAAAACTCTGCTTTCAACCTAAATGTAATCAAACATCTCCACTTTACAGAACTTACTGGGGACAGAGAGAATGCACAAGACACTTATAAAGAAAAAATGTGATAAGCCTGAAGATAAAGCACCCTGCAAAGAAACATACCATGTTTTTAAGAGAGTCAAATGTCTTGAAAAAGTTAAAGTTGGATAGAGGAGGGGGTTGTAGATTACAGGGCTAAGAAATGGATTAATGTTGAAAAGTTGAGTCCTGGCCAGGTGTGGTGGCTCACACCTATAATCCCAACACTTTGGGAGGCCAAGGCAGGCAGATCACCTGAGGTCAGGAGTTTAAGGTCAGCCTGGCCAACATGGCGAAGCCCCATCTTTACTAAAAATACAAAAATTATCCCAGTGTGGTGGTGAGCACCTATAATCCCAGCTACTTGGGAGGCTGAGGCAGGAGAATTGCTTGAACCTGAGAGGTGGAGGTTGCAATTCACACCACTGCCTGGCCAACAAAGCGAGACTTCATCTCAAATAAATAAATTAATTAATTAATTAATTAAAATAAATAAATAAAAGTTGAGCCCTGGGCCAGGCACAGTCCCTCATACCTGTAATCCCAGCACTTTGGGAGGCTGACGCAGGCATATTGTGAGGTCAGGAGTTCGAGACTAACCTGACCAACATAGTGAAACCCCATCTCTACTAAAAACACAAAAATTAGCCAGGTATGGTTAGCACATGCCTGTAATTCCAGCTACTCAGAAGGCTGAGGAAGGAGAATTGCTTGAACCCAGGAGGCAGAGGTTGCAGTGAACCAAGATCACCCCACTGTACTCCAGCTGGGCGACAGAGCGAGACGTTGTCTCAAAAAAAAATAAAATAAAAGCCGAGTCCTGGCTCAAACCACTCAACCATAAAAAAGACATTTGGGGACAGCTGGTGAAACAAGAAGCAGGAATGACTGTGAAACTGCCAGATGTACAACAGTGGTGGGTAAAAAGACACATGGCTGAAGTGTGTGGGAAGATGCATCAGATATAAAATTTTAAATCATTAGTCATGGCCGGGCGCAGTGGCTCACACCTGTAATCCCAGCACTTTGGGTGGCCGAGGTGGGTAGAACACGAGGTCAAGAGGTCGAGACCATCCTGGTCAACATGGTAAAACCCCATCTCTACTAAAAATACAAAAAATTAGCTGGGCACGGTGGTGCGTGCCTGTAAATTCCAGCTACTCAGGAGGCTGAGGTAGGAGAATTGCCTGAACCCAGGAGGCGGAGGTTGCGGTGAGCCGAGATCGTGCCATTGCACTGCAGCCTGGGTAACAAGAGCAAAACTCCATCTCAAAAAAAAAAAAAAAAAAATCACTAGGCACAAAAAATAAAGCTAATATGGAAACATGATTTGCCGTTTTTCAATGTGCTGGAAAGGGAATGCCCTTATTCCATTCAACTTTTTTTTTTTTGAGATTGAGTCTTGCTCTGTTGCCCAGGCTGGAGTGCAGTGGTGCAATCTTGGCACACAGCAACCTCCGCCTCCCAGGTTCAAGTGATTCTTCTGCCTCAGCCTGGAGTAGCTTGGATTACAGGCCACCCACCAACATGCCCGGCTAATATTTATGTATTTTCAATAGAGACAAGTTTTTGCTATGGTGACCAGGCTGGTATCAAACTCCTGGCCTGAAGCAATCCACCCACTGGCCTCCTAAAGCACTGGGATTACAGGTGTGAGCCATAAGGCCCAGCCTATGCCATTCAATTTTGAGACCTTTCAAGTAAAAAGTTTAATCTCTTTTTAATGCCATGTATTTCACAGCTGAGTTTCATCTTATCAAATGCAGTGAAAGGATCTTTATACTGACCTGGGTTCCAACCACCTGGCTTTTTTTCTATCAACTTTTCTTCAAGAAATGAAAATGAAAATGTGGGGCCGGGCGCATTGGCTCACGCCTGTAATCCCAGCACTTTGGCAGGCCAAAGCGGGCAGATCACCTGAAGCTGGAAGTTTGAGACCAGCCTGACCAACATGGAGAAACACCATCTCTACTAAAAATACAAAATTAGAAGGGTTTGGTGGTGCATGCTGGTAATCCCAGCTACTTGGGAGGCTGAGGCAGGAGAATCCCTTGAACCTGGGCGGTAGAGGCTACAGCAAGCCAAGATTGCACCATTGTACTTCAGCCTGGGAAACAAGAGCAAAACTCCATCTCAAAAAAAAAAAAGGAAAATGTGGGGATTTCCTGCAAGTATATTTAACAGGAGCCACTGAGGCTAGTCCAGCAGGCAGACAGCGGAAGGGACACTCACAGTCGGGGCAGCAGCCATTAAACGCCATCCTGCAGATGCCACAGTTCTCATCGTTGGCCACCCAGAGCCAAGTGGCCACGCCATTCCAGCACTTAATCTTCACCTTCATGGCAGCAGAGCCTGTACCCGAAGGGAAGAGGATGACAGGCTTAATTTAGTCTGCAGAACTAGAAGATTTAGGCACCAAAATAGGAATAAGCCTGGCACAGTGTAGTCTCAGCTACTCAAGGGGCCAAGGCAGGAGATCACTCCAGCCCAGGAATTCGAACCCAGCCTAGGAACATCGTAAGCCGTTTCTATTTTACTTTTCTTTTGTTTTTGAGACGGAGTCTTGCTCTGTCGTGTAGGCTAGAGTACAAGGGCGCACTCTTGGCTCACTGCAATCTCCGCCTCCCGGGTTCAAGCCGGCCTCCCAAAGTGCTGGGATTACAGACATGAGTCATCGCGCCCGGCCCGACTAATTTTTTTTTTTTAAGAGACAGTGTCTCACTATGTTGCCCGGCTGGCCTCACTGAGCTCAAGCAATCCTTCCACCTCGGCCTCCCAAGCAGCTGGGATTACAAGTGTGCAATGGCACACCCGACTTTCGACTTTTTTTTTTTAGATATGGGGGTCTCACTACGTTGCCCCAGCTGGTCTCAAACTCCTAGGGTGAAGCGATCCTCTTGCCTCGGCCTCCCAAAAAGTTTGGAGCACAGGCGTGAGCCCCGCGCCGGGCCCGTACCAAAACTTGTAAAGGATATGACTAGCAAATGTGAGATTGGAGACTTCGAGGTTGCAGGTGGAGACCAAAAACCCCGGCTCAAAAACCAAAAAGCAACCCGCAGCAGGTCTGCACCGGCTGCAGCCCGCTGAGGCCACTCCCGCAGGATCCCGCCCCGAGCCAAGCGCACAGCCCTCGGGCGGGCGCAGAAACAAGGACCCCCGCAGGTTCCCGGACACCCGCCGCGCCCGCAGCGCCCCCAGCCCTAGCAGAAGGGCGGGGCAGGCGGGGAGGGAGGGGAGCGCATGCCCCACTCCCAACGACCGCCGCCCAACCCCCTGCGGCCTCGCACCTTCGCCAACCTAATCACGCACGGCTCTGCCCGCCCTTCCGTTGGCAGCGCTGACGTCCGCGCGGGAAGGTATAAAAACGACCACAGTCACGGCCCGGCTCCCTCAGCAGCGCCCGCCGAGTCCCGCGCGGCAGTGCGCACGCGCTTCCCCGTCTCTCCCCGTCCCGCGCGCGCTGCGGTCCGCAGGCGGCCAATCACTAGCCGCTCCGAGGCCGTAGCACCGGAAGGCCTCACGCGGCGCCGGAGGTGACGTGCTGGCGTGCTGACGCGCGGGCTCGAGCCGATGCCCGATTCCGCGCCCGCCATGGCCGACAAAATGGACATGTCTCTGGACGACATCATTAAACTGAACCGGAGCCAGCGAGGAGGCCGCGGCGGGGGCCGGGGCCGCGGCCGGGTCGGCTCCCAAGGCGGCCGCGGCGGCGGGGCGCAGGCCGCCGCGCGAGTGAATCGAGGCGGCGGGCCTATCCGGACCCGGCCGGCCATCGCCCGCGGCGCGGCCGGCGGAGGCGGGAGGAACCGACCGGCGCCCTACAGCAGGGTGAGTGTGGAGGCCGGCCGCACCGGAGAGGGCAAGCCGGGGAGGCTGGCGGCGAAGGCCGAGCCCGGCTGGCTGATAGGGCTGGTGGAGCGGCCGCCCGGAGGTCCGGAGGGTGCGTGTGGGAGGGCGCATAGGGGGTGGTGGGCGGGGGCGAGGTCGTTCATTCCGGGCCCGGCCCGGAGGCTGAGACCCTTTTCAACCCTTTGTTCCGGCCGCCGGGACCTCGTGGCGGCGTGAGCGGAGGGGTAGCTGAGCGCGGCAACAGCGGCGGGAAGTTAGTGGAAGGGAACTGAAGTTGTGCTGCCGCGGTGGGACCGTGCGGCCTCGTACCTGGGGCTGCTTTAGCGGCCGGAGGGAGCGCTGGCGGCCTCATCTCCGCCGGATCCTCTCAGGCCGGGAAGAGGAAGGGTCCGGGGTCGCCGCGAGGACTGGGAAAGCCCTGGACTGAGACTCACAGGTCTGCTGTTGTTGTGGTTTTTCCTTCAGCCAAAACAGCTTCCTGACAAGTGGCAGCACGATCTTTTCGACAGTGGCTTCGGGGGTGGTGCCGGCGTGGAGACGGGTGGGAAACTGCTGGTGTCCAATCTGGATTTTGGAGTGTCAGATGCCGATATTCAGGTAAGAGACTAAGGCTTCTCGGTGACCCGTTCGCCCTGCACAGGACGGATCATATTTTGGGGGATGTGGCCCTGAGTCCCCTTCCCGCCTTGGCAAAGGGAGCCCTCCCAGCTCTGAAGGGCTGCAGGACAGACCTAGCGCCAGTAAAGCCAGGGTCAGTCCGCAGGCAGGTGCGAGCCTAGCCTAGCCTGAGGATCTGCTGCTCTTAGTCTGAATATGGGTTCTGTGAGTGAAAATCCTCTGCCAGGGCTTCCAGTTTCTAACAGAGAAAAAGACTGATCAAATGTGAGTGGTTCTTGGCTGTTAGACTCAGCCCACTTGTGCTTTAAATTTAGTGCCTGTTTTAGTGGGTTAATGTGACAAAAAGAATCTTCCTTATGTACCTTGTAAAGCAGAGGGAGCCTGTGTGTTTTTCTAGCTCTGTTTGACTTGAGTATTGTCTTAAAAAGACCTTGTAAATTGTGGTTTTATCACTCCCCGCCCCCATGTCCTGTCAGCGACTTGATTCTCTAACTCATTAAAGCTTTTTTTTAAAAAAAAAAAAAAAAAAAAGAAAGAAAGAAAAATTGAATCCCAACGGCATTTAAAGTTGTTTTCTGGTTAAGAAGTGGCTTTTTGGGAATCAGTTTTGGAGATGGCTGGGCAGGGTTCAGTTGTCCACAGCCTAGCCATTTGCCTTGGGAGGACAGAGCAGGGCCAGTGAGCACTCACAGTGTCTCAACACTTTTTTTAAGGTGGTTTCTAGCATCCACTGGAAACCGCTTTTGGTGAACTCCACTTCCCGCTGTGTGCCTGCGGCCGGAGTATCCCCACACTCTGGGTTCCCTCTCCAACTCCCAGCCTGCCTGAGGTCAGGGCAGTTTCCATGGCAGCGCTTGACTTCAGACTTTGCCGCAGGCTTGAGTAGGAGGAGAGGGAAAGGTGAGCCAGAATCTGCCTTTGGGGGAGGGGCTGGGGTCAGGGTTCCCAAGTCAACAGGCCCTTCAAGCTGGTCTGATACCGGACCAGTTCCCTTGCTCTTGATCTTGGCCTTTACAGTTTCTTGGAACAGCCCTTGGGTGTGTTGTAAATTTTCCTTTGTTGAAGAGGATAGTGGCTTAATTTTGTGCCCCTTTCTAGTGGGCTTTGCGACTTCCTCTACCTGCATCGTGGTACACCTGTCAGGTCCCCTCAATGGCAGGAGCCCTCAGACCCAGGCGCTCTTGGAAGTTGCTGTCCCTCCTGCCCTGCCCTTCCCTCATTTCCCATTACCACTGCCCTGCCTCCCAGGGAACCACCCCCAAAACAGCTCACGCTTCCAGGGCCTGTCCCTGGGCCACCAGAAGGAGCACAGTTTTGTTGCTCTTCTGACAACTGCTCTTTGCAACTCCAGGAACTCTTTGCTGAATTTGGAACACTGAAAAAGGCAGCTGTGCACTATGACCGCTCTGGCCGCAGCTTAGGAACAGCAGATGTACACTTTGAGCGGAAGGCAGACGCCCTGAAAGCCATGAAGCAGTATAACGGTGTCCCTCTGGATGGTGAGTGTGGGCGGGGGGACCCACGCTGACTGTCGGGCTTGTGGAGTTTGGGGCTGGCACCTGTCCAGGTAGGAATATGGGGTACCCCTGTGGCTGAGGACACTTTGCATTTGCCCCTTTGTCTCTCTCTTCCATCTGCCACCTCTCATGCTGCCCCACACATCTGGACCAACCTCTTGTGAACCCCCATCCAGCAAGCTACATCCCTCCCCTCCTTCAGCTCCTTCCGGAAGATTCACTTCTGTGAAGCCTTCTCAGAACCGCCATAGTACACCTCTGAGTGCGGGGCTGTAGTCGTAAAGACAAAGGTACCGGTTCTTCTTCGTCAGGTCACCCACACCTCTCCACCTACGAGCACCCCAACACCTCAGCAAGCAGCCCACCTAGTCTAGACTGAGAAGGAGTGAGGAGGTGTTGGTGGGGTTGCTTCCTTGCCATTTTGTTCTCCCGCCAGTATCTCCAGGCCATTTCCCTTGTCGGGGGCATTTGAGATGCACAGAGGCCCTTTCCAGTGTTTGCATGGAGACCAGGGTGTGGTGCCAGCTGGGTTGGTTTCAGAGCCTCTCAGAACGTGTCCTTTTGTATTCTTTGTCGCAGGCCGCCCCATGAACATTCAGCTTGTCACATCACAGATCGATACACAGCGGAGACCTGCACAGAGGTGACTTGTGGGGCCTCTAGGGAAGGGATTGGCCTGGGGTGTGGCTGCATCGCCCTTGGGGTCTTTCCAGGTTTGTGAACAGTTCCATTTTCCTTGCTAGCGTAAACAGAGGCGGCATGACTAGAAACCGTGGCGCTGGAGGCTTTGGTGGTGGTGGAAGCACCCGGAGAGGCACCCGTGGAGGTGCCCGGGGAAGAGGCAGAGGCGCCGGCAGGAATTCAAAGCAGCAGCTTTCGGCAGAGGAGCTGGACGCCCAGCTGGACGCCTATAATGCAAGAGTGAGTCCGGGAGAGCCGGCTGGGGGCCTGGTCAGAGCCCCAGTGGGGAGCAGTCCTCACTGAGTGCGAGCCGCTTTCTCCTCTGTGTTTCAGATGGACACCAGTTAAACAGACCGGCAAATCCGTGTGGACAGGACCCAGGCGTCTCTTCTTGCTCCCTGACTGGGGAGTGGTGGCTGGGGCTGTGCGGCCAATAATGGATTTGTTTCTTTTATGTTTTAAAATAGGATTTAAAAACTCATGTAAAGGCTTTTTTTTCCTTTTTTTTTTTTTTTAATTTCTGAAACAGACCTGTTTTGTACCGAGTTATTTTTGGGATAAATTTTACTGGTTGCTGTTGTGGAGAAGGTGGCATTTCCACCTTTTCCATAATAAAATAGAAATGTGTGTAGAACTGGATATGTTTGGTTTGTCCCACTGTTGGAGTCCAAGCCTGGGCCAGGACTTTGGTATCTGTCCAGCTGGGAGGAAGGGGGAACCTGAGTGGAGGATAGAGGGAGCAGCCCCATCTGGTGTTGGAAACCTAAAGCTCGGGTTCCCGGCTCCTGGAGGGCCAAGGCTGCCTGCCTTCTTTCTCTTCCTCTTTCCTGCCTCAAACCTAACACCTTCCTCTCTAACTCACCAGGTGGGAGGACACCTTTGCTGGGAGCCACCTGTTGACCCTTGTGCCTGTGCCTCCAGGTGAGGGGAGGTTGGGTGGAGTGGGCTGCCCTGGGTACCGCTGGGCTTTTCCTTTCCGTTTTGTATTCTGGTTTTCAGAGAAACATGCATTCAGCAGTTTTTGACTTTGTAGTGTAATTCCTTTGATTTTCTGGGCCTTTTTTTTTTTAACTTTGCCACATAACAAGGCACGAGGATGCTCTCTTGGTTGTAAATTTGATGTAATAGCTGGTGGAAGCTGAGTGGCACAACATCTGATACCTGTAATCCCAGCACTTTGGGAGGCCAAGGCGGGAGAATCTCTTGAGCCCAGAAGTTCGAGACTAGCCTAGGCAACGTGCAAAACCGTCTCTACTAAGAATACAAAAATTAGCCCAGTGTGGTGGTGCACCCCCAGGGTCTCAGCTATTCCAGAGGCTGAGGTGGGAGAATCTCTTGAGCCATGGAGGTCAAAGCTTCGATGAGCCATGATCACACCACCGCACTTGAAGCTGGGCAGTGGAGAGACAGCCTTCTGCCCCCTGATGCTGGGTTGGTGACAGCACTTCAAGAATGAGATGGGAAGGGGGACTGAGTGATGCTTTGTGCAGACAGCGACAAACTGGACTGGCAGCCTGTTCCCTAGGGGCACTTGGAACACCCTCTGCCTCAGGCAGTCCTGTGGTTTTGTGTTGGTACGCGTCTCTGTAGTCCCAGCTACTCTGGAGGCTAACACGGGAGAATCACTTGAACTTGGGAGGCAGAGGTTGCGGTGAGCCGAGATCACAGATCATGCCATTACACTCCAGTCTGGGCAAAAGTGAGCGAAGCTCTGGGAAAAAAAAAAAGCATAGGGATTGGCCCAGATTGGACACATGACTTAAGCATGTCCAGGCTGAGTTATACTCAGGATGTTCAACTGTGTGGAGAATAGGGAAGCCCTGTTCTTCCTGGTCCCTTTCCCTGGCCAGCATGGGTTGAGAGTAGGAACTGGCCAGCCCTGGGGAGGAGAGGAAGCACTCCCGTGGGACTTGGAGCTCTTCCAAGGTGGCTCATGGCCTGCCCAGCTCTGCCTTCAGCCCAATGACCTTGGAGAGGGTCTCAGGTGCAAGCAAGCAGCTCCCACAGGTGCTCTGGCTTCTGGCTGGTATGCAGAGATCTAACCAGCAATCTACACTAAGAAGCAGATTGAATCAAATTGTGTTCCACCTCACATGGGTTAAGGGGCTACACTGTTGCTCTCAGACATCCTTTGTGATCCCATGAGATGGCTGTGTCTATACCAGGTAACAAAGGTGTAGTGTAAATGAGTGCAACTTTTGGTTCTTACCTTCAGTGAACTGATGGTCTAATAGAGGAAACAAAAATGATAGGCTGCAGTCTAGCCTGTGGAGTGTGGGACATGGTGGGAGTGCAGGCTTCACAAGCACTCCTCCCTTTGGCTGCACCTCTGCTGGAAGTTCTACATACACGTTTAATTTATTCTCTCAGCAATCTAGTGATACAGTCTTTCATATTAGAATTTTTAATTTGAGAGTTTCGCTTTGTCACCCAGGCTCTAGCACAGCAGTGTGATCAAGGCTGCTCGCTGCAGTCTCAACCTCCTGGGCTGTTGATCTCAGCCTCCTGAATAGCTGGACCACAATGCCACTGTGGCTGGCTAATTTTTTGTATTATTTTTTTTTGTAGGGACTGGGGTCTCACTATGTTGCCAGGCTAATGTTGAACTGCTAGACTGAAGCAATCCTCTCACATTGGCCACCCAAACATGACAGGTGTGTCACTGTGCTGGCCTAATTTTAGAAGTTAAAAGGAAGTGGCCGGGCACAGTGGCTCAGACCTGTAATCCCAACACTTTGGGAGGCCAAGGCAGGTAGATTGCAAGCTCAGGAGATCGAGACGATCCTGGCCAACATAGTGAAACCCCGTCTCTACTAACAATACAAAAAAATTAGCCGGGCATGGTAGTGCATGCCTGTAGTCCCAGCTACTCGGGAGGCTGAGGCAGGGGGAATTGTTTGAACCCAGGAGGCAGAGATCATGCCTCTGCACTACAGCCTGAACAACAGTGTGAGACTTCGTCTCAAAAAAAAAAAAGGCAAGTTGGTTTTCTTACTCCACAGATACATGGGGTCTGCTGCACTCCAGGTACCCATTTCAGGTGCCAAGGAAACCAGCAGTGAATGAAACACAATCTCTGCCCTTGTAGAGCACATGTTCTAATCAGAAAACAGTGAAATGCAGGATGTCAGATGGTGAAAAGGCTGCTGAAGAAAACCAAGCTGGGACTGGGGAGGAGTTGGGTGGGGCCTGGCTGGTCTTAGTTCTACAGGGTCAGAGGCCTGAGCTAAATAAATGGATATCTGGGGAAAAGCATCACTGGCAGAGAGAATGGCAGGTGCAAAGGTGCCGAGCTGAGAACACACTTGGGAGGTTCAGGAACAAGCCAGGGAAAGACATGGCTCAGGTTGGCTGGGCGCCATGAAGCAGGGCATTAATATTTGCCCTTGCTACGCCTTGAAGGAAGGAGCCCTTTAAGGACATCACCCAGAGGTGGTCTGCCCAGGGGAAGAGCCACCAGTGTGGGGAGGTCATGGGCTGGGACCCGGCATAGAGGCCTTGATGTGGATGACACCTGGAGGCAGAGGCTGTAGAGTCAACTTTTAGTCCTGTTTTGTTTTTTTTTTGTATATTTTTGAGGCAGAGTTTCGCTCTTGTTAACCAGGCTGGAGTGCAATGGTGCGATCTCTGCTCACCACAACCTCCGCCTCCTGGGTTCAGGCAATTCTGCCTCAGCCTCCTGAGTAGCTGGGATTACAGGCACGTGCCACCATGCCCAGCTAATTTTTTGTATTTTTAATAGACGGGGTTTCACCATGTTGACCAGGATGGTCTCGAGCTCTTGACCTCGTGATCCACCCGCCTCGGCCTCCCAGAGTGCTGGGATTTACAGGCTTGAGCCACCACGCCCGGCCTTGTTTTGTTTTAAAAATATATAAAATATAAAGTGCTTTCTCTTTTTTTGAGACTGAGGCTGTTGCCCAGGCTGGAGTGCAATGGCATGAACTCAGCTCACTGCAACCTCCGCCTCTGGGATTCAAGGGATTCTTCTGCCTCAGCTTCCTGAGTAGCTAGGACTGCAGACATGTTCCACCACACCCAGCTAATTTTTGTATTTTTAGTAGCGACGGTTTCACCATGTTGACCAGGCTGGTCTCAAACTCCTGACCTCAAATGATCTTCTGCCCACCTTGGTCTTCTAAAGTGCTGGAATTACAGGTGGGAGCCACTGTGAGTCACTGTGCCCAGCCTAAAGTATTTTTTTTTGGAGACAGTTTTCTTTCTGTTGTCAGGCTGAGGTGCAGTGGCATGATCTTGGCTCACTGCAACCTCTGTCTCCCAGGTTCACACAATTCTCCTGCCTTAACCTCCCAAATAGCTGGGACTACAGGTGCACACCACCACGCCCAGCTCATTTTTTTTTTTTTCGAGATGGAGTTTTGCTCTTGTTGCCCAGCTGGAGTACAATGGCATGATCTCGGCTCACTGCAACCTCCGCCTCCCAGGTTCAAGTGATTTTTCTGCCTCAGCCTCCCAAGTAGCTGGGATTACAGGTACCCACCACCAACCTGGCTAACTTTTTGTGTTTTCAGTAGAGACAGTGTTTCACTGTGTTGGCCAGGCTGGTCTCAATCTCTTGCTCCTGATCTGCCCACCCTGGCCTCCCGCAGTGTTGGCATTATGGGTGTGAGCCACCACACCCAGCTTCAAGTAGTCTTAAAACTTTCTTATGAGGGCCAAGGCGCAGTGGCTCACACCTATAATCCCAGCACTTTGGGAGGCCGAGGCAGGTGGATCACAAGGTCAAGAGATCGAGACCATCCTGGTCAACAAGGTGAAACCCCGTCTCTACTAAAAATACAAAACTTAGCTGGGCATGGTGGTGCGCATTCAGGAGGCTGAGGCAGGAGAATTGCTTGAGCCCAGGAGGCGGAGGTTGCGGTGAGCCGAGATCATGTCATTGCACTCCAGTCTGGGTAACAACAGTGAAACTCCATCTCAAAAAAAAAAAAAAGAAAGAAAACTTACGAGGCCAGGCATGATGGCTCACGCCTGTAATCTCAGCACTTTGGGAGGCCAAGGCGGGTGGATCACAAGTTCAGGAGACCAAGATCATCCTGGCCAACATGGTGAAACTCCATTTCTACTAAAAATACAAAAATTAGCTGGGCGTGGTGGCAGGCGCCTGTAATCCCAGCGACTCCAGAGGCTGAAACAGGAGAATCGCTTGAATCCGGGAGGCAGAGGTTGCATTGAGCCAAGATGGTGCCATGTTAAGTCAAAGAAGGTAGACAAATTTTATGAAACGTCCAGAATAGGCAAATCTAGAGACCAAATGCAGATTAGTGGTTGCCAGGAGCTATGGAGTGACTGCTAGTGGGTAGATTTTTCTTCTGGAATTTGATGGTGGTGGATGTGGCATGGTGAATAGAGGGAAAGCTACTGACCTGTGCAATGACTTTAAGTGGGTAAACTTCATAACGTTAATTACATCTCAATAAACGTCTTACTTCAGATAGCCCTCCAATGAGTGAGTAACAACATTCCCCTGGAGGGTGTTGGGAAGGCAATTTGGTGTGTACCAAATTGAACCACAAAAAGGAGGGTTTACCCTTTAGTGATGATTGAATGCTACTTTTTTTTTTTTTTTTTTTTTTTTCAATGAATGAGAGGTTCTTGTGTTGCCTCGAACACATAGCCTCATCTCCTCAAGCTCCAGGACAACTCGCCTGAGCCACTGTGGCTCCCCTGAATGCTATGTTTTCAACTAAAAACTGGTTTTCTTTTCCTTACTTTTTATTGGTGGGAGGGGCAGGGTCTCACTGTATTGCCCAGGCTGGATTCCAACTTCTGGGCTTAAGCAAACTTCCCAAGTAGCTGGAATTAACAAGCAGATGCCACCATACCCAAGTATAAGCAAGTTTTTTTTTTGTTTTGTTTTTGAGACGGAGTCTTATCTGTCACATGGGCTACAGTGCAGTGGCACAATCTCGGATCACTGTGACCTCCGCCTCCTGGATTCCAGCAATTCTCTTGCCTCAGTTTCCCAAGTAGCTATGATTACAAGCACCTGCCACCATGCCTCCTTAATTTTTTTATTTTTAGTAGAGATGAGGTTTAACCATATTGGCCAGGCTGGTCTTAAACTCCTAACCTCAGGTGATCTGCCCGCCTCGGCCTCCCACAGTGCTGAGATTACAGGCATGAGCCACCGTGCCTGGCTTCTAGTTTTTTTCATTTTCAGGAGAGATGCTGTCTCCCTCAGTTTCCTAGGCTGGTCTTGAACTACACAGCACAAGTGATTCTCCCACTGTGATCAGCCAGCGTTTTTCTTTTTGTTGTTGTTCGTTTGTTTTGAGATGGAGTCCGGCTCTGTCACCCAGGCTGGAGAACAATGGCGTGATCTCGGCTCACAGCAACCTCCACCTCCAGGGTTCAAGCAATTCTCCTTGTCTCAGTCTTCCAAGTAGCTGAGGTTAATGGCACCTGCCACCACACCCAGTTATTTTTTTTGTATTTTTAGTAGAGAGAGGGTTTCACCTGTGTTAGCCAGGATGGTCTTGATCTCCTGACGTCATGATCTGCCCGCTTCAGCCTCCCAAAGTGCTGTGATTACAGGCATGCGCCACTGTGCCCAGCTTCCAGCTAGCGTTTTTAAAGGTACATCTGTGTTATACCTTGTCTAAGACTAGTCCCCTTTTTTTTTCACTTTTTTATTTTTTTTGACAGGGAGTTTCACTCTTGTTGCCCAGGCTGAAGTGGGATGGCACAATCTTGGTTCACTACAACCTTCACCTTGCAGGTTCAAGCGATTCTCCTGCCTCAGCCTCCAATGTAGCTGACATTACAGCTGTGCGCCACTGCACCCAGCTAATTTTTTTTTTTTTTTCTGTATTATTAGTAGAGATAGAATTTTCACCATGTTGGCCAGACTGGTCTCGGACTACTGACATCGGGTGATCTACCCACCTAAGCCTCCCAAAGTGCTGGGGCTCACAGGCGTGAGCCACCATGTCCAACCAAGACTATTCCTTCTCATGGCTAACTATTGGCGTGGATATACCACATTTTTTTCATTCATCTGTTCATCGATATTTGGGTTGTCTCCACTCCATGGCTTTATAAGAATAACGCTGCTGTGAACATTTTTATATCCATTTTATATGAACTTATGTTTTCAATTCTTGAGTAGAATTGCTGGGTCATGAGATAACCGTTTAACCTTTTGAGGAACTGCCAGACTTTTCTAAAGCAGTTGCAGCATTTTATGTTTCTACTAGCAATGTGGGAGGGTTCCAGTGTCTCCACATTCTCACCAACACATCTCATCAACCCAGTCATCCTACTGGGTGTGAAGTCTTATCTCATTGTGATTTTGTGCTGCAGTGTCTTCTTTATGATCTTTTTTTTTTTTTTTTAATGTCTTTGAGCTCTATCTTTTTTGTGTCTGGATTGAATAGATATCCATTTACCATGGTTAAGTCTTTCCTCCCTGGGAAATTTGCAGGACTTCACTTGGAAACACAGATATCCTAAATGGAATTAAATGTCCTATTTATTATCAGTGGCACTCATCACATTCAACAAAATAACATCATAACAGATTGATTTTGTTAAGTATAATGAATCCCTGAACTCTAGTTAAAGATTAGGATCATGTCTCCCTTCATATTACCTTATATCATTAAATTTTGTAGAAAAACTTGTCTCAGAAGTGCTATGATATTCTTCCTAAAATGGACATCAGTTTTTTTTTTTTTTTTTTTTTTTGAGACGGAGTTTCATTCTTGTTACCCAGGCTGGAGTGCAATGGCGCGATCTCGGCTCACCGCAACCTCCACCTCCTGGGTTCAAGCAATTCTCCTGCCTCAGCCTCCCGAGTAGCTGGGACTACAGGCATGCGCCACCATGCCCAGCTAATTTTTGTATTTTTAGTAGAGATGGGGTTTCACCTTGTTGACCACCTCGTGATCCACCTGCCTCAGCCTCCCAAAGTGCTGGGATTAACAGGCGTGAGCCACCGCGAATGGCCCATTTTTTTTTTTGAGACGGAGTTTAGCTCTTGTTACCCAGGCTGGAGTACAATGGCGCGATCTCGGCTCACCGCAACCTCTGCCTCCTGGGTTCAGGCAATTCTCCTGCCTCAGCCTCCTGAGTAGCTGGGACTACAGGCATGCGCCACCATGCCCAGCTAATTTTCTGTATTTTTTAGTAGAGACGGAGTTTCACCGTGTTGACCAGGATCGTCTCGATCTCTTGACCTCGTGATCCACCCGCCTCAGCCTCCCAAAGTGCTGGGATTACAGGCGTGAGCCACCACGCCCGGCTGTTTTTTTTTTTAATAGAGACAGGATTTCACCATGCTGGCCAGGCTGGTCTTGACCTCTTGATCTCATGATTCACCTGCCTCGGCCTCCTAAAGTGTTGAAATTACATGCATGAGCCACTGCAGCTGGCCATAATTTTTTTTTTTTTGAGACGGAGTTTCACTCGTTACCCAGGCTGGAGTGCAATGGCGTGATCTTGGCTCATCACAACCTCCACCTCCTGGGTTCAGGCAATTCTCCTGCCTCAGCCCCCTGAGTAGCTGGGATTACAGGTACACGCCTCTATGCCCAGCTAATTTTTTTTGTATTTTTAGTAGAGACAGGGTTTCACCATGTTGACCAGGATGATCTCGATCTCTTGACCTCGTGATCCACCCGCCTCGGCCTCCCAAAGTGCTGGGATTACAGCCTTGAGCCACTGCGCCTGGCCAATCTTTTTTTTTTTGAGACGGAGTTTTGCTCTTGTTACCCAGGCTGGAGTGCAATGGTGCGATCTTGGCTCACCGCAGCCTCCACCTCCTGGGTTCAAGCAATTCTGCCTCAGCCTCCCGAGTAGCTGGGACTACAGGCGTGCACCACCATGGCCAGCTAATTTTTGTATTTTTAGTAGAGATGGGGTTTCACCATGTTGACCAGGATGGTCTCGATCTCTTGACCTCGTGATCCACCCGCCTTGGCCTCCCAAAGTGCTGGGATTATAGGCATCAGCCACCACGCCTGGCCTGCCATAATTTTTAAAACTTTGTAGAGATGGGATCTCACTCTGTTATCCAGGTTGGTCTCGAATTCTTGGGCTTCAGGGATCCTCCTGCTTTGGCCTCCCAAAGTGTTGGGATTGCAGGTGTGAACCACCACACCAACATAACCTATTAATATGAGCCTATTTCTCTCTTAATGAATTTCCTGAAGTGTTATTTTTAGATTCATATTTATACAAAAGAAGGGATAGGCTGGGCACACATCTTCGCTTTTAGTGATTTCAGCTTTTGTCTTTTATGACCTTGACAGTTTTGAAGGATACTGTCAGCTACTTTGTAGAACATCTCCCATTGGGAACTCTGACCTTATGATTAGACAAGGTTTATTTTTTTATTTTTATTTTTTGAGACAGTCTTACTCTGTCACCCAGGCTGGAGTGCAGTGGCGCAATCTCAGCTCACTGCAATCTCTGCCTCCCAGGTTCAGGCAATTCTGCCTCAGCCTCCCAAGTAGCTGGGACTACAGGTGCATGCCACCATGCCTGGCTAATTTTTAGTAGAGACAGGGTTTCACCATGTTAGCCAGGATGGTCTCGAGCTACTGACCTCGTGATCCACCCGCCTTGGTCTCCCGAAGTGCTGGGATTACGGGTGTGAGCCACCGCGCCCAGCCTATTTTTTGTTTGTTTCTTTGTTTGTTTTGGCATCAACACCACAGCTGCGATGTCCTCTTTTTTTTTTTTTCCTTTTGTCAGCATTTTTTTAAACATCCTCTTCTCAATGCATTGTGGAGATACACAGTGCAAGTCTCTCTAGCTCCTCCTGGTCACATTAGTTAGGTGGTGGCTGCAGGGGTTTCTCCACTGCATGGTTACTGTTTTTGTTTTCTCTTTGTAATCCATAAATACCTTGAGATACTTCCAGACTACCTGAATGTCTGTTTCACTTCCAAGTTATACCCACTAACTTCAGCATCCACTGGTGGGTCTTATAAGCAGTAATTACTAACGTAGTTTTCAAAGGTGATTTTCGCATTTTCCTCATTCCTTTGACATCTATTAATTGGAATTCATCTCTAAGAGCAGTCCCTTCTCCACCTTTTCCTTTTTTTTTTTTTTTTTTTGAAACAGCCTTGCTCTGCTGCTCAGGCTGCAGTGCAGTGGCTCAGTCATGGCTCACTGCAGCCTCGACCTCCTGGGCTCATACAGTCCCCCCATCTAAGCCTCCTGAGTAGCTGGAACCACAGGTGCTCACCACCATGCCCAGCTAATTTTTTATATTTTTTTGTAGAGATGGGGTTTCCCCATTTTGCTCAGGCTGGTCTCAAATTCCTGAGCTCACCTCAATCTCCCAAAGTACTGGGATTGCAGGCATGAGCCACTGCACCTGGCCTACTGTTTATTTCTTTAGATATTTATATCAGTATATGCTCAAGGGATATTATAAGTTACAATCTGATACTGTTTTCATGCTCTGATTGTTACAGCTTTGGCCACTGGGAGCTCCTGGAGAGTGTCTCCTGTGCCCTGTCCTTATTTAATCACTTCATTGTTGTGGGATGTCTTCAGTTTTCCCTGGCCCGGCTCTGGACTCAGCTGCTTCTCCAGGGAGCTCTCCCTCACTGGAGACTTGGTGTATAATTTTCATAAATGTTTATATGGCTTGCATGTGTTAGCTGATATTTATTAAGAAATCACCCTGGGATGGACTGACCAACTGATTTGTTGGAAGATAGCAATAAACAATAATCAAAAGATTTTATTGTTAAGAAAAGCCACAAGAGTACCAGAAAATAAATCTGTTCATTTTAATTACATCAGCTTGTCTATGATCATGTAGCCTAAAGTAGGCTACAATTAATTTTTATGTTTTCTACACATGATACTGAAGCAAATTATAAAATGTTTTAGCATGTTAATTAGTTGTACATTAATATCTATATATAAAAATTAATGTGAATATATTTAGTATATAAATCCTTAATATACAAGTCATTCAAGTTACTATTAATGATAAGGACTTCACATTCCTTTTTTTAGTTTGTGTTGACTATATAAACATCCAAGAGTTGGCCAGGCACAGTGGCTCATCCCTACAATCCCAGCACTTTGGAGGCTGAGGAAGGGAGATCACCTGAGATCCAGAGATCGAGACCATCCTGGCCAACATGGTGAAACTGCATCAGTACTGGAAAAAAAAATTACCTGGGCATGATGGCGCATGTCTGTAGTCTCAGCTACTTGGGAGGCTGAGGCAGGAGAATCATTTGAACCCTGGAGGTGGAGGTTGCAGTGAGCCGATATTGCACAAGTGCATTCCAGCCTGGCAAAAGAGTGAGATTCCATCTAAAAAAAACCCAAAAATCCAAGAGTTCACGATGCTGCTTAAGGAAGGATGCCTCATGTGCCTTTGCAAGTTGTAAGGGCACTCACTCAATCAAAACTGGCAAGTAAGTTGGCACGGTGGCTGATACCTGTAATCCCAGCACTTTGGAAGGTTGAGGCAGGCATATCACCTGAGTTTGGGAGTTTGAGATCAGCCTGACCAACATGGAGAAACCCCATCTCTACTCAAAATACAAAATTAGCTGGGTGTGATGGTGCATGCTTGTAATCCCAGCTACTCAGGAGGCTGAGGGAGGAGAATCGCTTGAACCCAGGAGGTGGAGGTTGCGGTGAGCAGGATTGCACCATTGCACTCCAGCCTGATCCAACAAGATCGAAACTCCATCTCAAGAAAAAAAAAAAAATGACGAATCGGGCAATTGATAGCTTTCTGGCTGGGCTTGGTGGCTTACACCTGTAATCCCACCACTTTGGTGGGATCAAGAGATCGAGACCATCCTGGACAACATGGTGAAACCCCATCTCTACTAAAAATACAAAAAGCCGGGTGTGGTGGTGCATGCTTGTAATCCCAGCTACTCAGAAGGCTGAGGCAGGAGAATCGCTTGAACTCTGGAAGTGGAGGTTGCAGTGAGCCAAGTTCATGCTACTACACTCCAGCTAGGTGACAGCAAGACTCCATCTCAAAAAAGAAAAAAAAATTTGTCTTTTCTGTATGAACCATTTAATATTGGGGCAGCAACTGATAACAGGGGTCCTTTAAAAAACAATTTCCAGACTGGTCACAGTGGCTCATGGATGTAATCCCAGCACTTTGAGAGACGGAGGCGGGCATATCACATGGTCAAGTTCTAGACCAGCCTGACCAACATCGTGAAGAAGCCCCATCTCTATTCAAAATACAAAACTTAGCCAGGTGTGTGGTGGCACGTGCCTGTAATCCCAGCTACTCGGAAGGCTGAGGTGAGAGGAGAATCGCTTGAACCCCAGAGGTGGAGGTTGCAGTGAGCCGAGACTGTGCCACAGCACTCCAGCCTGGGGGACAGAGTGAGACTCCGTTTAAAAAAAAAAAAATTTAGCTAAGAAATACAGAAATAATCAGAAAATCAGGCTGGGCGATGTGGCTCACACCTGGTACCTCAGCACTTTGGGAGGCCGAGGTGGGTGGATCCCTTGAGGTCAGGAGTTCAAGACAAGCCTGGCCAACATGGTAAAACCACGTCTCTGCTAAAAATATAAAAATACTAACATTAGCTGGGCACGGTGGTGTGTGCCTGTAATCCCAGCTACTTGGGAGGCTGAGGCAGGAGAATCACTTGAACCCGCAAGGCAGAGATTGCAGTGAGCCCATAGTATGCTACTACACTCCAGCCTGGGCAACAGAGCAAGACTGTCTCAAAAGAAAAAAAAATCCAGGGGCCGTGGTGGCTCCGGCCAGATGTCCTGGCACTTGAGGAGGCGAGGCCATGAGTTTAAGGCCAACCTGAGCAACGTTACAAGCTCTCATTAATTAACAAAAAAGAAAGAAAAAAAATCATTTTGCAGTACCTAATAAAATGATGCATGTGAGAAACAGCGAAAATTGAAGATGACCATTGAGGCCACTGATAATAGGTAAGCCAGCCCAACTTCCCAGAAACAGCCAAACCTCACTACAGGTAGGACCAGAAGATAAGTCCAATGAGGTCAAACAGCAGGAGATGGACAGCACCACCCCTAAAAGTTGAACTGGGGCTGGGCATGGTGGCTCACACCTGTAATTCTGATACTCTGGGAGGCCAAGGCAGGCAGATTGCCTGAGCTCAGGAGTTCAAGACCAGCCTGGCAACATAGCGAAATCCCGTCTCTGCTAAAATACAAAAAAATTAGCCAGGTGTCGTGTGTGCCCATAGTCCCAGCTTCTTGGGAGGCTGAAGCAGGAGAATTGCTTGAACCCAGGAGGCGGAGGTTGCAGTGAGCTGAGATTGTACCACTGCACTCCAGTCTGGGCAACAGACCATGACTCTCTCCCAAAAAAAAAAAAAACTTAAACTGGGTGCATCCTGCCTAACAGCTGCAGAAGATGGAGGAGGATTCACAGAACACCTGAGGGTTCAGCCCAGCAAATCCAGAACATGGGACACTGTTGGTAAAACAACCTGGGCTCCCCGACACCTGAGTGGCACCAAGCACAGAAAAGAAAATAGAAGCAGGGAAACACATTTTAAAAACAGGCCAGGCGAGGTGGCTCATGCCTGTAATCCTAGCAGTTTTGGAGGCTGAGGTGGGTGGACCACCTGAGGTCAGGAGTTCAAGGCCAGCCTGGCCATCATGGTGAGACCCCATCTTTGAAAAAAAAAAAAAGAAAAGAAACAGGGACCATCCCAGTGCACAGCGTGGACTCTCCAGATCCTGATGTTGGTGGGCAGCTGGAAGAAGAGACTTGGGGAAAATACAGCAGGGCCTCTCAGATGTCAGCGTTGTCTGTGTTGGGGGCTATGTTCATAGCATTGTTTGGTGAAAAAGAAGAATCCCTATCTTTGTAGGGCAGTAAGGACTTTTTTTTTTTTTCCGCTCTTATTACCCAGGCTGGAGTGCAATGGTGCAATCTCGGCTCACCGCAACCTCCGCCTCCTGGGTTCAAGCAATTCTCCTACCTCAGCTCCCGAGTAGCTGGGACTACAGGCTGTGCCACCATGCCCAGCTAAGTTTTGTATTTTTAGTAGAGACGGAGTTTCACCATGTTGACAAGGATGGTTTCGATCTCTTGACCTCGTGATCCACTGGCCTTGGCCTCCCAAAGTGCTGGGATTATAGGCGTGAGCCACCGCGCCCGTCCAGTAAGGACTTTTTAAAACTTTTGTAGGGCCGGGCACGGTGGCTCAAGCCTGTAATCCCAGCACTTTGGGAGGCTGAGGCGGGTGGATCACGAGGTCAAGAGATCGAGACCATCCTGGTCAACATGGTGAAACCCTGTCTCTACTAAAAATACAAAAAATTAGCTGGGCCCGGTGGCGCATGCTTGTAATCCCAGCTATTCAGGAGGCTGAGGCAGGAGAATTGCCTGAACCCAGGAGGCGGAGGTTGCGGTGAGCCGATATCGAACCATTGCACTCCAGCCTGGGTAACAAGAGCGAAACTCTGTCTCAAAAAAAAAAAAAAAAAATCTTTTGTAAGTCACCAGCCTGGGCAACATGGAGAAACCAATCTCTACAAAATAAAAATATAAAATGTAGGCCAGACTCCTATTGCTGTAACATTAAAAAAAATAATATTAGCTGGGCATGGTGCCACCCCGGTGGTCCCAACTACTTGGGAGGCTGAGGTGGGAAGAACTCTTGAGCCCTGGAGGTCAAGGATGCAGTGAGCCATGATTCTGCCACTGTGCTCCTGCCTGGGTGACAGAGTAAGATTTTGTCTCAAACAAAAACTTCTATAAATCAGACAATTCCAAAAAAAGTCAGGACAAACAGAACCTTGGGAAACATTTACCACCAAGGACATGAATAGGTAGTTCACAAACATGGCAAAACCTGGAAGCTGGGCCAAGTGGTGCATACCTGCAGTCCCAGCTACTTGGGAGGCTGAGGCAGGAGGATCGTTTGAGCCCAGGAATTTGAATCCAGCCTGAACAACATAGATCCTATCTTTAAAAAAAAATTTTTTTTTAAGGAGCTATTGCCCCTTTTATTTTCTCTGTTTAAAATCAAACAGAAAACAAACATCAATTGTTATACACTAACATCTTCAAAGCACATTGTTTGTACAAGAGATAGACTAAGAGCAAAAATGTGTTTACGGAGATCCACACGAGTGAGTGAGAGCACCTCTCACACAGCTTTCCGATGGTACCCAGGAGGAGCCACTTCATAATCACTGGCACTAAACAAAGTTGCAGAATTCTTTGCCAGGTGCTTTAGGAAATCGTGAAGATAATTCAGTAATAAAGCAAGGCTCTTCTCATCCAGAGGTGTATAGGCCAACATTGCTCCAATTCGTACAAATAGTCTCAGTAGATGTGGCGCTCCATACACCTGGGACATGGGTGCATCAGGGTGATCTGCAAGAATTTCCGCATACTGTGGTCTCAAATTTGTAGTGTGGCTGGTACCCACCATTACATTGAAGTATTCTTTTATCCCTGCACAACTTCATGAACCACGTACTCCTTATTACCTGTGTTTCCACGAGATTTCTTGTAATTTGCATAATCCTCAAGAATGGAATCCACATTCTTCTTGGCAGGAAGATAAAAGAGCTGCTTTTTGGCCGGGCGTGGTGGCTCATGCCTATAATCCCAGCACTTTGGGAGGCCGAGGCGGGTGGATCACGAGGTCAAGAGATCGAGACCATCCTGGTCAACGAGGTGAAACCCCATCTCTACTAAAAATACAAAAATTAGCTGGGCATGGTGGTGCGCGCCTGTAGTCCCAGCTACTCAGAAAGCTGAGGCAGAATTGCTTGAACCCAGAAGGCGGAGGTTGCGGTGAGCTGAGATCGTGCCATTGCACTCCAACCTGGGTAACAACAGGGAAACTCCGTCTCAAAAAAAAAAAAAGAGCTGCTTTTGCCTCATAATTAAGTCCCAGTCATCAACAAGCCACGGTTTCAGGAATCTTTAACTTCAACTTCGTTCATGTATGTTTCCTCATTTTCCACAGTAGGATCTACCTGGGCCCTTTTCTTCCGAGCAGGCTGAGGGGTCCCTTTTCTACGGAGGAGGCTGAAGGGTCTCACTGGTACTGCCACCGTCTCCAGTTCCAGATGTTTTCTGCTTGTTCTTTTTTGTTTTCACTTCAACATTTTTCTGTTGCAGATGTCTTCTTTCCCGGGGCAGCCCCTCTCATCTTCCCCTCTGCATACTGCTCCTGATTGGCTTTTTGAAGTTCTCACTGTTTCTGCAAATTGGTGTCCACATATTTGAGTACTTGGCTGTCCAGAACCCACTCATCCCAATTTTTATTCCAACCACTGTAATGTATGAAGTATTTCACTTGTTTATCCTTTATGGCAACCTTTACACACTTTGCTTCATACAGAAGAGGCCCATGAAAGCACAGCACTTGCTCACCCTCCTGGAACTTAGGCTTCAGGTCCTGCTTCAGCGCCATTTATAAGTGATTCTAAAAAGTTTTTTTTTTTTTTGAGACGGAGTTTCGCTCTTGTTACCCAGGCTGGAAGAGTAATGGCACGATCTCAGCTCATCGCAACCTCCGCATCCTGGGTTCAAGCAATTCTCCTGCCTCAGCCTCCTGAGTAGCTGGGATTACAAGCACGCGCCACCATGCCCAGCTAATTTTTTGTATTTTTAGTAGAGACGGGGTTTCACCATGTTGACCAGGATGGTCTTGATCTCTTGACCTCGTGATCCACCCGCCTTGGCCTCCCAAAGTGCTGGGATTACAGGCTTGAGCCACCACGCCTGGCCTCTAAAAAGCTTTTTTTTTTTTTTGAGACGGAGTTTCGCTCTTGTTACCCAGGCTGGAGTGCAATGGCTCGATCTCGGCTCACCGCAACCTCCGCCTCCTGGGTTCAGGCAATTCTCCTGCCTCAGCCTCCTGAGCAGCTGGGATTATAGGCACGCACCACCGTGCCCAGCTAATTTTTTGTATTTTTAGTAGAGACGGGGTTTCACCATGTTGACCAGGATGGTCTCGATCTCGTGATCCACCCGCCTCGGCCTCCCAAAGTGCTGGGATTACAGGCTGAGCCACCACGCTCTGCCAAAGCTGAAAAAGCTTTTTAAAATAATAAAGAAATTATTTTAAAAGTTCACTCCTTTCGTAATGCACGAAAGCCAGTTAAAATAATGTGATGGCTTCATTTTAGGACATTACATTGGCAAAGTAATGTTTCTTTCTGTGTGTGTGTCTATTTTTTGTAGAGATTAGGTGCTGCTATGTTGTCCAGGCTGGTCTCAAACTCCTGGGCTTAAGCAATCCTTCCACCTCAGCCTCTCAAATTGCTGAGATTACAGGTGTGAGCCACTGTGTCTATTCGGAGATTTATTTTTTTTTTGAGATGGAGTCTTGCTCTGTTGCCCAGGATAGAGTGCAGTGGTGTGATCTCACTGCAACCTCTGCCTCCCATGTTCAAGTGATTCTCCTGCCTCAGTCTCCTGAGTAGCTTGGACTACAGGCATGTGCCACCACGCTTGGCTAATTTTTTTCTGTTTTTAGTAGAGACTAGGTTTCAGTGTGTTAGCCAGGATGGTCTCAAACTCTCTCCTTTTTTTTTTTTTTTTGAGACGGAGTTTCGCTCTTGTTACCCAGTCTGGAGTGCAATGGCGCAATCTTGGCTCACCGCAACCTCCGCCTCATGGGTTCAAGCAATTCTCCTGCCTCAGCCTCCTGAGTAGCTGGGATTGGCACGCGCCACCATGCCCAGCTAATTTTTTGTATTTTTAGTACAGATGGGGTTTCACCATGTTGACCAGGATGGTCTCGATCTCTTGACTTCGGGATCCACCCGCCTCGGCCTCCCACAGTGCTGGGATTACAGGCTTGAGCCACCGTGCCCGGCCGGTCTCAAACTCTTGACCTTGTGATTTGCTCGCCTCAGCCTCCCAAAGTGCTGGGATTACAGGCGTGAGCCACCATGCTCAGCAGACATTTCTCTTTTATTATTATTATTTTTTATTTTTTTGAGACGGAGTCTTACCCTGTTGCCCAGGCTGCAGTGCAGTGGCACGGTCTCGGCCCAAAATCATTTTAAAAGTGGAATGGTTGCCAGGCATGGTGGCTCAAGCCTGTAATCCCAGCATTTTGGGAGGCCGAGGCGGGTGGATCACGAGGTCAAGAGATCGAGATCATCCTGGTCAACAAGGTGAAACCCCGTCTCTACTAAAAATACAAAAATACATATACATATATATTAGCTGAATGTGTTTGCACACACCTGTAATCCCAGCTACTCAGGAGGCTGAGGCAGGAGAATCACTTGAACCCAGGTGGTGGAGGTTGGGGCGAGCCAAGATTTTACCACTGCATTTCAGCCTGAGCAACAGAGTGAGTCTCCATCTCAAAAAAAAAAGAATTCTGTGGCTGGGCAGTGTGGCTCATGTCTGTAATCCTAGCATTTTGATAGGCACAAGTGGGTAGATCACTTGAGCCCAGGAGTTCCAGACTAGCCTGAGCAGCATGGCAAAACCACATTCTACAAAAAATACAAAACATTAGCTGGGCATGGTGGTGCACAACTGTAGTCCCAGCTACCTGGGAGGCTGAAGTGGGAGGATCATTTGAGCCCAGGAGGTCGAGGCTGCAAGGAGCCATAGTTGTTCACTGCACTTGCCTGAGTGACAGACCATCTCAGGAAAAAAAAAATACAGTTTGGAGTGATGATTGCACTACTCTACCATCTTACTTAAAAATAATCAAATTGTAAACTTTCAGGAAGAGGCTGGATGTGGTAGCTCATGCCTGTAATCTCAACACTTTGGGAGGCTGAAGTAGGAGGATCATTTGAGGCTAGGAGGTAGAAAACAGCCAAGGCAGAATAGCAAGTCTATGTCTCCTTTTTTTTGTTTTTGAAAAGTTTCACATATTTATTACTGAATCCAGCCAACCAATGCATTCATAACAGATTCAGAGAGGAAATAAAACATGTCCAACTTTCCAGATAGTGGTGAGATTTTCAGCTTGATATGATTACATGATTGTGACTTTCAGACAGCATAATATGTTTGCTATCTCATGTGCAATTCCGTATAGACCCAGCTTGGTTCTTCTCTAATGGTGAGACTATGTCTCTAGAAAAAAAAAATTAAGCTTGTTTTTCAATGTTTTGTTTTTTTTTTTTTCTTTTTTGAGACAGAGTCTCTCTCTGTTGCCCAGGCTGAAGTGCAGTGGTGTGATCTCTGCTCACTGCAACCTCTGACTACCGGGCTCAAGTGATTCTCCTGCCTCAGCCTCTTTAGTAGCTGGGATTTACGATGCCTGGCTGATTTTTGTATTTTTACTAGAGATGGGGTTTCACCATGTTGGCCAGGATAGTCTCAATCTCTTGACCTCGTGATCTGCCCACCTCGGCCTCCCAAAGTGCTGGAGTTACAGGTGTGAGCCTTGGCGGCTGGACGCTTTCAATGGTTCTTTACCATTTAGAGCAAATTGGATGTGATGGAGCACACTTATAGTCCCAGCTGCTGAGGAGGCTAAAGCAGGAGGATCACTTGAGCCTAGGAGTTTGAGGCTGCAGTGAGCTACAATTGTGTCACTGCACCTCAACCTGAGCAACAAAAGCAGAAGGAAAACTAAAGGAGGCACCATGAAACATTCACAGGGCTCTGGCTCCTGTGGGTCTGCCCACCATGCCCCAGCAGGATGGGGGGCATGTTCCACACTGGAATGCAGTGTCCCCAGAAAGGCCCAGGTATGGGAGACCCTAGGGAAGCATCTCTGTCCTTCGGAACACTGCAGGGGGTCAAAGGAGGCCTCTAGGGGTTTGTGTGTCCTCCCGAAATGGATATGTTGAAATCCTAACACCAAGGCGATGTTACTAGGAAGTAAATGGGTGCTTCTGGAGGTGATCAGATCATCATGCAATGAAGGAAGCCGGCCTCAGTGGGCACCCAATCTGCTGGCACCTTCATCTTGGATTTCCCAGCCTCCAGAACGATAAGAAATCTCTGTCGTTTATATGCTAACCAGTGTATGGTATTCTTGATAGCAGCCCAACTAAACTAAGACAAGACCAATTCTTTTTTTTTTTTTTTTTTTTTGGAGACGAAGTCTCACTCTGTGGCCCAGGCTGGAGTGCAGGGCACGATCTCGGCTCACTGCAACCTCCGCCTCCCAGGTTCAAGTGATTCTCCTGCCTCAGCCTCCCAAGTAGCTGGGATTACGGGCATGTGCTACCACGCCCAGCTTATTTTTGTATCTTTTGTAGAGACAGGGTTTCGCCAGGTTGGTCAGACTGGTCTGGAACTCCTGACAGAATCTGCCTGCCTCGGCTTCCTAAAGTGTTGGGATTATAGGCATAAGCCACCGTGCCCGGCCCAAGGGCAATTCTATTAAGAGACCCTTAAATTAATGTAGTGTATGCCACATCACTGGATTCTAATTTTTTAAAAAAGAATTCACAGGCCGGATGCGGTGGCTCACGCCTGTAATTCCAGCGCTTTGGGAGGCCGAGGCGGGTGGATCACGAGGTCAAGAGATCGAGACCATCCTAGTCAACATGGTGAAACCCCGTCTCTACTAAAAATACAAAAAATTAGCTGGGCGTGGTGGTGCGTGCCTGTAATCACAGCTACTGAGGAGGCTGAGGCGGGAGAAGTGCCTGAACCCAGGAGGCGGAGGTTGCGGTGAGCCGAGATCTAGCCATTGCACTCCAGCCTGGGTAACAAGAGTGAAACTCCGTCTCAAAAAAAAAAAAAAAGAATTCATAATACAATCAAGGAAAACTGCTGCCTGTGGAAGGTGGTGGCAGTGCTGCTTTGGCCTCTGTGACGCCTGGAGCCTCCGGAGTGCCTGCTGTGGTCTTGCCCTATCCCACTGCACTAAGGTGGGTTTGTGTGATCCACAGAAGAGGCCAGATGATAAAGATAATGTGGCTTCCCTAGGGGGGTGTCTGCTCTCCCTCTGCCTGAAGCCTCCCTTGGGGGAAGCCAGCTGCCAGGCTCTGAGCAGCACTAGGGAGAGGCTGGGAGCTGTGGGGTGGCAGGGAACGAAATCCTCCTGCCAACAGCTCCCTGAGAACCTGAGGCCTCCTACCACAGCTGTGTGCACAGGATCGGAAGCCTACCAGATACCACAGCCTGGCACCAGCATGGCGTGATAAGACCAGGAGCAAGAACTGCCCAGCTGAGTTGCTCTCTGATCCTTGAACACTGTGTAAATGATTGTGTGAAGCTGCTAAATTTCAGGGTACATCTTTCAGAACAATAAATTACTATACTATACTAAGAAATTACTAATAACATGTGTTTGGAATTTGCTACAACCGTTTCTTTCTTTTTTTTTTTTTTTTAGATGGAGTTTTGCTCGTTGCCTAAGCTAGAGGGAAATGGCACGATCTTGGCTCACCACAACCTCCACCTCCCGGGTTTAAGGGATTCTCCTGCTTCATCCTCCCAAGTAGCTGGGATTACAGGCATGTGCCACCACGCCTGGCTAATTTTGCATCTTTTGTAGAGACAAGGTTTTTCCATGTTGATCAGGCTGGTCTTGAACTCCCAACCTCAGGAATTTGCCTGCCTCAGCTTCCCAAAATGCTGGGATTACAGGCATAAGCCACCATGCCTAGCCACCCCCCTGCCCAGCTTTTTTTTGTTTGTTTAAAGACAGGGTCTTGCTCTGTTGCCTAGGCTGGAGTGCAGTGGTGCAGCCACATCTGGGCTCAAGCAATCCTCCCACCTCCGCCACCTTGAGACCAACCTGAGCAACATAGTGAGAACCTGTCTCTACAAGAAATAAAAAATTAGCTGGATATGGAGGTGCACACCTGCAGTCCCAACTACTTGGGAGGCTGAAGTGGGAAGATTGAGCCCAGATTAAGGCTGCAGTGAGCTGAGATTGCACCACTGCCCTCCAGCCTGGGCAACAGAGTAAGACCCTGTCTTTAAACAAACAAACAAAAAAAAGGGGTGGGTGGGCTGGGTGAGGTGGCTCATGCCTGTAATCCCAGCCCTTTGGGCGACTGAGGTGGGTGGATCACCTGAGGTCAAGAGTTCGAGACAAGCTTGGCCAACATGATGAAACCCCGTCTCTACTAAAAAAATAAAAATAAATATTTTTAAAAAGCCAGGCAAGGCTCACTCCTGTAATCCCAGTGCTTTGGGAGGATGAAGCCGGCAGATCATGAGGTCAGAAATTCGAGACCAGTCTGGCCAACACTGTGAAACCGTCTCTGCTAAAAATATAAAAAATTATCCTGGCGTGGCGGCAGACACCTGTAATCCCAGCTACTCTGGAGGCTGAGACAGGAGAAATGCTTGAACCCGAGAAGCGGAGGTTGCAGTGAGCAGAGATGATGCCACTACACTCCAGCCTGGGCGACAGCGTGAGTTGCTGCCGCAAACAAAAAAAAATAATAATAAAATAAATAAATAAATAAATTAGGCTGGGCGCGGTGGCTCACGCCTGTAATCCCAGCACTTTGGGAGGCCGAGGCGGGTGGATCACGAGGTCAAGAGATCGAGACCATCCTGGTCAACATGGTGAAACCCCGTCTCTACTAAAAATAGAAAAATTAGCTGGGCATGGTGGTGCATGCTTGTAATCCCAGCTACTCAGGAGGCTGAGGCAGAATTGCGCGAACCCAGGAGGCGGAGGTTGCGGTGAGCCGAGATTGTCTAGCCTGGGTAACAAGAGCGAAACTCTTTGTCTCAAAAATATAAATAAATAAATTAGGTATGGTAGCTCACGCCTGTAATCCCAGTTACTTGGGAGGCTGAGGTAGAAGAATAGCTCAAGAGATGGAGGATGCAGCGAGCGGAGATTGCACCATTGTACTCCAGCCTGGGCAACAGAGTGACACTCTGTCTCAGAAAAAGTCAGGAATCCACATTAACCTCACCACAGTCCTAACAAGTGCTTCGAGCTGGAGGTGGGGGCTGCGTCCCACCCAGTGTCTGGTGCAGGGCCTTTAGGGACTTGGCCTCCAGGACAGGAGAGTCCAGGGCTGGGTCCAAGCACTGCAGCTGCGCCAGGCCACTCATGTTATGCGACTGCCCCCTGAGGCTTCAACACCGCCCTTGTGGGGGGAACCTGTGAAATCTCGGAACAAGTGGAATGGAGAACTGGGTGTCTGGGGTGAAGCCTCGGCTGAGGCAGCTCCCATCTCTCTCCTCACGGTGCCAGAAGCTCCCTGCCTCCTGGTCCTGAGGAGCTGCGGGATTCCTCAGGGACACAAGGGCCTCTGCGGCTGTGCCTACGCAAGGCAGCCACGCGTGCTGTGCACGAATTGACAGCCCGGAGGAAAAGCCCCGGCTGCGCCCACTCGTCCAGCACGAGCTTTCCGCGGGGCGGGGGCGTGCGAGGGGCTCCTCCATACCCCACAGCCCTGTTCTTCCACGGGGGACACCAAGGCACTGGAGCATCGAGATCCCAGAAGCGGCTCTCGCCTGTGTTTAACGAAAACTTAATCCCCGTGCCCGTTACGTCCCCGAAGTCCCGGGACTAGGTAACAAGGCCCCAGAACAAGAGGCGCAGCCGGACCGACTGGGCCGGAAAGTGTAGCGCACTGCACCTGCGCGGGTTCCACAGCGCACGCGCTCGCCGCGGACCTCGAGTGGGCGCAGGTTGGACAGCGGCGTCCTGGGCGCGGGCACCCTGGGCCGGCGTGGAGAGGTGCCTTAGCTTACAGAGATTACCGACAGGGCTTGGGGTAGAAAGTGACAACGCCACGACCCACACGGAACGCGCCCTCGAAGTCTAGCCGCAAGATGGCGATTGCACGACCCCGGCCTCACGCGGGGCCGCGCATGCGCCCTGGCCTTCCCCGCCCGGGCAAGCGGAAGTCGCGTGACCCCGGAAGTGACAGGCAGGGAGGGCGGGTGGGGCGGCCTACGAGGTTCGTCATTTATTGCGGGAGGGAGCCAGAGCCGCGCCACCGAACCCTCCGGTGAGTGGCCGTGGCGTGGCGGAGGCGGCGGGCCGGGGCGGGGACCGGCGGGGGCGAGGGGGGCGGGGGTGGGGGCTTCCGCCTTTGTCCGCGCCCTGCCCTAAGTCCACGGCGGGGTCTCGGCGGGCGGGGGCGCCGTGACAGCGGGCGGCTTGCGGCTGGCGGCGCGGGCCAGGGCGGGGCCAGGGTAGGACAGTGCGGCAGCGGCCTGGGTCCCACGTGCGGGGCACTGGCTGGAGGGGCGGCGGGGCCCAGGGCGGAGTGGGCCCTGCCCGAGCGGCCCGGGGCATCTTTCATGGCCGCCAACGAGCTTGGGGCCCGGGCAAGACCTGAGGGTTTCTCCCTTGGGACGGAGTGCGCCAGGCTGGCAGACGCGGTCATCGCGCCCCAGGGCGGCACGGGGATTGGGGCGCGGCCTCCCGTAGCGCCCGGACCACGCCCGGCGCGGATTGCTGGCCCTGCGGAAGTGCGGGCCCCGCCCTGGGATCCCGGTGCCTGCGGCCACCCTCGCGCGGCGCAGAGGCCCCAGCGCCTGGCGGAAGCAGGGCAGCCTGGACCCCGGCCTGGGCGTTTCGGGTGGGCTGCTCCCTGACCCATCTCCAACGCCGCCGGGAAAGATCTGAGCCTGAGGGACAGACCCGCGCTCGGGCCCCTGTCGGGTCAGTGCTGCCCTGGGCGCTCCTGGCCCACAGTCTACAAGAGGGTCCGAGAGCACTGAACGGCCGTGGTAGCTCCTAAGTTGTAGGTCACAGACCCTCACAATTGGAGAGAAGTTGGAGATACTTTATATCCCCGTGCCCCGTTGGCCCCTTGCGGGGTGCTGGCTGAGCACAACATACAGGTTTGCACGTGACTAGCACCGCCTGGGGAGCATCCCTGCTCAGGGATACCCAGCTCTGTTACCCAGTAGGGCAAGGGCCTGGGCAGCTCAGGAGCAGGAAGACCCTACAGAGGTTTTAGTGTGGGCGCTGCCAGTTGGGTTTGGGGCCAGATAGTCCTGCCCCTTGTATACAAGGGATTGATGTACTCTCTCCCCAAGATGAGCTGTAGTTCCCATTTTGTCGTAGATGTTATACCTGGGGTGGGGGCCCCTGAGGAGGGGTCGGGGGTGGGGAGGAGCAAGGGTGGCTCCCTGGGAGCCCTGGGAGCTCTGACTGTAGCCTCCCTTCCTGCTTAGAAAGTGCACTTCCCATGGGGTCCCAGGTCCAAGGCCTGCCACCATCCCGCCCCTAGGTGTCCCAACCCAGGTTAAGAGTGAGCATGGCTGAGCAGGAGCCCACAGCCGAGCAGCTGGCCCAGATTGCAGCAGAGAATGAGGAGGATGAGCACTCAGTCAACTATAAGCCCCCTGCCCAGAAGAGCATCCAGGAAATCCAGGAGCTGGACAAGGATGATGAGAGCCTGCGAAAGTACAAGGAGGCCTTGCTGGGCCGCGTGGCTGTTTCTGCAGGTGAGTCTGGGCTGTGCTAGCTGGGTGGTCTCCAGCACACCCCAGCTCTCTTGCTGCTCTCTGCCCCCTACTTCCATTGGCGGGGATGGGGCCCTCACCTGCTGTCACTCCCTAGACCCTAACGTCCCCAACGTCGTCGTGACTGGCCTGACCCTGGTGTGCAGCTCGGCCCCAGGACCCCTGGAGCTGGACCTGACAGGTGAGTGCCCTGTGGCCTTAGGGGTTCCAGTGGCCCCTCGTGGGGAATGTGGGAAGTGCAGCCAAGAGGCCCCTCGGTGCTTGGGCTTGGTGCTGGGCAGGGGACCCCAGGGCTGCTGGGCAGCCACTGAGGGAGTGGTCCCCAACAGGTGACCTGGAGAGCTTCAAGAAGCAGTCATTTGTGCTGAAGGAGGGCGTGGAGTACCGGATAAAAATCTCTTTCCGGGTAAGGCACAGGCTGCTGTGGCCAGGGAACGGAGGGGTGGCCACAGCCATCCTCCCCTGATTTTTGTTTCGGGTCCTGCAGGTGAACAGAGAGATCGTGTCTGGCATGAAGTACATCCAGCACACATACAGGAAAGGCGTCAAGAGTGAGTGGGGTCCCAGGCAGGGCAGGTGGGGGCCACTTGGGTGCGATGCTGAGTGAGGGAGCGGGGCCGCTGACTGCACTCTTTCTTTGCTCCAGTTGACAAGACTGACTACATGGTGGGCAGCTATGGGCCCCGGGCTGAGGAGTATGAGTTCCTGACCCCCGTGGAGGAGGCGCCCAAGGGCATGCTGGCCCGGGGCAGCTACAGCATCAAGTCCCGATTTACAGACGACGACAAGACTGACCACCTGTCCTGGGAGTGGAATCTCACCATCAAAAAGGAGTGGAAGGACTGAGTCCCGGCCGAAGGCAGACAGGGCAGATGGATGGACAGACGGACGACGGACAGGCGGATGTGTCCCCCAGCCCCTCCCCTCCCCATACCAAAGTGCTGACAGGCCCTCCCATGCCACTCCCACCCTGGTCCGCCTTCCTGGCCTGGTGCAGCTGAGTGCCTCCAACCCCCTCAGCCCTCCCCTGCCCACAGGCCCAGCCTCCTCTGTGGTCTCCTGTCTTGTTGCTGCTTCTGCCTGTGCTGTGGGAGAGAGAGGCCCTAGCCAGGCCTCTGCTGCCCTTTCTGTGCCCCCCAAGTCCTATCTCCCCATCACACTTGAGGCCTGGCCTCAGGAGGGAGTGGAGCAGCCCAGGGGGCTCACGGGTGCTTCCATTCTCCAAGCCCCGTGACTGCCCAGAACATGTTTGTCTGCTGCTCCACAGCGGAGCTGGGATGTGGGATGCAGGGCCTTGTGGGGACCAGGCCACCCTCCAGCCCCGCCGCTCCTTGGCCAGCCACCCCCCCCCCCCCCGCCCCGTCACTGTCAGTCCTGTCTAACCATGATGCCTTAACATGTGGAACGTGCCGTGGGGGCCTCACTAACCTCTAACTCCCTGTGTCTGCATGAGCATGTGGTCTCCCTGTCCCATACCCGGTGGCAAACCCAGTGATCCAGGGAGGTGTGGGATGCTGCTGCCGCCCTCAAGCCTACCAGTGCCCGGCCCACCCGCCCCTGCCCAGGCCAGGGCTGTGGGGATGGCTCCAGCGGCTTGGGGAAAGCCAAATTGCCAAAACTCAGTCACCTCAGTACCATCCAGGAGACTGGGTGTTGTCCTGCCTCTGCCTTTTCTGTCTTGGCGGGCAGCACCCAGAGCCCACCCCCAAGAGAGCCCTGGACGGACAGCCTCACCCACCTTGCCTGGGCCCAGCCAGGAACCCTTCCTGGCCATCAGTATTTATTGCCTCCGTCCGTGCCATCCCTGGGCCACTAGCCTGCTGCCTGTTCCCTCAGGCTCAGTGCCACCACCCCCAGCAGGCCCTCCCTGACCCAGCCAGAAACAAACAAGGGACCAAGTGCACACAGAGCTGAGATCATTTGTGCCACCCCCGCCCGTCCCCGGTCGTCTTGTGTCTGCTGGGCTCAGGCAGAGGCGCCCTGTTCCTGCTTTTCTGACCAGGAAATAAATGTCCCTGAAGGAGCCAGGGGTGTCTGCTGCTTGGCATCTGCAGGGACAAAGCTCAGGCTTTGGGAGACAAAAGGGAAGATGGGGACCCTGGTCGGGAGGTGGGGGTGTGGCTGCTGGGTCACTTGCAGGTATCAGGGAGAAAGGCATGTGAGACTCCTGGTGACACCAACCCTAGGCAGCTGGAATCTAAAACAGCAGACAGACTTGGCTGCGGTGCTGGGCCTGGCAGAGGGAATGGGGGAAGTGTGCAGCTCGGGTGCTGCCAGAGAGCTGCCTTTTTTTTTTTTTTTAATTTTTTTGAGATGGAGTTTCACTCTTGTTACCCAGTCTAGAATGCAATGGCTTGATCTCGGCTCACCGCAACTTCCGCCTCCTGGGTTCAGGCAATTCTCCTGCCTCAGCCTCCTGAATAGCTGGGATTACAGGCACGTGCCACCATGTCCAGCTAATTTTGTTTTGTATTTTTTTTTAGTAGATATGGGTTTCATCATGTTGACCAGAATGGTCTTGATCTCTTGACCTCATGATCCCCCTGCCTCGGCCTCCCAAAGTGCTGGGATTACAGGCATGAGCCACCACCCCTGGCCCAGAGAGCATCTGGATTCCCTGACTGGTCTTGGGGGTGTCCAGTTGGCCCAGATGTGAGCATGCCCTCCAGTGACTGAATCCCAGGGGAACCTAGGGAGGACCAGGCCCAAGCCAGGGTCAGCCTAGTTGCCCCTGGTGCATGTGAGCACAGGCGTGACTGAGGCAGGAAGTCAGTGCCGAGGCAGTGGGGGCCACAAGTGCCTAGAGTATTACCCTTTCACAGCTGCAGCCTAGCACCCTCCATGACTGGACAGTGCCAAGAATCCAACGGCAAAAAGGTCTCGTGTGATACCATCAGCAGGAGACTGCCGGCATCCTCACTGCAGTGTGGGGCACAGGTGACTAGGGGAGCCACATGGCCTCTAGGGGCAGGTGTGCTCAGCCCGAGGCACTGACCACTGCAGCATTGGGCAGCTCAGCACCTCCATGCCTGCAAGCACGTGGGGGTGGGTGGCACTCCCTCCTCTCTGAGCACCATCTCCAAGAGCCCCCAGTAACTTCAAACCCATGCCCTTCTGCCCAGCACGGGGAAGAGGCAGATGAGTAACCAAGCACCACTTAGAAGTGTCCAGTCAGAAATTCTCTTTTGGGCCTGATGCCAGTTTTAAAATCTGCCTTCTGTGCGAGGCATTGAGAAAAATCATATTTCACACAGGGGCAGCTGGGATGGGCTTCTGCTATCCTGGGGCCCTCCTACTGGTCATTCTGACACAGGCCATGCTGCTCTGGGATTTGCTTATCAGCAGGGCAGGCCCTGCAGGGGCTTATCACCAGCTGTGGTGGGCAGGGAGATACCCTCATACCTCAGGTCACTGACCACACCTGTGCCAGGGCAGCACACACGCACACAGGCCCCACTGTCACTTCATCCCATCCTTGCCAGGCCCTCATGGGAGCCACAGAGGCTGAGCCTAGAGTTGACCATCAGACACCACAACAGAATGGCATCTTCCTACAGAAGCTGGCCCAGACCCAGATCTGAGAGCAGTCATAGAGAGAGGCTGGGTCAGCCCCCAGCTCTAGATTCCGCAGGGAGCAAAGACCCTACCCAGCCTCCCAAAACTGCTCCAGGCCCCAAGAGACAGGATGGGGCAGTGAATCCACAGGCTGAAGGCTCATCTCATGGGACAGACAGCAGTCCTGCCAGAAAGGGCAAGCTCTAGGCAGCAGCCCCTGCCAGCCAGTCTCCTCCGCAATCCCAAAGGAGTCCCCAAGCCCAGTGCCAGGGTGTTGTCAGCAGTTCAGGTCATCGGGCAAGGGCCCTCTGAGTCTGGGCTGAGCCAGAAGCCTTTACCTTCTTGCTCCTGGATTTTCTCAGTTTTGCTAGACGTGTGAACTCAGACCTGCCAAGCTGTATGGGCATGCTGCTAGCAGCCAGGACTTTGGGCTGGCTCCTCCCCGGTGCAGAATAACATGAGGTGGCACACACTGCACATGACATGTCTCTCAGGTCCCAAGTCTAACCTGATTCTCTGGGCCCCACCTGGGACCTGTTTGCACTGCCTGGTGCTCAAGACAGGCCTCCCTGCCCCCAGCAGCCTGCAACTGCAGTCCCCTCTCCACACCTCCTGAGGCCCGTGGCTCCCAGCAGTCCCCAAGCATCCACCTCCTCAGCCACCCCTAGGTGGACACTTCTTCCATTCAGGAGGGTGGCAAGTCACAGTGCCAGCCAGTGCTAGGCCAGGGTCTGGGATGTGACCCACTAATCACAGGTTACTGTGATTTCTGAGAACCTTCTCTGTGCCCATCACTGCCCTGCCCTAGAATCAGCACCGGCCACACTCCACAGGGCCAGTGCTCACCACTGCGCTGCTGCTGGATTTCTCACCTCCACTCCCGACTCACCGTGGGCTGCTGCTCACAGTGGGAACACAGGAGGGACCTTGGAGTACTGCCCAGGTGCCCGTGAGCCTGCTGCTGCCCCATGACACCTTCAGCCAGACTGCAGGCTGAAAGGGAGTGTTTGTTCTAAGAACTCTATTTTTTTTTTTTTTTGAGACGGAGTTTCGCTTGTTACCCAAGCTGGAGTGCAATGGCGCTATCTCGGCTCACCGCAACCTCCACATCCTGGGTTCAGGCAATTCTCCCGCCTCAGCCTCCTGAGTAGCTGGGATTACAAGGCACGTGCCACCATGCCCAGCTAATTTTTCTGTATTTTTAGTAGAGACAGGGTTTCACCATGTTGACCAGGATGGTCTCCATCTCTTGACCTTGTGATCCACCTGCCTTGGCCTCCCAAAGTGCTGGGGTTATAGGCGTGAGCCACTGCGCCCAGCAGGAACTCTATTTTTAAGAGTAGTATGTGGCTAGAAGCAGATCACTTCAGCTCAGAAGTTCAAAACCAGCCTGGGCAACATAGTGAGACCCCATCTCTAAAACAAAAATAAGCTGGGCGTGGTGGTGTACACCTGTAGTCCCAGCTACTCAGGAGGCTGAAGCAGGAGGATGACCTGAGCCTGGAAAGCTGAGACTGCAGTGAGCCATGACTGCACCACTGCACTCCAGTCTGGGCGACAGAGTGAGACCTTATCTCAAATGATCAATATGGTATACGCAGTACATTAAAGAAACTGCATAAATCAAAACATTTAATCACTAACCAGTTGGGCATGGTGGCTTATGCCTGTAATCCCAGTATGCTGGGAGGCCAAGGTGGGTGCATCATCTGAGGTCAGGAGTTCGAGACCAGCCCAGCCAACATGGCGAAAACCCGTATCTACTAAAAATACAGGTGTGGTGGTGGGTGCCTGTAATCCCAGCTACTGGGGAGGCTGAGGCAGAACTGCTTGAACCCAGGAAGCAGGGGTTGCAGTGAGGTGAGATCATGCCATTGCACTACAGCCTGGGCAACAAGAGTGAGACTCCATCTCAAAAATAAAAGCAAAACAAAAAATCACTAACCAACATTTAATGGATGTCTTTTCCAATCCTGAGACTCCCTTAAAGGATGTTCTGGAGCACCTGTAATGATCCAAAGAAATGCCAGCCACAGGTGGCCTCTGGCCTCCAGGGGGACACTCCTTGAAGGGCCTGGCCCATCTTCTCACCATAGGGCTGGAAGCCACACGAGTAGGCCTCAGGAAAATGACACCAGCCTGCATGCTGGGGCAAGATACAGGCCCTGCACATTTCCACCCACTGAACAATTACCACAGAGGAGACTGTCTCAGGCACTACAGGCCAGACTAAAGAGCCCAGCTTTGCTGCACCTGTAGGTTGGTGCAGGAGGCCAGTGCAAGGAAAGAGGCACCTGGAGAGGACATGATGGGCAGCCATATCATCCATCTAAAATACTGGGGTCTGGCTGGGCACGCTGGCTCACACTGTAACCCCAGTGCTTTGGGAAGCTGAAGATGGGAGGATCCTTTGAAGTCAGGAGTTTGAGACCAGCTTGGGCAACGTAGCAAGATCCTGTCTTTAAAGAAAAAATAAATGTAGACTCTATCTAGGCTACAGTCCTGGTTGGGTACCCTGGTTTTCGTAGAATGTCAGCTCGGCCACAGCCACCTGGGCTGCTGTTCTGCATCCCTGCCCTCTGCTGCCATGGCCAGGCCTTCGCCAGCACTGAGGTGTGTTCCAATAGCCCCCCACTTCAGCCACCAGTGGCCCAGAGCCAGCCTGTGAAATGCATCTATGGCCACCTGGATCCTGGTCTGGCATGCGCGCCTTGAGCATCCTCCACCTGGCCCCAGTTTTCGTTGTCTGTGAATGTTTTTCCTTTCTACTTTACAGCATGCTCTGAGCTAAGCTGCCTCCAAGCCATCCCAAGCTAATCAACATTATGGTATGTCAAATCTCTTCACTCTTCCCAACAGTGGACAAAACACAAGCTCCAATGTTTAGGCATCTGAACTCTGACCTCATATCTAGATGTGGCACAAATGTGGGTTTTTTTCTTAAGATACAGGGTCTCCTTCTATTGCCCAGACTGAAGCTCACTGCAGCCTCAACCTCCTGGGCCCAAGTTATTTTCCTGCCTCAGCCTCCCAAGTAGCCGAGATTATAGGCATGCACCACCACCCCCAGCATGTCTCAGGCCCCAAATTGTGGTTTGTAAAACAGGTCATGGCAACCACAAAAACGTTGGAATATAGTGCAGTGACCTGAAGCAATTTCCATCTGTCCAGAAAGCAGAAGGGACCATGCCTGCAATCAAAACGAGTTATGAAGAGCTGGTGTCTCCTGAGTAAGCTCCAGGCTAGTGCCCAGGCAGGCACATACTCATGTTCCCTCTAGGCCGGTAGTCACCTGGAGGAAGCAGACAGTTCTCCCAGCAGGTACAACGTATACCTCTGACTGACCTTTGCTCCACTGGCACTGGGAGGAGGGGCACAGGGGACCCAATCTTGACCACAAGGAACTCCTGTTGTAGTTGAGGGAGTTCCATGTGTGAAACGCAAGAAATATGCTCTCAGGAACAACTGATCAACAAACACAAACTTTTTTTTTTTCTATTTTTCTTTGTAACAAATACAAACTCAAAAGTACAAAAGCAACTTCTTCTACATGTTACTATTTCTGAGCCAGGATGTTACTGCAGTCAACATGTATACCTTCACTGTGGGAGTATTTCCCTTCTCTCTGCCAAGATTAAACTTTAAAATCAGTGGTGGTACTGTTTTCCAGTAGAGGGAAGTGAGGAGGAATGGAGAGGGGCGGGCACCTGGGGAAAAGGAGAGCTAGCAGCAGGTTCCTGGCAGTGAGGGAGAGGGAGGGCTGCCCCTGTTCAACAGTAACAAAATGCAGCCCTTCTATGTAATTTTAAAGTTTCTAGAAGCCATGTTAGAAAATGAGGAGGCTGGGTGTGATGGCTCACGCCTATAATCCCAGCACTCTGGGAGGCTGAGGTGGGCGGATCATATCAAGTCGGGAGTTCGAGACCAGCCTGACCAACATGGCAAAACCCCATCTCTACTAAAAATACAACTCAGTGGGGCATGGTGGTGCATGCCTGTAATCCCAGCTACTTGGGAGGCAGAGGCAGCAGAATCGACTGAACCCGAAAGGTGGAGGTTGCAGTGAGCCGAGATCGTGCCATTGCACTACAGCCTGGGAGACAAAGTGAAACTGTCTCAAAAATAAATAAAAGAAAAAAAAAGAGGAAACAAGTTAAATTATCATTTTTTGAGATAGGGTCTCGATTTGTTGCCCAGGCTGGAGTGCAGTGGTGGGATCATGGCTCACTGCAGCCTTGACCTCCTGGTCCCAAGTGATTCCCTGCCCCAGCCTCCCGAGTAGCTGGGACCACAGGTGCACAACACCGCTCCTGGCTAATTCTTTGCATTACTTTTGTAGAGAAGGGGGTCTCACTATGTTGCTCAGGCTGGGCTGGAACTCCTGGGCTGAAAAGATCCTCCTGACTCGGTCTCCAAAAGTGGTGGGATTACAGGAGTGAGGCACACCACGCCTGGCCTCAATATTCTTACATAATCCAATGCCTCAATATTCTTACATAATCCAATGTATGTATACTAAGTATTTCAACATGTAGTCAATATAAAGCTATTACCGAAATACTGTATATTCTCTCCCCCAGCCCCTACACGCACACTCAGAAGTCTGATGTGCATTTCGCACTCACAGCCCGTCTCGGGTGGACTGGCCACATCTCAAGTGCTCTGAAGCATCGGTGGTGTCGCGGGTCGGGAGGGAGACCCAGCTGCTGCCTTTGGAGTGAAGCAGCACACAGGGTATCTCCACAACTGTGTAACGGCTGGGAGGTCTCCTGAGTCGACCAGAGTATCTGAGAAGGACCAGACTGGGGGCAGCTTCATAGGATTTGGCAACCAGTGGGAAGGGAGAGAAAAGATCCCACAGGGCAAAGTACCGCTTCCTGAAGGCCTTAGCCGGGAGGACCTTTCCTGCGGTCGCTCCACGCGTGAGCAGCGTCTTCCTGGGGCTTGAGAGCAGACAGGTTCCCTGTGCCTTGGTTCCGCCCCTCCCGCTCGTCTCGGCCCCACTGGCTCTTCAGCCCCATTCTCGTAACCCCTGCCCTGTGCGCTCATCCCCTCGGAGACTTTATCACTCTGTGCGCACGATCCCTGTGACCAGGCACTGCCGTCATCCCTCGGTAGGTGCCTGCATGGCCTCACGGAGGGGGTCGGGACGGGCCGACTGTAGCACAATGAGCCCACCGCCGCCCCTACGCGGAGGACCCCACGTTCCAAGGCTGCCGACGGACGCTTGACACGCGCGCCGGAAATTGCGTCACTCCAGCTTCCGGTCCGGGGTCCAGGGGGCGTGCCAGTTGGGTACCTTGTCCAGTCAGAATGCAACACGAGGGGTTTCGGAAGCGCAGCCGCAGCTCCGCCCCCCGGCTGGGAACTCCGCCCCACTGCCACGTTCGACGAAGGAACGCGCAGAGTGCGCGCATCCCTTGGCCAATCAGGAGACCCAAAGCCCGAGCTGCCAAAAGTAGCAGCCATTCCAGACCCGTAGAAGGTGTGGGCAAAAGCCACCAATTAGAAGCCAAGGCAGAAAAAGTTCTCGTCGTAAACCAATGAAAGGCTGAGAAAGACAGCGAGGGCGAGGTTCTCGGCCAGTCCCGAGCGAAGACCAGGGAAGCCTCAGGAGAGTTTCCGAATCCGGGGCCAGGCCTAGTACGAGTAACCAATGCGGGCGCGGCAAACACAAGTCTGGGAATCCGCCGGCCAATCGGAGATGTGCCCCGAGAGCGCGTGCGCGCCGCGGCCAGCGCGCGGGCGGGGGGGCAGGCGTGCCCCGGGCCCAGGATTTATAAAGGCGAGGCCGGGACCGGCGCGCGCTCTTGTCGCCCCCGCGGTCCCGGCGGCGCCTACCGAAGCGCCCCTCCCGTTCCGCGTCCGACATGCTGCGCCGCGCTCTGCTGTGCCTGGCCCTGGCCGCAGCCGTCCGAGTGGGCGCCGACGCCCCCGAGGAGGAGGACAACGTCCTGGTGCTGCGGAAGAGCAACTTCGCGGAGGCGCTGGCTGCGCACAAGTACCTGCTGGTGGAGTTCTGTGAGCGCCAGGCCTGGCGGGCGGGCGGGACTTGGAGCCGTCGGGCCAGGCCTTCGGGACGCAGGCACGCCCCGGCCGTCCCCGGGGCCAAGAACCCTGGCGAGCCGGGGGCTGAAGGCTGCCCTTTTTGCCCGCCTTGGGGGCCGTGTCCGGGGCTCCTTAGGGGTGGGCGCCGGGCTGGGAGCCGGGGCGCCGTCCTGGTGCCCGCCCTGCGGACGGCAGGATCTTCCTGTTAGTGCGATAAGAACTGGATCGACCTGTGGGAGCACAGAGCAGGCCAGGGTCCATCCAGCTCTGCCGAGTCCTCCCAGGGGCCGACCCGAAAGGCGCCCCGCTCCTGCCCACCCCACCTTTAGCTTGCCACAGCCGTTCTTCCGACAGTGTGTGTCAAGGACCAGAATCCCAAGTCTTCCTCATGTCCATCTGTTCCTGGGGTGGGAATCTTGTGCCCAACACAGTTGCTAAGTTTGTTGACAGATCGTCTTATTCGCAGACTCAGGGAACTCGGGGCCCGTGTGCATGGATGTGCATCTCATACTTAGCTAGTTTTGGTACAGGCCGCCACGTTAACTTCTTCACTTTTGTTTGTAGTCATAAAGGGAGACCCTGACCTTAATTGCCTACAGGCAGTAAGAAGTCAGCAATCTTTCAAAGGTTTGTCTTCTGTGCTGATGGTGACATAGAGTGGGGGCTGGTGTTGGTTGGGGTTCACTTGTCGTTCACGGCCTCTGTCCTGATATTGCCCAAGAACACCAGGCTGTCAGCTCAACGTTGTGCGTTAGGAGGGGTTATCTTGGTGAGTAGATAAGGTTTTTATGAAGGGAAGTGCCAGAGGTGAGAGGGAAGGGTGGCTGAGGGATCAAGGGCTGCTTTCTAGCATCTCATTTCCGCTTCCAGATGCCCCATGGTGTGGCCACTGCAAAGCTCTGGCCCCTGAGTATGCCAAAGCCGCTGGGAAGCTGAAGGCAGAAGGTTCTGAGATCAGGTTGGCAAAGGTAGATGCCACGGAGGAGTCTGACTTGGCCCAGCAGTATGGTGTGCGAGGCTACCCCACAATCAAGTTCTTCAGGAACGGAGATACGGCTTCCCCCAAGGAATATACAGGTGTGGCTGTGGCACTGCCCTGGAACTGTGTTTAGGGAGGGACTGGTCTGTGGGTCTGGGAAGCTGAGCGGTGGGGAGGCTGGTTCCCAGAGGCTTGGAGGAAACCCATTCTCAGACTGGGTTCTCTGTCCGCTTGGACCCTGAGGGTCCTGTGAGGAAAGCTCTCATCCTAGAAGAAACTTCGAGTGGAGAACGTGTCTTGTTCCATGCCATCCTGGGGGCGGCTGGCCGCGGCCTGTTGGGAGACTGACCAGCGAGGGGAGGGAGGCTGGTGCCTTCTGGCCACATGGGCTCTTTGTGCTGCCCCTGTTCCTAGGAGCATCAGCATAGCTGTAGCTCTTAGGGTGACCACCTGCTAGCTATTGCTTGTAGCGTGCCAGCTGCTGCACCATGAGCTTTTGTGATTTCTCCTTGGATCCTCTCTGTAAGACAGGTGTTTCACAGACAAAAGGCTGAGGCTTAGAGCAGCTGAGTCACAGCGTCACGCCTGTTGGTGGCAGACCTCGAATCCAAGCCCACCCCGCTCTGCCTGCAGCCCAGGCCCTCAACTGCTCGTCTGCCACCTCTGAAGCTGCCTTAGTGGGGGCCGGGGCCCTGTGTAGCCAGTCAGTGGCTGTGGCAAAAGAAGACGCTTTGTCTATAAAAGCGGCTCTGTGGCATGTCAGATGCACATGGTGGGCGGCCCGAAAGCAGCTCACTCCAGTGTTAGCAGGGCTGCCCTTGAGCAGGTGAGCTCTGTCCTGTTCTAGTAGCAGCAACTCCGTGGTTGCCACTCACTTGGCTGTTTTGATGTTCCCATTTTTTTAATTCATGTTCACTTTTGGAATGGGAAGTACTCTGTCCAAAGTCACCGTGGTTCTGTCACTGACACTCAGGTTTGGAGATGGGATGAGCACTTGTAAATCCACTTGTTACTGGTGACCGTCTTGTTGGCACTAGCAGAATCCTTCTGCATCTGAACAGGGTCTTCCCCACTCAGACCAGGGAATCAAGCTCCAAGAGGGAAAGGGTCATTCTGTAGCCTCAGTCTCCAAGGAGAGGTAGCTTTCTTCCCAGTCATTTGACTGCCTTTTGTGGCATACGAGTGTGTCATCTACTTTCTGGTCTGGGAGGCACGTAGGGTGGCCATTGGCGAGAACTCCTGACATGCCTGGGGTAAGTTAAGAGGTGGGAGGTAGGTAGGCTAGTTGTCAGCTTGTTTCCGCAGGTAGGAAAAACTGGCCCTGAGGCTGAGTTGCTGACCACCATAAGATGAGGCTGGTGGCAGGCTCCTGGGTGACAATGTGTGTATGATGAATGTACATGTCAAGGAAAATTTAGAAAATGCAGAGGGCTGGCCGGGCCCCGTGGCTCATGCCTGTAATTCCAGCACTTTGGGAGGCCAAGGCGAGCGGATCACCTGGAGTCAGGAGTTCAAGACCAGCCTGGCCAACATGGTGAAACCCTGTCTCTACTAAAAGTCCAAAACTTAACCAGGCATACTTAATCCCAGCTATTCAGGAGGCTTAGGCAGGAGAATCGCTTAAGCCTGGGAGGCAGAGGCTACAGTGAGCCGAGATTGTGCCATTGCATTCCACCCTGGGCAACAGAGCGAGACTCGATCTCAAAAAAATAAGAAGGAAAAAGAAAATGCAGGCTGGGCGCGGTGGCTCACGCCTGTAATTCCAGCACTTTGGGAGGCCGAGGCGGGTGGATCACGAGGTCAAGAGATGGAGACCATCCTGGTCAACATGGTGAAACCCTGTCTCTACTAAAAATACAAAAAAAAATTAGCTGGGCATGGTGGCGCATGTCTGTAATCCCAGCTGCTCAGGAGGCTAAGGCAGGAGAATTGCTTGAGCCCAGGAGGCAGAGGTTGCGGGGAGCCGAGATCATGCCATTGCACTCCAGCCTGGGTAACAAGAGGGAAACTCCGTCTCAAAAGGAAAAGAAAAAGAAAATGCAGAGGGCAGGCTGGGCGTGGTGGCTCACACCTGTAATCTCAGCACTTTGGGAGGCTGAGGCAGGCAGATCACTTGAGGTCAGGAATTCAAGATCAGCCTAGCCAACATGGTGAAACCCCATCTCTATTGAAAATACAAAAATTCATCAGGTATGGTGGTGTGTGCCTGTAATCCCAGGAAGGAGGCAGGAGAGGCAAGAGAATCACTTAAACCCGGGAGGTGGAGGTTGCAGTGTGCCAAGATTGTGAGACTTCGTCTCAAAAAATAAAATTTAAAAAACGCAGAGGGCCAGCCTGGGCAACATGGTGAAACCTCGTCTACAAAAAAATACAAAAGTTAGCTGGGCCCAGGCACAGCGTCTCATTCCTGTAATCCCAGCACTTTGGGAGGCTGAAGTGGGCAGATCGCTTGATCCCAGGAGTCTGAGACCAGCCTGGGCAACATGGTGAAATCCTGTCTCTACAAAAAATACAAAAATTAGTTGGGTGTGGTGGCACATGCCTCTGTGGTGCCAGCTACTTAGGAGGCTGAGGTGGAAGGATTGATTTAGCCCAAGAGTTGCAGTGAATCATGATCATGCCACTGCTCTCCAGCCTAGGTGACAGAGCAAGACCCTATCTCCCCACCCTACCCCCCAAAAAAAAGGCTGGAATTGGTGGCTCATGCCTGTAATCCCAGCACTTTGGGAAGTCAAAAGTATGGCAGGCAGACTGAGCACAGGAGTTAGAGACCAGCCTGGGAGACATGGTGAAACCCCCTGTCTCTACAATAAATAGAAAAATGAGCCAGGTGTGGTAGTGTGCACCTGTAGCCCCAGCTACTCACAAGGCTGAGGTGGAAGGATCACTTGAGCCCAGGAGATAGAGGCTGCAGTGAGCCAAGATCCTGCCACTACACTCCAGCCTGGGTAACAGAGTAACCCTGTCTCACAAAAAAAGAAAATGCAGAGGATTAAAGGAAAAAAAGGTTTGTGATCCTGGTATTCAGAGATAATCATCCTCTTTCCTCCCCACCCCCCATAAACACCACTGTGATCTCATGTACACCGGGGTTTAGGAGGCGGGTGGACGGCACCAGCCCTCTTCTGTGGTGAGCAAGACCCTATCTCCCCACCCTACCCCCCAAAAAAAAGGCTGGAATTGGTGGCTCATGCCTGTAATCCCAGCACTTGCTTAGGTTGAGTCAGGTGTTCTCAGCCTGGTTGGCAGGGAGCGGAGACAGGAACAGGCCCAGCAGGGCGGGCGGCATTGCGTGTTTGAGAGTGGAACCTACATTTGTTTGGGGTGTAGCTGGCAGAGAGGCTGATGACATCGTGAACTGGCTGAAGAAGCGCACGGGCCCAGCTGCTACCACCCTGCCCGACGGTGCGGCCGCAGAGTCCTTGGTGGAGTCCAGTGAGGTGGCTGTCATCGGCTTTTTCAAGGTAGAGGCTAGATGTTCATTCCAGTCTTCTTTCTCCTGTCATCTGTTGAGGAGGGGTCCCCGTGGCCTGCGGCCAGCAGTTCTGCACATGTCCCCTCCGCCTGGGCACTGTGGGATCCACCCTCCTGCTGGCCCAAGCAGGGTTTCTCAGTGCTTTTCCCTCCTCATTCAGGACGTGGAGTCGGACGCTGCCAAGCAGTTCTTGCAGGCAGCAGAGGCCATCGATGATGTACCGTTTGGGATCACTTCGAACAGTGACGTGTTCTCCAAATACCAGTTGGACAAAGATGGGGTTGTCCTCTTTAAGAAGGTGAGTGGCCCCGGGCAGCTCTGCCCAGGTTAGTTCCGGGGTTGGTCTGCAGAGGGTGGCATTGCTCTCCTTGTTAGGGGAGTCTTGCCCCTGGCAGCTTTAGCCCAGTTGCTGTGTTCTGTAGCTTTGCCTGAGTCGTGGTGTAGGAGGCACGGATGCTGTGGCCTCTGCATTCAGCTTGGGCCCTCTGATCACTCTCCCGCCACAGCCGCCCCATGCTGTTTTTCACAAAAGACCCCAGGGGAGCTGCTTTTTACAGTTAGCTTTTTTTTTCAATTATGATGAAATATGTAACAACATTTGTTCTTTTTTTTTTTTTTTTGAAATACAAATTTTCATTCTGCCACCCAGGCTGGAGCGCAGTGGTGTGATCTCACCTCATTGCAACCTCTGCTTCCCAGGCTCAAGTGATCCTCTGATCTCAGCCTCCCAGGTAACTGGGACTACAGGTGCATGCTACCTCTGCTGGCTAATTTTTTGTATTTTTTGGTAGACATGGAGTTTTGCCATGTTGTTCAGACTGGTCTTGAACTCCTGAGCTCAAAGTGAGCTGCCTCCCAAAATGGTGGGATTACAGGTGTGAGCCACCATATGCCTGGCCATGTTTTTTTTTTTTTTTTTTTTTTTTTTTTGGAGACAGAGTCTCGCTTTGTCACCAGGCGCCAGGCTGGAATGCAGTGGCACAATCTTGGCTCACTACAACCTGCGCCTCCTGGGTTCAAGCAATTCTCCTGCCTCGGCCTCCTGAGTAGCTGGGACTACAGGCGCACACCACCACGCCCAGCTAATCTTTGTATTTTTTTTTTAGTAGAGACAGGGTTTCACCAGGATGTTGGCCAGGATGGTCTCGATCTCTTGACCTTGTGATCCGCCCGTGTTGGTCTCCCAAATTGCTGGGATTACAGGTGTGAGCCACCACACCCGGCCACATTTCAACTATTTTAAAGCATTAATTACGTTCAGAGTGTCATGCATCATCCCTCTAATTTCTGGAATGTTTTCCTCACCAAGAGGTCTGAAGTATTGGCTCTCTGGCCGTGTTCCCACCCAGTTGGCACCCATACTTCCTGTGCCCCTTAGCGCCAAGGACACTACAACCCCTCAGGATCCACTTTGAAAACTGCCATCCCGATCCTGCCGTCCTTCTCCTGGGGAAGGGCTCCTGGACAGTGTGGCCTCTTCGTTGCTCTCCCCATTACCAGAACACAGCAGTGTCCATGTTTGCAGTGTGATGATGGGGCCTGTGGGTTTGGTTCTTTTCTCAGTCACCAGGCAGGGCAGCTGGGGCCACACACTTGTGCTCTAGGGACGTAGCTGAACCTGGATGTGGGTGATTGTGGGCTCGTGCCGCTCAGAGCAGGGTGTAGTGTGGACAGGAGAGAAAGTTCCATGGGAGGAGGGACCTTGGGACTGAGGGGCAGGAGGGCAGCCAGGGGCGATTGGACCTTCAGCTCCTGTCCTGTGTTGTTCCCAGAGAGGAGAAGAGCTTTTTAGACAGCAGCATCTTGAGCTGTGTGGGACAGGCAGCCTCTGGGATTGGGGCCGAGATATTTAGGCCATGAGGAACCCATTCTCTTTCTGTAGGAAGCACTGAGCATCTAGCACTCCCTGGGACTTGGGAGGGTAGCGCCCTCTTCCTGGACCATGGTGGTGCAAGGGGCAGGACAGCTTACTTCCACATCCTTGTTCTCATCGTTTAGCTGTTTTTGCAGCCACTTCCTCAAGATAAGACAGTCTTTACCAGGAGACAGTCTCTTGATGTTCCCTGAATGGAAGAGAATTGCTAAATTAGTCAGTTGCCATTGCAAGGTGCCCAGGAAATGAAAAATCTGACTAGAAAAAGCCAGTGAAGGCTGGGCGCAGTGGCTCACGCCTATAATCCCAGCACTTTGGGAAGCCAAGGTGGGCAGATCATGAGGTCAGGAGTTTGAGACCATCCTGGCCAACATGGAGAAACCCCGTCTCTACTAGAAATATAAAAATTAGCCGAGCATGGTGGTGCTTGCCTGTAATCCCAGCAACTTGGGAAGCTGAGGCAGGAGAAACCCTTGAACATGAGAGTCAGAGGTTACAGTGAGCCAAGATCGTGCCACTACACTCCAGTCTGGGCAACAGAGTAAGACTCTGTCTCAAAAAGAAAAAGCCAGTGAAGTGTTGGAAAAAGTTTAGGGAACCAAAGTTCTTTTTGGAGCTTTTATTAAAGAGAAAGTTCCAAGTCTTGTCCTGAAACTTGGGTTCTGGGGGAGACTTTCTCCAGAGCCCATGAGACTTGCGAACCGTTTCGTCACTCAGCCACACAGCTCCTTCAGAGCCCTCGGTGTCTGGAGTGGCCATTTGACTCTGTAGACAGTTTGGTGATTATGTGTTCGTGAAGGCTGGGAAGATGGTTTCGTTGCTGTTGCCTGTAAAGGCTCACGTGTGGTGGTCATCCGTGTGGGCTCTCCACAGCTGAATGTTCGCCTCAATTCTCTGGAGCCCACTAGAGCTGGGCACAGACAGTCCCACTTGGGACTGATGCCAGTTGGTGGGTGGCACTTTCTTGCCCACGGAGGGGTCTTCTGAAGGGAAGAGAAATGGGCGTTGGCAGATGCCCAGGCAGGAGCGCAGCTCACTGTGCCATGTGCGCAGTAAGGGATGCCCTGGAAGTCAGAGCTTGCCCTGCAGCCGGGAGGATGAGCCCAACTTGTTCCTTTTCCTCCAGGCTGTTAACCCCGGTTCCTCAAAGTGAGGGAGGCCTTCCTGTATGTGCAGTGGCCACAGGGGCTGTCTGGCTGAATCGGGTGCTGTTGTATGGCCGATCGCCTGCTTCTCCCTTCTTTCCCTAGGGGGCACTGCAGCTCAGGAAAGCTTCTGCGGGGCGCTGGTCACTGAGATCAGGGGTGGGAGAGCTTCCGATACTTAATTTTTCCTTCTTCACCAGCTGGCAGCACTGGGCCTGTTAGTATTGTTGCTTGAGAAAGGGTCTCGCTGTTACCAGACTGCAGTGCAGAGGCACAATCACAGTCTACTGCAGCTTCTACCTCCTGGGCTCAAGCAATCCTCCTACTTCTGCCCCCTAAGTAGCTGGGACCACAGGTGTGCACCATCACACCTGGCTTATTTTTTAAATATATTTGTAGAAATGGGATTTCACCATGTTGCCCAGGCTGGTCTTGAACTTGTGAGCTCAAACAATCCACCTGCCTTAGTCTAAAACATTGGGATTCTAGGCGTAAGCCATATCACCCAGCCTGCATTGGGCTTTCTGTGCTGTTTGTCATAGTAGCCTGGCTGGGCTGGCCTCCTGCTGTTGTCCCCAGCTAAGTGCAGCAGTTTCTTACCACAGTAGCCCGAGATGGAGAGTGATGTGGCATCTCTGCTGAAGCGGTGGCAGCCCTGGTACAGCTGCGGCCGCTGTCTCCTGGCTTCTGGCATAACATGGTGCAGGCCGCTTCACACTCTGGAGAGACCACATCTCTTTTCCACAGGGTCAGGGGTGATTTTCTGTTTCTGTGTGGTCTCTGCCCAGCATTACTCCTGGCAGAGTGCGAGCCTGCCAGTGCCTTAGGGAGCCTGGCAGTTGCCAGCAGGTCATGTTCCAAAGGGTTCTCTCCAAGGGCCTCCTGGCCTTGGTTTTTCTACCTCTTTTTTTTTTTTTTTTGAGACGGAGTTTCGCTCTTGTTGCCCAGGTTGGAGTGCAATGGCGCGATCTCGGCTCACCGCAACCTCCGCCTCCTGGGTTCAGGCAGTTCTCCTGCCTCAGCCTCCCGAGTAGCTGGGATTACAGGCATGCACCACCATGCCCAGCTAATTTTTTGTATTTTTAGTAGAGACAGGGTTTCACCATGTAGACAGGATGGTCTCGATCTCTTGACCTCGTGATCCACCCGCCTTGGCCTCCCAAAGTGCTGGGATTGCAGGCGTGAGCCACCGCGCCCAGCTTTTCTGCCCCTTTTTATTCACCTTTGCCCCTCTGGGGAAGATGGAACAGACTTGGAAGCCCCTTCCCCTTGGACTCGGGCAGGGATGGTTGGTGCTTATGGCCTGGTTTAGCATCAGCGCTTTGGGGGTCAGGGTGGCCCAGGCACAGCGTGCACAAGAGCAGGAAGTGGCACCTGCTTTTAAAGTTACTCTGAAGACACATAAAGGGAAATGGCCAGTAAGAAAGGATGAGTGATTTAGTTCCCCAAGTCTCATTTAAGAAGTTTGAGGTGACCAGGCTTGGTGGCTCACACCTGTGATCCCCTAAACACTTGGAGAGGCCAAAGCAGGAGGATTGCTCAGCCAGGAGTCTGAGACCAGCCTGGGCAACATAGCAAGACCATCTCTACAAAAACTAAAAATGAATTTTTAAAAAGTAGTTTCTGCCGAGTGTGGTGGCTCACCCCTGTAATCCCAGCACTTTGGGATGCCGAGTCATGCGTATCACCTGAGGTCTGGAGTTTGAGACTAGCATGACCAACATAGAGAAAGCTCATCTCTACTAAAAATACAAAAATTAGCCGGGCATAGTGGCTTGTGCCGGTAATCCCAGCTACTCAGGAGGCTGAGGCAGGAGAATGGCTTGAACCTGGGAGGTGGAGGTTGCAGTGAGCCAAGGTCGCACCATTGCACTCTAGCCTGGGCAACAAGTGCAAAACTCCGTCTCAAAGAAAAAAGTAATTCTGGGCCAGACGCCGTGACTTACACCTGTAATCCAACACTTCGGGAGGCTGAGGCAGGCGGATCACGGGGTCAAGAGATTGAGACTATCCTGGCCAACATGGTGAAACCCCATGTCTAGCAAAAGGTGGCACATGCCTATAATCCTAGCTACTCAGGAGGCTGAGGCAGGGGAATCACTTGAACCCATGAAGCGGAGGTTGCAGTGAGCCGAGATTGTGCCATTGCACTCCAGCCTGGGTGACGAGCAAAACTCTGTCTCAAAAAATAAAAAGAAATAGTAGTTCGGAGGGAGTGATGGAAGGCTCATCTGAAATTCTCACCTGAAGAGCCTTAGCACAGGAGCACCTGTCTGAGCCTGAGCAGAGGCTGCATCCTCTGCTCCAGGCTGACCCCTCGTGTCTGGGCTACCACGGCCTCTCCGTGTGGCCTCAGGATTTCCTGAAGCTGCTGTACATTATTAGGGGTCCCAAAGAGTTTATGGGCATGAGGATTGTGCCTTTTGGGATGTATTGTATTAGAAACTAGAACTAAGAATATGAAAAATTATTTTTTTGTTTTTGTTTTTGAGACGGAGTCTGGCTCTGTCACCCAGGCTGGAGTGCAGTGGCGCAATCTTGGCTAACTGCAACCTTCAACTCCTGGGTTCAAGTGATTCTCCTGCCTCAGCTTCCCAAGTAGCTGGGATTGCAAGCGTGTGCTACTACGCCTGGCTAATTTTTGTTTGTTTGTTTTGAGACAGAGTTTTGCTCTTGTTGTCCAGCCTGGAGTGCAATGACATGATCTTGGCTTACTACAACTTCCACTTCCTGAGTTCAAGCTATTATCCTGCCTCGGCCTCCGAGTAGCTGGGATTATAGGCGCCCACCACCACGCCTGGCTTATTTTGTATTTTTAGTAGAGACAGGGTTTCTCCGCATGGGTCAGCCTGGTCTCAAACTGACCTCAGGTGATCCGCCTGCCTTGACCTCCCAAAGTGCTAGAATTACAGGCATGAGCCATTGCACCCAGCTAGTTTTTTTGTATTTTTAGTAGAGACAGGTTTTCACCATGTTGGACCAGGCTGGTCTTGAACTCCTGGCCTCAGGTAATCCACCCACCTCAGCCTCCCAAAGTACTAGGATATTAGGCATGAGCTACCACACCCAGCCTGTTTTTTTGTTTTTTTAAGACGGAGTCTCACTCTGTTGCCCAGGCTGGAGTGCAATGGCACAGTCTTGACTCACTACAACCTCTGCCTCCTGGGTTCAAGTGATTCTCCTGCCTCAGCCTGTCAAGTAGCTGGGATTACAGATGCCTGCCACCACCCGATTAATTTTTATGTTTTTAGTGGAGGCAGGGTTTCGCCATGTTGGCCAGGCTGGTCTCTAACTCCTGACCTCAAGTGATCCTCCTGCTTCCGCCTCCAAAAGTGTTGGGATTACAGGAACACACCATCACACCAAGCTAATTTTTTTGTATTTTTGGCAGAGTCGAGATTTCACCATGTTGGCCAGGCTGGTCTCGAACAAGTAATCCACCTGCCTCAGCCTCCCAGACTTTTAATATTACAGGTGTGAGCCACTGTACCCCGTCTTTCTTTTTTTTTTTTTTTTTAATTAATTTTTGAGACTGAGTTTCGTTCTTGTTGCCCAGGCTGGAGTGCAATGGTGCTATCTCAGCTCACTGCAGCCTACGCCTCCCAGGTTCAAGCTATTCTCCTGCCTCAGCCTCCTGAGTAGCTGGAATTACAGGTGCCCGCCACTATGCCTGGCTTATCTTTGTATTTTTAGTAGAGATGGGGTTTCACTATGTTGGCCAGGCTGGTCTCGAATTCCTGGCCTCAAGCCATCCATCCACCTTGGCTTCCCAAAATGCTAGGATTACAGGCGTGAGCCACTATGGCCAAAAGAACAGTGATCCCATTACATGTTATCATAAATAATATTTTTTTAATTTTGAGACAGAGTCTCGCTCTGGAGTGCAGTGGCACGATCTCAGCTCATTGCAACCTCTACCTCCTGGGTTCAAGCAATTCTCCTGCCTCAGCCTCCCGAGTAACTGGGATTACAGGCATTTGCCACCACACCCCGCTAATTTTTTCTTTTTGTATTTTTAGTAGAGTCGGGGTTTCACCATCTTGACCAGGATGGTCTCGATCTCTTGACCTCGTGATCCACCCGCCTCAGCCTCCCAAATGCTGGGATTACAGGCGTGAGCCACTGTGCCCAGCCGGTCTTGATCTCTTGACCTTGCTATCCATCCGCCTCGGCCTCCCAAAGTGCTGGGATTACAGGCGTACGCCACCACGCCTAGCCTAAACAATATTCTTATGGAAATTATTTTTTCCCAGACAAAAGCAATTTAGTGCTAAGTGTTGTTTTAGGTTCTCCCAAGAGGACCCTCGTCTCCCGCCCTCTTGCTGTTGTGACACCAGGCACCTAGCAGCCTCTGTGGGTCTGCGCCACAGCACATGAGAGGGAGAGTGAAAAGGCAGAGTCTGTAGAAGTGTGAATGTGAAAATAGCTTTGACCACGTGGTGCCTTGAAAGGGTTGGGGGCCCTGGGGATGGATCACACTTTGAGGGTTATTGGAACACCACAAGCTCCAGGCTTGAGTTGTGGATGTGAAACCGGCCATTAAATTCACTGGTGGCCATAAGGCTATGGCCAGAGCCAGTCTGGCTGTCAAGGAGGTCGTGTCCTGTATCCATTTCTGCGACCTGTGGCTCGATACCCCCTGGGAGGGCAGAGCTGCAGGCTGCTGTGCCTGCCCACGTCCAGAGAGACCCGAGCCCCAGGGTCTGTGCTCCCAGCAGCCGTGCTCAGGGCCCCCTTTCTGTCCACAGTTTGATGAAGGCCGGAACAACTTTGAAGGGGAGGTCACCAAGGAGAGCCTGCTGGACTTTATCAAACACAACCAGCTACCCCTTGTCATTGAGTTCACCGAGCAGGTGCGGCTCTCCCGATGTCCTACAGCTCCCAGGCTTGGGGTGGGGAGGGGGATTGGGAGTGGCATGAGGCTCCTGGTCACCACTGCTCTCCAGCGTCTGGCATTGGAGGTTGTTGGGAAAACATTCTGCATTAATATTGTGTAGCTCAGACCAGTAACTTAAGTTTGTAACACAGACAGCCCCGAAGATTTTTGGAGGTGAAATCAAGACTCACATCCTGCTGTTCCTGCCCAAGAGTGTGTCTGACTACGATGGCAAACTGAGCAACTTCAAGAAAGCGGCCGAGGGCTTCAAGGGCAAGGTCAGCTGTTTCTCTGGATGGCTGGTGGGGCGGTGCCAGGGAACAGCACGACTCTTCCTGAGATGACAGAAGTGTGGGGTCTTCCTGAGGCTGCCTCCTGGACCAGGCACCTGCTTTAAGAGAGCCTGGAAGTGGGCGAGGGGCCAGACAGGCCAGCCCTCTGCTCCCAGTCACCTGCTGGTCTGGTTGGGCGGCCCCAGAGTCCATCCATGTTGGAGGAGAGAGGCGCAGGGAGCACAGCCTGCTTCCGAGCAAAGTCAGGGATGGAGGCAGAGGGGCAGCCTGCCAGTGTCTCCCACACCTGTACACCCTGCCTTTTCTCCCCCAGATCCTGTTCATTTTCATCGACAGCGACCACACTGACAACCAGCGCATCCTCGAGTTCTTCGGCCTGAAGAAGGAAGAGTGCCCGGCTGTGCGCCTCATCACCCTGGAGGAGGAGATGACCAAGTACAAGCCTGAATCGGATGAACTGACAGCAGAGAGGATAACAGAGTTCTGCCACCGCTTCCTGGAGGGCAAAATCAAGGTGGGCATGCGTTGCAGGCCAGGGCTGCCTCTCGGATGGAGCTGCCCCCTTGGGGTTTCTGGGCTTCGTCCTCAAAGTAACATCTGCAGAGTAAGAGGACAGAGTCCAAGATGATGTGAAGACCACCATTCTTGTCACGCCCTTGAGGACCTGGAGGAGCCCTCTTGTTGATGTGGCTGGCCCAGACGCTCCTCACAGAAGCCTCCTGGCTGGCGAGGGTGCCACCTGCTTGGGCTCATTGGGCCCAGCCCACTGGCTCAGCCCTCTCTTTCTGGATTCTTAGCACTGTCGGCTTCCACAGCCGCCATCCTGGTGTGCCAAGTGCAGCCGCTCACCTCAGCCCTGGCCAGGGGTGGGGGTCGGGGACCTCTGTGTTCCCCTGGGCGGTGCCACCCCTCACCGTGCCCTGCCTGCCCTCCAGCCCCACCTGATGAGCCAGGAGCTGCCTGAGGACTGGGACAAGCAGCCTGTCAAGGTGCTTGTTGGGAAAAACTTTGAAGAGGTGGCTTTCAATGAGAAGAAGAACGTCTTCGTGGAGTTCTGTAAGTGTCGCTCCTCAGCCTCCAGGTCTGTGTCCCCAGAGCATTCGAGAGGGGTACAGACTCCTGGGAGGCGTCTCTGCCAGCGGCTTGTGGTCCAGGACAGACCCTAGAACTGCTTTCTTTTTAGATGCCCCGTGGTGTGGTCACTGCAAACAGTTGGCTCCCATTTGGGATAAATTGGGAGAGACATACAAGGACCATGAAAACATCGTCATCGCCAAGATGGACTCAACTGCCAACGAGGTGGAGGCTGTCAAAGTGCACAGCTTCCCCACGCTGAAGTTCTTTCCAGCCAGCGCCGACAGGACGGTGTGCATTCCCTCCAGGCAGGGCTGGCTAGGGTGGGCTCTGGGAAGAGCAGTGGTCCCCGTGCCAGCCTGGGTGCCTGTCTGGAAGGAGCCTGGGACTAGTCAGGTGGGAGAAGAGCTGTGGGGGCTCCTTGAGAAGCACCCATCTTTTTTTCTTTTTTGAGAGAGATGGGGTTTCACTATATTGCCCAGGCTTCACTATATTGCCCAGGCTGGTTTTGAACTCCTGGCCAAGCAGTCCTCCTATCTTGGCCTCCCAAAGTGCTGGGATTCCAGGGCCTGCTCTGCCTTTCTGTAGAGAGGAAGAGCCCATGCCAGGAGATTGGCTCAGGGGCAGGACCAGCTCCTGCACTTAATTCCTGTCTTCCACAGGTCATCGATTACAATGGGGAGCGCACACTGGATGGTTTTAAGAAGTTCCTGGAGAGTGGTGGCCAGGATGGGGCAGGGGATGATGACGTAAGTTCAGTTACAGCCTTGGGCTGGTCTGGGATTCAGCCCACCTGGGCTTGACTTGGAGGTGGGAATGGTACTGCTGGAGGCATGTCTGTATCCTGGGCTCTGGGGCCCCAGACCTCTGCCCAACAGGGCCACGGCATGTGCTCCCAGTGCTCTGAGGAAGCAGCTCTCCCTGGTCAGTGCTTCTTTAAGGGGGCAGTGTTGAGGGCATCTTTAAAAACCAGATTTTGTTTAGAAAACCTTTTCAGACACATGGCATCGGCTCCTTACCTTCTGTTAACCTGGACTCGAATGTCCATCCCCAACCCACTGGTGTGGCCCAGACACGGGAGCAGGCATGGGTATGCCATTGGGAGCTCAGTCCTGCCCATGAGTGTGGCCAGCAGCAGTGCTGACTTTGGGGGTGTCAGGAGAACACAGCGGGCTCAGGGTATTTGACCATGGTGAGGGAGGTAAGGGCATGGCCAGCTCAGGCTGGGAGTGCTGGTACACAGTGGGAGAGAGAGACACTCTGCCAGGGCTGGGGACGGAGGGCCAGCTCCTTGTGCTGCCTGTGGCCTGTTGCTGGCCGGAGCCTGAGGGTTGGAAGTATTCTGGTCACACCTCAGCAGTTACTGTGCTTGGACTTCATGTTGGCTGGGGCTGTTGTCCCTGCCAAGATGGGACCCTCTGTAGGTTCCATGGTGACAAATTGGGAGGCACACATACCCCTGCCAATCTCATGAAGACCAGGGTTGGCTGCTCTGGTGTCGTGGCCAGCATGGCCAGGTCCCTGGTGTGAGCAGCATGGGGTGCTGGGTGCTGGCAGCCTCGGCCACTGCAGCCAACCCGTTCCCCACTTATCCTGCATCCAGGATCTCGAGGACCTGGAAGAAGCAGAGGAGCCAGACATGGAGGAAGATGATGATCAGAAAGCTGTGAAAGATGAACTGTAATACAGAACGCCAGACCCAGGTGCCGCCAAGACCCCTTGGGGGCTGCACACCCAGCAGTGCACGCCTCCGAAGCCTGTGACCCTCACCTGAAGGAGGGCATTGCCGAAAATCCAGGGAACCTTTCTGAAGTGACACCTTGTGCCCCCACAGCATCCATTCACACCTGTCTCTTCCTTTTGCTTTTCAGTTTTTGGAAAGGGATCTATCTCCAGGCAGCCCGCCCTGGTGGGCCTTGTCTCTTGAAATCGTGATATACTTTTTTGTACATGGGTCTGTCCAGAGTGCTTCCTTGAGTGTTCAGAGTCTCGCTGCCTCCCTCCTGCGGGAGGTTTCTGTTTTCTTTGAAAATTCCATTTGTGGGATTTTTAGACGTTTTTCGACATCAGGGTATTTGTTCCACCTTGGCCAGGCCTCCTTGGAGACACTTGTCCCCTGTGTGGGAGGGATGGAGCCAGGCTGGACACAGTCAGTCAGCACCGCATGCAGTGTTGCCATGACTGAACATGGCTCTTGCATTTTTAGGGTAAATGGAGACTTCCAGATCCTGTCAGGGTGTCCCCCATGCCTGGAGTGGGGCTGGTTGCTTCCGGCCATGGGGCCCAAGACAGGCCTTTCCCCTTCCCTTCCTCAAGCCAGAGCTCTTTGTCCTGTCATGGGCTCATTGCTTGTGACCACTGGCCTTCCTGCAGCGCAGCCTGTGACCTGCTCAAGGCAGAACCAGGACCCCTGACTCCCAGCCTCGGGGGTGTCTGAGGATGCTGGAGCTGAGTCAGACGTTGACAATTCTTCAGGCATTTCTAGCTCACAATTGGAATTGAACACATTGGCCAAATAAAGTTGAAATTTTACCACCTGTCCTTGCCTCGGATTTATTATCTCACCCAACCCAGGGAGCTGGGCTGGAATGCTGATGGTAAGGACATCTGCCAGGCCTTGGTGGGGTCACTAGTGTTGAAAGGCCTTACCCCTGGAGTGAGGGGCAGATGCAGAAACGCACCAGTCTCCCCCGCAGAGCTGTGGACTCAAGGCCCAGGCAGCATGGACTTGCAGCTCCCAGGGAGGATGCCTGCCCTGAGTGCAGGCTGCTTCACCTGAACTGCGACTAGGCTTCTACTGTGGGGCTAGACCCTGGATGTGGACACAGGTGAAGCCACGCAGCCCCACGTCATGTGCACAGGCTCCAGGTCATTTCCCTCTCATCCCTGCTGTGGAGCAACAAGAAATCAGGTGGACTCGGGCTTTAAAGATGGGTGAGAGGATCAGGGCTTATCACTAGCCCTTCACACAACAAAGGACTGGGGGCAGGGACTCATGCCTGGAATCCGAGTGCTGGGGCAACATGGGGAGACCCCATCTCTACAAAAAATTAAAAATGAGCATGGCATGGTTTGCACCCAGCTACTTGGGAGGCTGAGGTGGGAGCATTGTTTAAGCCCGGGAGGTCGAGGCTGCAGTGAGCAGAGATCGCACCACTGCACTCCAGCCTGGGTGCCAGTGAGACCCTGCATTATTCTTACTCTTATTCAGAATCTCAGCTGAGATTGCGCCATTGCACTCTAGCCTGGGCAACAAGAGAAATGCTGTCTCAAAAAAAAAAAAAAAAAAAAAAAAATCTCCTGGTCTTTACGTTGTTATTTGGCTTAACTTCAGACCTCTTATGCTTCACATACGGAAAAACAGTTGATTTTTTTGAAGACACAAAGCTGCGACCTGTGTGCAGGGCTGGCTGATGCTGCTGCTCAGCCTAGATTTGCTGCTTCTCCACAAGGGAGATCTTGGAGGCTCTGTGGTGTCTGTGGGTCCCACTGAGGGCAAGAGCAGGGGCCACGAGGGTCCAGCAGGGCTCATGGTGGTCTCAGAGGACAGGTGGGGCAGGAGGAAGGAGCCCAAGAGCACAGGAGGGCATGGGGGTGGAACTATGGCTCTTGAACCCAGGAGGCAGAGGTTGCGGGGAGCCGAGATCACACCACTGTACTCCAGCCTGGGCGACAGAGCAAGACCATCTTAAAAAAAAAAAAAAGTAAAGTCAGTGCAGCTCAGGAAAGTCTGAGGCTGCTCGGCCCTCAGAAGGTCACAGAGAACGAACGACCCTCACCAGGATGCCTTGAGCCCTACCTGTGACTGGGTGAGGCCTACCAACTTTGTGTACTGACGTGCTTCCTGGAGCTTCTGCACCACCCAGGTTCCCGGGTATCCTCCCAGTTCTGGAGCTTGCGGGCTGGCTGGAGCTGCTGGAGCCAGAGACAGCTCTCAAGCCAGACCAGGCCTTGCAGTGTGTCCATGGTAACGGAGGCAAGGACCGCTACTGCCCTTCCTGGTCCCCCAGGCCCTCACAAGCCCAGGCGCTCCTGTGGAGTATCTGGCCAGCGTGTTACAAGACCTGCATCAGCATGTTGCCAGCACCAACCAGCCTGTTTTGCCCACTGTCCATGGCCCAACACAACTCACACCAGGGCAGCAGTCTGGGTGCTGCCATCTGCCCTGGCCCCTGGCTCTGTGGTGTTGGAGACAGTTTCTGACTAGTTTAGCTCCGGGGCCTCAGTGGGGTTTGTGTGCCTTGTCTGGGTCCTGCAACACGGTGAGCCACATATGGAAAAGTGGGCATGGGCATCTGGAGGTGTCATGGGAGGATGTTAGCTCTGCCCCCAAGATGTGAACAGAGGCCCAGGAGCTGTGGCTTTTTTGCAGGGTCTCTGAGGAAGGAGGCTATCTTGAGTCACAGCTAAAGGAGTGGCCTGTGTTTGTGCCTGTGCTCCCTGCCCTTGAGATGAAGTGCAGTGGGCCTGTGGACCAGCTGTGCGGGGAGCTGGCCCTCTGGAGAGAAAGCTGGGACATGGTGCAGCTGCCCGGAGCACAGAGCAGGGGTGTCATGTGCTCCTGGGAGAGCAGGGAGTCACTGATACCTTTCCAATTTTGCAGAGGCAGCTGATGAGCACATTCCTGGGCTTGGCTGTGTGGGGAGGCTGTGGGGCCACATCCAAAACCTTTCCGGCTGGGCTGCTGGATTAGCAGTGAGACTTTGAAGGCTCTGTCGGGAGGCAGTTAGGGCTTAGCAGCCTGGGGTTTCCCAACTTCTGTCTCTCCAGGTGCCAGGGAAGCCACTGGCTGGGAGCCTAAAACTGGCTGCCTGGCCTGTGTACTCCACCCTGGGGGTCCTCTGGCCTTGGGGAGGGAAGAGCCCCTCTGGCCCTAGGCTGGCCCTCCTGCCGGACTGCAGTGGGAGCTGCACTGACTTTACTTTTTTTTTTTTTTAAGATGGTCTTGCTCTGTCGCCCAGGCTGGAGTACAGTGGTGTGATCTCTGCCTCCTGGGTTCAAGTGATTCTCCTGCCTCACCTCCCAAATAGCTGGGACTACAGGAGTGTGCCACCATGCTTGGCTAATTTTGTGTATTTTTAAATAGAGACTAGGTTTCACCATGTTGACCAGGCTGGTCTTGAATTCCTGACCTCAGCTGATCTGCCTGCCTCTGCCTGCCATAGTACTGGGATTACAGGCATGAGCCACCATGCCGGGCCTAGATGACTTTTCTAACAGGGTCTCCAGGGTGCTTTCTGCAGAACAGTGCTGGTTGCATTCACTGGACTTTTTTTTTTTTTTTAATTTGAGACAGCATCTTACTCTGTTGCCCAGGCTGGGGTGCAGTGGTGTGATTGTAGCTCACTGCAGCCTCAAACTCCTGGGCTCAAGCAATCTTTGCATCTCAGCATTCCAAGTAGCTGGAACCATAGGCACACAGTACCATGCCTGGCTAATTTTTAAATGTTTTGAACAGAAGGGGGTCTCCCTGTGTTGTCCAGGCTGGTCTTGAAATTCTGGCTACAAGTGATCCTCTCACCTTAGCCTCCCAAAGTGCTGAGGATTACAAGCATGAGCTACTTAGCCTGGCCTGGCCTCACTGAACTTTTAAAGTTGGATGTAGCCAGGCATGGTCGCACATGCCTGTAATCCCAACTCCTCAGGAAGCTGAGGTAGGAGAACTGCTTGAACCTGGGAGGTGGAGGTTGCAGTGAGCCGAGATCGTGCCATTGCACTCCAGCCTGGGCAACAAGAGCAAAACTATATCTCAAGAAAACAAACAAACAAAAAAGTTGGATGGTAAACCTTTTCCACTAGATGTTCTAGTTCATCCTCCAGAAGGCAGGAACTTAGAATCATGCAGACTAGGTCAATCTGCAAGTTCAAATGGACCAAGAAGAATCAGGGACAAAACTCCACGAATACAGATTTTGCTCTGACGTCGCGCTGCGTGACCAGTATGTTTCGCCCACTGTGGAGCATGCTCAACTGTTCATGGATGGCTTCTGATAGAAAGTTTCACAGCTGAGGTGCTCCAGGTAGTGGCCATCATGGAATAGAACATACAGTTTCCATATCCTGGCTGGGCACGGTGGCTCACGCCTGTAATCCCAGCACTTTGGGAGGCCAAGGTGGGTGGATCACGAGGTCAGGAGTTCAAGACCAGCCTGGCCAAGATGGTGAAACCCTGTCTCTACTAAAAATACAAAAAATAGCTGGGAGTGGTGGCGGGTGCCTGTAATCTCAGCTACTCGGGAGGCTGAGGCAGATAATTGCTTGAATCCAAGAGGCAGAGGTTGCAGTGAGCTGAGACTGTGCTATTGCACTCCAGCCTGGGCAACAGAGCAAGACTCTGTCTCAAACAAAACAAAACAAAACAAACCCCCACAGTTCTCACATCCTTATTAGAACAAAGGGCACATAAATACCTTTCAAGGGATCTGTTGTGACTGGCGAGGCTTCAGGCATCAGTCCCTTCAGTGATCCAATTAGAAACCCCCAAGCCAAAAGCTCTGCGTGCTCCCAGCTCTCCTTTGACAGGAGGGACAGAGGGGCTTGCTTGGAGTCCTCAAACAGGCTCACCGGATGGGCTTGCCCCTAATGTCTCTAGCCTGAGGCTGGTCACTCCCGGAAAGGGCGTTCCTTCTGGTCACACTGTCGGTGGCAGCTTCATCCAACGTGCTTTCATCTGATCCTCTGAGCGGGGAGGGCAGACAGAACTTTCCACAACATGAGAAAAGGCAATCTTCACATCAGAGGTGATTCCGTCTCCGGTCTCCACTGTGGAACGTTTTGTCTCTAGGCTTCATGTAAACAAACCAGGAAAAAAAATGAACTCACTTCTCCCAAGTGACCCGGAATTACAACTGTCTGCATCTTTCTCTGAGCCCCTAGAAATGCAGCAACATGCAGGGTGTCTGCAGGCCTGGGCCCGGCTAGAGGCTCCAGGGTCACTCCAGCACGTGACTAGGAGAGGGCGTGGCACCTGGTGCCTGTAGTGAGGGGCCCAGAGGCCAGGGGAGGGGCAAGGGATCCACCTGGGCACCAATGCAGGTCAAGGAAACCTTCGCCAGCTAGGGACCCGCTGTTAGCGCCACTTCTCCAGCAGCATTCTTCCTTTTTCTCTTTTTTTTTGAGATGAAGTTTCGCTCTGTCACCAGGCTGGAGTACAGTGGCGTGATCTCAGTTCACTCAACCTCCGCCTCCCGGGTTCAAGTGATTCTCCTGCCTCAGCCTCCTGAGTAGCTGGGATTACAGGCCCGTGCCACCACATCCAGCTAATTTTTGTATTTTTAGTAGCAATGGGGTTTTGCCATGTTGCCCAGGCTGGTCTCAAACTCCTGACCTCGTGATTGACCCACCTCAGCCTCCCAAAGGGCTGGGATTACAGGAATGAGCCACCGTGTGCCCAGCCTTCCAGTAGCATTTGGTCAAGGCTTTGCACCTAGAGGTATCTAATATGTTTGCTGATTTGATTTTGTTGGATGCAGATCAGCCCAATGAAGCAAGGCTGTTGGTGACCTAGCTCCTCTGCCCCAGCAAAGAGCTGCTGGCCGGTCTTGGTTCTGTCCTCATTCAGACCTTTAGTGGCCACCTGCAGGGTTTTACCAGCATTATGGGTTAAATCATGTATCTCTTAAATTCATTTTGAAGTCCTAGTCCTGGAAACCTTAGAATGTGACTGTGTTTGGAAACAGGGTGCTGGCAGATGTCACTGGTTAAGATGAGGCAACATCCCACTATGACCCCAGTGTCCTTATGTAAGGGAGAGATCTGGACAAAGACAAATGCAGGAAGAACACCATGGAGAAGAAGGCAGAGATAATGGCGATGCTGCTGCCAAGGACATCAGGACTGCTAGCAGCACCAGAAGCTGGAGACACCTGTGACAGACGTTCCTCAGAGCCTCTGGGGGAACCAGCTCCTGCTGAAACCTGGATCCCCAGACTTCAGCCTCTGGAACTCTGGGAATGATCATTTTTTTTTTTTTTTTTTTTGAGAACGTGTCTTGCTGTGTGCCCAGGCTGGAGTACAGTGGTGCGATCTCGGCTCACTAGAACCTCTGCCTCCTGGGTTCAAGCGATTCTCCTGCCTCACCCTCCTAAATAGCTGGGGCCACAGGAGTGTGCCACCATGCCCGGCTAAATTTTTTGTATTTTATTATTTTATTTTTTGTGATGAAGTCTCACTCTGTAGCCCAGGTTGGAGTGTAGTGGAGCGATCTCGGCTCACTGCAAACTCCGCCTCCTGGGTCCCGGTTCAAGCAATTCTCCCCCCTCAGCCTCCCAAGTAGCTGGGATTACAGGCACGAGCCACCATGCCCCCCCTAATTTTTGTATTTTTTAGTAGAGACAGGTTTTCACCAAGTTGGTCAGTCTGGTCTTGAAATCCTGATGTCATGATCCACCCGCCTGGGTCTCTCAAAGTGCTAGGATTACAGGCGTGAGCCACTGCACCTGGCCTTTTTTTGTATTTTTAGTAGAGAAGGGGTTTCACCATGTTGATTAGGATAGTCTTGAACCCCTGACCTCAAGCAATCCACCTGCCTCAGGCTCCCAAAGTGTTGGGATTACAGGCGTGAGCCACCACACCTGGCCATGAACATCTGTTTTTTAAGCCAGCCTGTGGTCTGTCATGGCAGCCACAGCAGACTCATCCCGCCAACTTCAAGTGCTGCAGTGTTTCCAGCACAATTGATGGCCGTCCCTGACCCCAGAGACCTCCTTGGTAAACTCTGTGTCTGTGTCCTGTCCCAACCACTGGCTCTTCCCACGTCCTGCAGTCCAAGCCCCACCTCGGACCTCCACTGGGGCTGCTGCAAAAGTAAAGGCAGCCAGCAATGAAGAGCCTCTTGGAACATGATTCTTAAAATTTCCCTTGGCTGGATGGGCGCAGTGGCTCATGCCTGTAATCCCAGGACTTTGGAAGGCCAAGGCCCGTGAATCACAAGGTCAGGCATTCAAGACTAGCCTGGCCAATATGGTAAGACCCCGTCTCTACTAAAAATACAAAAATTCGGGGCGTGGTGGCCAGCACCTGTAGTCCCAGTTACTCAGGAGGCTGAGGCAGAATAATCACTTGAACCCATGAGGCAGAGGTTTCAGTGAGCTGAGATCATGCCACTGCACTTGAAGCCTGGGCGACAGAGCAAGACTTGGGGCAAGCTCACAGGGGCCAGGGCAGAGATGGCACATCACCTGGGGTGTGAGGGTCCCTGAACGTGGGGAGCAAATTGGACACCATCTTAAGTGTGAGCAAGTGCGTCAAACCTGGAACCCAGAGACACTGTGCAGGGCCAGCCCATGAGTGTGGGGGACACCGTGTCCCCTGTAGGCTTTTGGGATGGGGGAGCCAGGCACTCAGAAGGGTTGCAGGACTGACTGAGCAGGAACCTGAGGCATTGAAATCTCAGCCTCGGAAGCCTCGGGGGGGTTTCTGAGCAGGAGGCAGGGCCATCAGAGTAGTTTTGGGAAAACTATGGAGAGTGAGGCAAGCCATGCTGGAAGGTGAAAACTGACCGGTAGGGAGATGGATAGGGCTCAGGCCTGCTTCCCCACGGCATAGTGGACCTGTGCTTCTACAGATGTGGAAGGAGTGGCCACCCTCACTTTCCAGGAGGTAGAGAACAGACCCTTCCATTGACCTTGGCACCTGCTATGCCCTTGATCTCATGTTCCTGGCCATCTCATGGGCTCTGAACTGATGCCTCCTCCTGCCCTCGGTAAGGCACCTTCTTGATCCAGCTGTGGGGCAGGGAGCGACAGGCAGGAATGGTCTGACCCTTGGCTGGGCATGGTGACAGGTGGGCTGAAAGATGAGTCACTAAACATGATCTGGGGCGCCGGGGAGGGGAGGGTGTGTGCAGCTCAGTTTCAGCCCCTGGCGCTGGGGAGGATGACCATGCAGCTTTATATAGCCCCCTGAGCCCTATATAAGCAAGTCAGAGGCAAGGGTGAGTCCGACAGGAGCCCTTGAGCAGATCTGGTTGGGGCTGGAAACATTATTCACCCCAGTGCAGCAGGGTCCCCAGGGGCAGCCTGCCCCACAGCACCCAAGATGCCTAGCAGAACTGCCCGCTATGCCCGCTATAGCCCACGGGAGCGTCGGCGGCGGATGTTGGCTGATCGCAGCGTGCGTTTCCCTAACGATGTTCTGTTCTTGGACCACATCCGTCAGGGTGACCTGGAGCAGGTGGGGCGCTTCATCCGGGCTCAGAAAGTCTCCCTGGCCACCATCCACCCCTCAGGTGAGCAAGCCTTAGAGGAGCTGGCCAGGGGCTGTGGGGTGGTGGGGGGAGGCCAGCAAGGAGGATCCGACCTGGAGTTCAGTCTTGACCCCTCCGGTCCTCTCTGCCCAGGCCTGGCCGCCTTGCATGAAGCCGTGCTCTCTGGAAATCTGGAATGTGTGAAGCTGCTGGTCAAATACGGGGCTGACATTCACCAGCGAGATGAGGCAGGCTGGACACCCCTGCACATTGCCTGCAGCGATGGATACCCCGACATAGCCAGGTGAGGGAGCCTGAGTCTACTCAGGCTTGAACCTGACCCCTGCAGGCCTCAGTGGGCCCCCAGGATATGGGCCCCAGAAGGTGGCCCTGGCAACTATCCTGAAAGCCCTAAAAGCTTCTGAAATCCTGTTTCTGCTCTTGTCCTCAATGGAGCCAAGTGGAAAAGCTGGCCAGGTTTCTTCCTCCTTACCCTACCCGGGCCTCGGAACCCCAAGGTGGGGAACACACATGTGACCCCAGGAGTCTGCCCCTCTGTGTCGGGGGGGTGAGCACTCTCCAGGCTCCTCCCCGCTTCAGACAGGGCGACCTTTGCACCCCAGGTACCTCATCTCCCTGGGAGCGGACAGGGACGCAGCCAACGACGATGGCGACCTGCCCTCCGACCTCATCGACCCGGACTTCAAGGAGCTAGTGGAGCTCTTCAAAGGGACCACCATGGACTGAGCCAGTCCTGCCCGCCCGGGGCCCTGGAGAAGCTGCGTGTCGCCCAGGGGCCAGCAAATGCCCCATCCATGGGCCAGGGGCGGCCGGACCCGTCCCTCCACTTCCTCGCCACCACTCCCAGGCCTGGCTTTGTCTCCAGGTGAATTTTTTACTGTGACACTTTTTACTTTTTCAATAAACGTGACTCACGAGCCAGTGGTGGTGGCCTGATTACTGGGCTCCGGCCGCTGCATGTGGCCGGCGGCGCTCACCGTCCAGGCCGGGCAGACCCACAGCCACCTACACGCGCCGCGACCCCGCAGGGGAACCCCAGCCGCCCCCGCCCGCCGGGCCGTCACGTGGTATCACGCTGCGCCTGCGCCTGCGCAGCCGACGGTGGCGTCACTTCCGGCGGGGCCTCCCAGCTGGATAGGCGGCGGCGGCGGCGGCTGCGGCGGGTCGGGGTGAGGTGAGGCGGGTGCGGCGTCGGGCGGCGGGACGGGGCGGGGCGGGCGTGGCTGGGCCCCGCCCTGGTGTCGCCGCGCGGTCGCGGGTGCCCAGCCAGGCCGGGCTGGGCCGCGGCGCGGGGGTGTGGCCCAGCGGCCGGGGTTCGAGGGAGGGGCCTGCGTTCTCCTCCCGGCACCTGCAGGAGGGCGCGGCCCGTGGGGCGCCCAAGAGCGCGCGTGGGGAGGGCGCGGCTCAGGCGGAGCGCCTTTCCCTACCGGGCCAGGGCAGGGGCCGCGGACCCAACGCGGCCGGACGCTCGCGATGGGACCGCCTTCTGCCGCCGCGGGGGCTGACAGAGCTCCGCTTTCCGGGTCTCCGGAGGGCACGTGCCTGAGGATGCCTCCGACTCGGAGCGCCGCGGGCCCGGCCGTCCGCTTTCTTTTGCCCATTTTCCGGCCTTGCCTTGGTTCCCGTCTCCCTGGACGGTGGTGCTGGGCCTGACAGGACTGGGCCTAACGAGGGGGACGGGGCCTCCGCCCGCCTTCGGGGCTCTCACTGGGCGGTGGTTGTGGCCGCAGGGGCGCCTCCGCAGGAGCACAGGGCTGAGGGGGCGGCAGCCATATGGGGCATGGGCTGTGCTGCTCTCCGTCCTGCCCCAGGGTAGTCGTGGCCGGGAAGATGGTATTTCAGCTAGACCCCCAAGGATGAGGGATAGTTTTGGGCAGAGAAGACACGTTGAGCAAAGGCCCTGAGATGGGGACCAGGGAGTGGACTTTTGGGTGGAACGTGGGGAGAACATTTAGAGAGGGTGGGAAGCAGGATGTGAAGAAAGTAGGGGCCTACTTAATCCTTAAGGAATTGGCGTAAGTCAGGGGAGGTTGTGGTTTGAGTGGGATCAAGATGGGGAAGAGGGCACCACACACTCAGTCTGTTGCTGCCATCACCCAGGGGAGAGGGTGAGGAGGTGGGGCAGCGCTTAGAGGCTTTCTCTGGGGGTCTTCAAGGGACCGAGAGTTGCCAGTGTGGCAGCTGTGAAAGCAGAGTCCTCGTGCGCCTGCTTGTGTAGTAGATTATTTTCTCATTTGGCTGAAAAAGGACACAAAACATGAAGAGAAAGTAGAGTGTGAATCTCAGAAACTCCAGAGGAGCGTCACCGATTCTAACTCTGGAACCTCACAATATTGTCACCTTGCTGGTGTGTCACCTCCCATTATGTTCTTCTTAGGCATGTGGCTGTGCAGGGAAAAGAATTTGGGACTGGGAGGCCAGAGATTGGGGTTCTGTCCTCTCCCCATCAGGAAGTCTCTGAAGCCCTTGCGTCCCCTGGAGGAAAAAGGTTACACGTTGTTCTACCCAGTAAGACTCCCCTCCTTATCTGGAAGGAGAACCAGTCTCTGAGCAGAGCCATGTGGATGTCAGTGGGGAGAGGTCTTTCAGGGGTACAGGCAGAGTGGAGTCAGGCTGCAGTTTCGGGCCAAGCCCAACCGCTGTGGCCTGGAGGCCCTGAGAGGGCTTGGCTGCTTGGTGGCAGGCTTTCAGGGCTGAACTGGGAGTTCTCAGGGTATCTTCTTTTCAGCCAAGCTGTGGGGATGTGGGCAGTGTGTGTAAGGGCCTAGCGCGGTGGCTGCCTGCACTCAGCTCCTGACAGGTGTTTGCTCTGGCTGACGGCAGTCTTTTCTTTCAGTCCCCATTGCTTTTCTGGGCCTCCACCTCCTAAGAGTGGGCTGGTTCTACTTTTCCGTTTGCTGAGAACAGTTGTTTTGTGCTTAATAATCAGCAGCATCTGCCAGGCACGGTGGCTCATGCCTGTAATCCCAGCACTTTGTGAGGCTGAGGTGGGCAAATCGTGAGGTCGGGAGTTCGAGACCAGCCTGGCCAACACGGGGACACTCCATCTCTACTAAAAATGTAAAAATTAACAGGGCATGGTGGTCAGCACCTGTAATTCCAGCTACTTGGGAGGCTGACACAGGAGAATCTCTTGAACCCGGGAGGTGGAGATTGCAGTGAGCCAAGATACACCATTGCACTCCAGCCTGGGTGATAGAGTAAGACTCTGTTTCAAAACAAACAAACAAACAAACAAAAAAACTCACAAAAACAAAAAAACAAGGCCGGGCTCGGTGGCTCACGCCTATAATCCCAGCACTTTGGGAGGCCGAGGCAGGTGGATCATGGGATGCTGTTTTTTTTTTTTTTTTTTTTTTTTTTCCGAGTTGGAGTTTCGCTCTTGTTACCCAGGCTGGAGTGCAATGGTGCGATCTCGGCTCACCTCAACCTCCGCCTCCTGAGTTCAAGCAATTCTCCTACCTTAGCCTCCCGAGTAGCTGGGACTGCAGGTGCATGCCATCACACCCAGCTAATTTTTATATTTTTAGTAGGGATGGGTTTCATCATGTTAGCCAGGATGGTCTTGATCTCCGGACCTTGTGATCCGCCCGCTTCGGCCTCCCAAAGTGCTGGGATTACAGGTGTGAGCCACCACACCCAGCCAAGGTGGGGCTTTTTCTATGTTGGCCAGGGCAGTCTTGAACTCTTGGCCTCACAAAGTGCTAGGATTAACTCACCACACCCAGCCCCTTTCATTATTTTATTTATTTTTTTGAGACGGAGTTTCGCTGTTGTTACCCAGGCTGGAGTGCAATGGCACAATCTCGGCTCACCGCAACCTCCGCCTTCTGGGTTCAAGCAATTCTCCTGCCTAAGCCTCCCGAGTAGCTGGGACTACAGGCGCACACCACCATTCTTAGCTAAATTTTGTATTTTTAGTAGAGACAGGGTTTCACTTTGTTGACCAGGATGGTCTCGATCTCTTGACCTCGTACTCCACCTGCCTCGGCCTCCCAAAGTGCTGGGATTATAGGCGTGAACCACTGCGCCTGGCCATTTTTTTTTTTTTTTTTTTTTAAGGGAATTTTGCTCTTGTCACCCAGGTTGGAGTGCGATGGAACAATCTTGGCTCACTGCAACCTTCGCTTCCTGGGTTCAAGCGATTCTCCTGCCTCAGCCTCCTGAGTAGATGGGATTACAGGTGTCCACTACCACCCCCGGCTAATTTTGCATTTTTGGTAGAGACAGGGTTTCTCCATGTTGGTCAGGCTGGTTTCGAACTCCAGACCTCAGGTGATCCTCTTGCCTCAGCCTCCCAAAATGCTGGGAATACAGGCATGAGCCACTGCACCTGGTCCCCTTTCATTCTTAATAGTATCCAGATGAACGATATGGCACATGCTTGTCCTGTCCATTGTCATGTTGGATAAGGAGCCACAGAGACCTCACTGAGGTGCTGGCTTTCTGTGGCCGTGCTTCTCTCCCCATTGGAGCAGGCGAGCATCACTTTGGATGTGGATGCTGAGGCTCAGAGGAGCTTGCCTGGGGCCGCAGAGCCCGGGAATACCTGCAGCCCTAGTAGGCCAGGCCCTGTAGGCTGGATAGCCACGGAAGCAGGCAGTCAGATCCTGCAGAATGCACAGACGTGTGGGTTGCCTGTACCCTGGGTGGCTGGCAGCAGGTGGTCCTGTGGCAAAGGCTGTGTTTGGGATCAGGGCAGGAGTGGAGTAGCAGGTGGTGCTTGATCACACAGGCTGGGGTTGGACAGTGGGCTTGTTGGCAGCAGAGGGCCTGGGTGAAGCCCTAGTGGTAAGTGAGCTTTGGAAAGGGTATCAGGAAGATCATGTAGACATCCGTGTGCACCTGTCCTGATGCTGGGGGGTCTGGAACCAAAGGTTGTCCCAGCACGGGGTTGGGTGGTGTGGGGTCTGGAAGGCTTTGGGGGAAAGGAGAGAAAGTACCTAAAGACCATATTGCCTGAGGAGCTCTGGAAGGGCAGTCCTGGGCCAGGAGAGCGTCACTGAGGGTCCTTCCATGTGAGACCCCAGCCATCATAAGCTCCGCTGTGTTTCGCAGTATACTGAGAAAGAAAAGCTGCCATCGGGTAAACTCTGACGTGTTAGCAATAGTCAGGTGCAGCCCAGTTTCAAAGATACTGAAATGTGAAAACTAGGAAGGAAAACTCTCAGAGGCAGTGGGATGTGGTGTAGCCACTGAGGAGTGCAGGGCCGTGCCAGGTGGTCAGCAGGCTCAGCCTGGTTTCTGACTGAAAGAGGGAAGGAAAATGGGGCAGGCCTTGCCTGCCCCTTCCTTGCCGCTCTCACCCTGGGGGTGGCCCAGGTAGGATGAAGGCCGTGGGGGCCGGGCTGGGTGTGATCTTGAGACCTCTGAAGTAGAGCTGTCTCTCTGGGCTGAATGGAGCCCCTTCCCTCCTGCCCTTCATCTATGGTTGGCCTAGGTTAGGCCGCCACTCACCTTTACCTGGGCAGCTGAGCAACGGGTCAGGATCCTGCCAGCTCCAGGACCACTGCCTCAGGTGGGTCTTTTCCAGCCCCTGGCGTTTCTCTGGGCCTGTGCCACTATCTCCTGCTCACTCTCACCTGCCCTGCGCCTGTCCCCTCCAAACCACCACCTCAGGGACCCTGTGTGTGTGCTGTGCCTCAGGGGTCTGTCTGCTTAGCCAGACACCAGCCTGCTGCCCATCCGGCCTGCCTGCCACACTTCCTGCCCTCCCCCCTGCTGTGTGCCCCACTGTGCTAGGCCGCCCTGCTGAGGCTGTTGGAGGCTTTCTCATTGCAGGTCCACGGTGATCTCTTGGTCCAGAGCTCGCTTGACCTCCAGCCCTCTCCATGGAGGGCTCCTTCCTGTCCTCCCTGCTGCCATCCTGGCCCTGGCTCCTTCTGCCTGCACCTCGGCCCTCCGCAGGCTCCTCTCGTGCTGTGTGTGCCAGGGCTTATCTGTGCACCCTCAGGTCCTGCCCTGTGCTCGGTGCTGTCTCTGCCACAGGTGCTGTGGTGCCCACCTCCAGCTGCTGATTTCCTTATGTGAACAGGCCAGGTGTGCACTGCCACTCTTAGGGTAATTAAAAGTGGAGATTCTCCAGCTGTCCTCGTACATATCTTGGGTGTGTGTACCTAGGAGCAGAATGGCTGGGTCATAGGGTGTGCACAGATGCTTGATTTTTAATGGAAAATTCCTTTTGGGTCAGAATTGGCACCCAGCTCCTTGGCAGAGCCCCAGGAGGCAGTGAGGCTGAGTGAGCTGCAGAACCGTTTCTTCTGCTTCCAGGGGGACAGCAGGCCACTGACCTCTTGGGAACTGCTGGCACGTCCAGGAAAGCCTGTGTCTAAGTGTGCAGGGGTGGGGTCAGCTGGAGGCCCTGGGGGTCGCTGAGCCAGAGTAAGAGGTAGGGAGAGGTCAGAGGGCTCCTCGAGTCTGGGAAGACTTACAGGACACAGACTGTGGTATTGGGGACAGTGGGCACCTGTCTTCACCTAGCAAGAGAAGGCACATGGGACTCCCTATTGACCTAAAAAAAAATGTATGGGTACACAGTAGGTGGATATATTTAGGGGGTTTACTTTTATTTTTTTTAAAGATGAGGTTTCACCATGAAGGCCAGGCTGGTCTTGAACTCCTGACCTCAGGTGATCCACCCACCTCAGCCTCCCAAAGTGCTAGGATTACAGGCGTGAGTCACCACGCCCAGCTCTATTTAGGGGGTTTAAAAACATTTATTTATTTAGAGACAGTCTTACTTTGTCACCCAGGTTGGAGTGCAGTGCCACAGCCTCCACCTCCCAGGCTCAAGCAATCCACTTACCTCAGCCACCACTGCTGGCGAAATTTTTATATTTTTTGTTAGAAATAGGACTTTATCATGTTGCCCAGGCTGGTCTTGAACTCGGGCTCAAGTGATCCCTCTTCAGCCTCCCAAAGTGTTGGGATTACAGGCCTATTTTAATAGGTTAGCCACTTTGCCTGGCCTGTTTTATTTTTTTGTATATATATTTTTTGAGACAGAATTTCTCTCTAGCCCTGGCTAGGGTGCAGTGGCGCAATCTTGGCCCATTCCAACCTCCACCTCCCAGGTTCAAGTGATTCTCCTGTCTCAGCTTCCATAGTAGCTGGGATTACAGGCACCTGCCACCACGCCGGGCTAATTTTTGTATTTTTAGTAGAGAAGGGGTTCCACCATGTTGGCCAGTTTGATCTTGAACTCCTGACCTCGGTGATCCACCCACCTGGGCCTCCCAAAGTGTTGGGAGTACAGGTGTGAGCCACCATGCCTGGCCTTTTTTTTTTTTTTTTTTTTAATTTGAGACAGAGCATCTCACCCTGTCGCCTGGGCTGGAGTGCAGTGCCACAATTTTAGCTCACTGCAGCCTTGACCTCCTGGGCTCAAGCAGTCCTCCCACCTTAGCTTTCTGAGTAGCTGGGATACAAGCGCATGCTTCATACCAGCTGTTTTCAGATCGATACGTGCAGCGTGTGTATGGGCAGGGCTGTACAGACAGGTGTGTGTGGGCATGTGTGTGGCAGGTATATTCAGCTAAGGTGTATGCAGCAGGGGTGTGTGTGTGTGTGTGTGTGTGTGTGTGTAGCAAAGCAAAGGGGGCCCCGGAAGGGTAGTTTCTTGAGAGGATGTGGGGCGCCATCAGTGGTATTTGGGGCAGGAGTTAAAACTGCAGGAGGACCCCAGGCCAAAGGTATGGCTGCATAAAGGCCAAGTGGCCACTGGAGGCAGAGGCTGCCCAGGGAGAAGAGCCATTTGGGAGGGCAGGCTGGGAGGCAGGTACCCCTGAAGCAGCAGGTGGTCAGTGGCTAGAGCTGGCAGTGAGTGGGGCAGGGGACTGGTCCACCTGTTACCTGAGCTCTGCCTTTCTCTCTAAGGGGAGCTTCCCAGCAGGCAGCATGTCCCTGTGGGACCCTCAGCCCAAAGAGGCCTTTCCCTCTGTGCTCTGGTGTTCTGGGCTGGAGTCCCTGGTAGGTCTGTGGGCAGAGAGATCCCAGAGTCCAGGAGAGGAGAGGTGACTTTGTGAGCAAACTGGGTCCTGTTACAGGCAGGGAGCCCCAGGCTCTGCCTGGACCCCACTCCTGGCCTGGAGTGGGGCACAGAGTTCCAGGGCTGGGAGCTGGTTTTCTGCTCTTTGCTGGTTTGGCCCTTGAGTCCTGGGCTTCTGTTCACATGTGGTGTTTGAGGGCTGGACTGTTGACGTGAGGTGGAGTGGGCCAGAGAGGACTCAGTGCTCATGGCCCTCTGTGAGGGCTGCAGCCATGTCGCCTGGAGTATCTGGAGCCTCAGGCCCTAGGGGTAGGCAGGGGAGTTGCTTGTGCCAAAAGCCCCCTCCTGGGAATCCTGAGACTCCCCTCCCCGAGCACCTAGAGTTGCCCCCTCCAGAGCAAGGCCAGGCTGGAGACCAGCCCTGTCAGCTTCCCCACCTTGGAGTTGTGTGTCCTCAGCTGGAGTGGGGACATTCCAGCTGGCCAGTGTGAGTCCGAGTCTCAAAATAGACTCCCTTTCCCAGAGCTGTGGAATCCCCTGGGCTGAGAGGCCATAAACAGGCAGCAGCCCAGGGTCCCAGTCACCAGGTTAGGCCCAGCATCTTCCTCCAGGGTCACTCCCTCTGATCACCGGTAGAGTTGGAGTTTGGTTCCATCTCCAGGGAACTGATGTGGCTCATGTTCTAGGAAACCAGGAAGCTGGGCCTGGGTAGGTGCTAGGGAGCAGGCATCACTGTTAGGAAGCTCATCCCCATTTTACAGACAGGAAATCAAGGCTCAGCAGAAGCTGCGTGCCCAGCCCTGCAGCAGGGAGAGCAGGGTCAGTTTCCTCAGGGGCTGCAGACCATCTGCTACAGTGAGTGGCAGTCCCACATCAGGGATGCTGACAGGCCCCCCCAGCCCACGGGAGGGACCCAGCCTCAGTGGTCCCGGTGCTGAGGCTGAGGACTGCATCTTGCAGAGCTAAGGCCACTGAGTGGGCTTAATTGCTTCAAGTCATGCGTGTGTCTGGCTGGCTCTGGCCAGCTCCCTGCTACCTCCTAAGGTTGCCTGGAGCCCACTGGCTGCCCATGGCTGGACCCCAACCTGTGGGGGACTCCCTGGTGGTCAGGGGGACCTGCACTTTGTTCACATCTGAAGGGAGGAGGCAGCTGTGCCCTGTGCCTTCCTCGTCCCACCCCTGGAGAGGTTGGCCGTTTGAGTCCTGCTCCTACACTGGCTTCTGTTTCAGAGGCTGAGGGGATCTGGCGGCGGAGCACTAGGATCAGACGCCCCCGCGATGACCAGGTGGGTTTCAGGCAGGTGGGGTGGCCTCCACTGGGGCAGGGGTGTGGTCTCCCACCCTGTTATCTGCCCTGCCTCATGTGCGGGGGTTCCCCAGCTCCCCCGTCTCCAGAGTCGTGTACAACGGCAAGAGGACCAGCAGCCCCCGCTCCCCGCCCAGCAGCAGCGAGATCTTCACCCCTGCCCACGAGGAGAACGTGCGCTTCATTTACGAAGGTGGGTGTGCCCACCACATGTGGCTCCTGTCTGTCCTTGGTCCTTGTCGGAGTCAGCTCTGCCCCCAGCCCAGGACCCAGGCTCCGAGGAACCTCCTACAGCCTCTGCCCCGGCCCCTCCAGGGCGAAGATACCCCATCACTACATCCAAAGCCTTCAGAGCCCAGGCGGGTGGGTGTGACCGGGGGGACCCTGTGTGGAGAGGAGACCTGGTTCTGATGTTGTGGGGAGCCCGGTAGGAGGGGTTGAGAGTGGGTCATGCCCCGATAGAGGCCGTGGTGGGAGCCAGTCATCAGTGCTGGCAGCACTAGAGGAGTTTGCTGGGGAAAGGGAGAAGCCTTTGAAGAGAGATGGGGGTGCACCTAGCCATGAGGGGGTGTGCTGCAGAAGTGCCAGGGGGTTGTCTGGGGCTGGGGGAGTGTGCGTGTGTGCTGGGGCTGGGGAGGCCTGTGGATGAGGTGGGAAAGGTGAAGGCCCAGCTGAGGAGGACGCGCTGCCCCTGAGGCTCCGGGAAGCCTGGGGTAGGGTCATAGGGGTCCCTCTGACTACAGTGCTGGTCATCGTGTAGGGAAAGGACAGGCCTCCTGGAGGAGCAGGGACGAGGTCTGTGGGTGAGTGAGGCTGGGGTGGGCAGAGGGCCGTGGAGGGAGCTTGGAGGACACTTCTAAGGGAGAAAAGGTCTGGGAGGGCAGGAGCTGAGGGCGGGCGCTCTCCTGGTGCGGATGCCACCCCCTGTATGCATGGGGCTCTGAGCACTCTGCCCTCTGCCTCTGCAGCCTGGCAGGGTGTGGAGCGAGACCTGCGCAGCCAGGTGCCAGGTGGTGAGCGGGGCCTGGTGGAGGAGTACGTGGAGAAGGTCCCTAACCCCAGCCTGAAGAGTGAGTGTGGGCAGACCTGGGGATGGGCTGGGCTGGCAGTCTGGGCCATATGGGCTGGAGGGTCCTGTGCCTGCCCCCTACCAAGTTGTTCCCTGGCAGCCTTCAAGCCCATTGACCTGAGCGATCTGAAGCGCCGGAGCACTCAGGATGCCAAGAAGTCCTAGAGAACCCGGTGCCCCTCCACGGCCTCTGGAAGATCAGGGTGCCAGGTGTCGGTTCCCTCCTGGCCCTTGGCCCTGCTCCTGGGATGGGGGTTCTTGCTCCAGCAGGCTACAGACCCCAGGACCAGTGTGACTGATGGCTGAGGCCTGCCCCTCCTCTCCAAGCCCCCTTCCTTCCTCTTGGGGGTCTCAAGCTGCCCCCATCATGGGGGTCTGGGCCCTGCCTACCTTCCCACCCTCCCCCAGCCACCTGGCTGCATCTTTGAAGCTGCCTGGCCCCGAGGGGACCTGACCTGACCTCTCCTCTCCCTTCACCCCTCTGTCCCTGGCCACTGCAGGATCAGGAGGGGAGAAGAATGAGCCTCTGTTGCCCCCCAGGCTGCTGAGACTGGGCTAGTTTTGTCTTTGAAGTGGCCAGTACACAGGACAAGGGCAGCCCCACCTCATCCAACTTGGGTCCCCCGAAGACCCTTGCTGCTCCTGTGGCCTGGACATGCTGGGGAGTTTCTCACCCCCACCCCCATCATCTAGCCTGGCCCCTTCCCTGACTTAGCACCAGCTCCCTGGGCCTAGGATACTGCCGGGCCCCCAAAGGGGTCCCCAGCAATCAGGCCTGGCCTCCTGGTGTCTGCAGCCACAGTGTCCCCATGGGCATGTGCACCCAGGCTGACCCTGAGGTGCTGCTACTGGGTCTATCCTGGCTCGGGGGTGTGCTGGGAGGGTCACCAGGGCCCCTTTTTCTTCCTGTGCCCTCTGAAAGCCAAGTGTCTGTGTGGCTGGGGAGTGTGAGGGTCTGTGAATAAAGGCAGTGGAACTGGGCATGGCCTCTTGGCAGTCTGTCAGGCCTCTGCCCCCGAAGCACACACATGCACAGCTCCCCTGCAGGGCTGGAAACTCCAGATCACTGTGAAGGCTCCTCAGGCCCAGAAATTCTCAGTCTGCGCCACTGGGGGTGCTCAGGCCTCCTAGGGGCAGGTGGTGGCAGGGAGCATTCTGGAGGGAGAGGCTGGGATGCCCAATGTCACCACCCTTGTCCCACTACAGGGGCTCCCCAAGGGGCCCCAGGGGTACTAGGCGTAACCCTGAAACCACCCTCTGGGGCACTATCTGTGGCCTCTCCAGGGAGTTGGCTCCTCCCCTGTCCAGATGGAGGGTGTGCTGCTGGGCCCTGGAGAGACCTGGTTGCACTTGACCTTCAAACCTGGAAGCTGACCTGGCAGGCCAGACACTGAGCTCTATTCCTGCTGCTGTGAGAAGCCAGACCGGAATTGATTCCAGGAACACCCTTTCCCAGAAGAATGTTTGGAGCTTGAGTGGCCCCACAGGCGCCTCCTGGCGGGTGGGCTGGTGCAGGCGATGCTGGCTCAGAGCCAGCCTCCCTGGGGAGGAGGAGTGGGGAAGAGTGTTCCAGTAATAAACCAGCCAAGCTGCTGCCTGGCGGCCTGTGCACCCTACTGGTACCCAGCCCCAAGCTAACTCCCTGTAAACTCATGGGCTTATCTAGCACCTATGGGACCTGTGAGTCCTTCAAGGACTGTTTGAGGGCCCACCAGGCTAGGGTGACACAAGCTGCCTCCCACTGTCGCTGCTGCAGCTTGAGGGATGCCAGCACGGGGATGAGGGGTGGGTAGCTCATGGTGGTCCCCAGGCTGAGGCTGTGAACGGGCACCCGTCAGGACCAGAGCCCTGACGCCAAAGCAAACCTGCCCTCCCAGTGAGGTCAGCCCTGCAGTCCCACAAGGTGGTCTTACCCAGCAGTTTGTAGTCACAAAGTGGGGGTCTCCACATTCAGCTTGAGCAGGTAAAGAACGGGCCCAGAGGCTAGAGTGGACACCTGCTCCCCTGGGCTGCGGGAGCTAACCGTTGGACCTAATCCCCAGAGAGCCACGGTCCTCCCACCCCAGCCTGTTCTTTAGCCCTGCTGCTGGGCTAAGTGGCTAGAGATGCTCCCTTTTCTTCAATGAGAAGAAATGAGGCAACCATGACCACTGCCTGTTGTGCCGTTGCTGTCCACGCACGTCAACTATCTGTATCTGCTGTCACTCAATGTTGACAACTCCATGGGGCAAATTTTAGCCCAGTTTACAAGTGAGGAAATAGTGACCTCTTTTGGGGGGGGGCTAAGCTCTTATGAAAATTGTATTTAATGCTTATTGAGTATGAGCAATTTCCTGATAGTCGATAGAGCCCACTATTTCCCTAAGGGCTGAATGAATACGTTCCAGGTGGGCTGTTGGCTCAGCATCGAGGGCAGTGTGTGAGTCCCTAAGCCTCTCAGTAATGTGCCCCTCCTCTTCCATTCCTGTGAGGACCCTTGGGCATTGGACAGTCACGTAGCCCACATTCTGCCTTTGGCCACTGCATCCTTGTGGTGTTTACAGGCCCCTCCGTCCCCTGTACTTCTGTAAAGTGAGGTGCAGTGCAGAGGCCTGATCGGATTCTTGAGACTTCGGGTGTCAAAGCATCTGGCCACTGTGGGAAATGGGCTGCAGGATTCAGGGCAGAAGCAGGTCCTGTTAGGAGGCTTCTGCAGTGGATGGTGGGAGGAAGAAGTCAGGGGTCAGCAGCTAGGTGTGGATGTCCAGGTGTATGTGCAGAGCTGGATCTAAAGTGTGGATTCAGCAGGGCCACAAGGCTCAGGAGATAGATGAGTTAGATGAGGAGTTAGCAGAGCACTGCTGATTTCTAAAGACTGATAAAGAAGAATTGAGGGTGGTGCTTTTTCCCTAGACACAACAGGGAGAGGAGGTAGAAAAAGAAACAGTGAAGAGCAAGGTCAGACAAAGAGCAAGCAGAAGAGGATCAGGGCCGAGTGAGTGTAGAGGGAGGATGGGACTGAGTCAGTGCAGAGGAGGATCAGGGCTGAGTGCAGGGAGAGGATGAGTGAGTGCAGGGGGAGGATAAGGGAGTGCAGGGGGAGGATCAGGGCTGAGTGAATGCTGGGAGAGGATGAGGAAGTGCAGGGGGAGAATCAGGGCTGAGTGAGTGCAGGGGGAGGAGTACAGGTGTCTGGGGGAGGCTGAGGCAGCTCAAGTGGACCTGCACCCTCAGGCATCTCCCACCCACCTTGCCTAGAAATGACCACTTTGAACTCTTCATTTTTGTGTTTTTAAATTTTGGTCTGTATTTTTATTTCTAACGTGGATTGTGACTTCATGCTTTCCTCATTTTGTTCTCTCCCGCATCCCCAGTACATAACAAAATATTCCTGTCCACCACTGTCCCTAGTTGTTTTTTTGCCTTTGATTTTAGTTACATCAGTGTTAGTGTTTACATTACGATGTCTGTGTTGGTATTCAGAACTGAGTCATGTGGCAAATTCTGCTCCTTTTGTTCTTTTCTGACCAACTTTCTTTTCTTTGGAGTTACTATTTGCCTTCTTTTTTCATTTGTTTAGTTTTCATGTACTAGTCACTTAGGTGTGAACTCTCTCCTCTACATCTTAGTGCATTCAATCACGTTCATCCCCTTGAGGGTGTCTCTCCTGAGCCTTCTGCCAGGCTCAAGGTCCCCATTCCTGTGGCACACCACTCACTGTCCTAGATCCCCTTGATGTAGTTCCTGTTTTCCTTGTTCTTGGTCTCCACTCTCAGTAGTGTATGTGTGTGCACACACCAGATTCCGGGTGGTCAGAGTCCTCTCCCTCCCAGCCATGCACGCAGACCACACACAGCTCTTGCAAATACCCCTTTGGGATACTGGGCATCGCATACCTTCCCCACTGGACACACACAGGTATTCGTTTCCCTTCATGTTTACACGGGCCCTTCCCTGTGCAGTGTGCTCTCACACACACACACCCTGCTGGCAATACCCATGCATTCCTCTGCAGGAACTGGGCTGAGGCACTGGAGGTAGAGGTGGGAGGGGAGGTAGAGATGGGGAATGGGCAAAGGGCCCAAGTTGGAGGGAGATGCTGTGGACTGAGTTAAAAAATGGGTTACAGCTGGGTGTGGTGACTCACGCCTGTAATCCCAGCACTTTGGGAAGCTGCAGTGGGCAGATCGCTTGAGGTCAGGAGTTCAAGACCAGCCTGGCCAACATGACAGAACTCTGTCTCTACTAAAAATACAAAAATTAGCTGGGTGTTGAGGTGCATGCCTGCAATCCCAGCTGCTAGAGAGGCTGAGGCAGAGAATCACTTGAACCTGGGAGGCAGAGATTGTAGTGAGCTGAGATCATGCCACTGCACTGCAACCTGGGCAACGGAGCAAGACTCTTGTCTCCAAAAAAAAAAAGGTGGGTCCCTCCACCTACCTGCCTGCGGGGCTGCCTGGTTAGGGCCAGTGTTTATTGCAGAGGTGAGTCCAGCCCCTGCCAGGCCCCCAACTCTGCCAGACTCCACCAGCCTGCTCCAGTTCCCTTAGGGATGAGGACTGGATAGGGGTGAAAGAGGATAAGGGCAGAGGGACTCGGGATAGGGAGGGTTGTCAGGAAGCCCCAGGTGAGGGGCACACTCCCCAGGGCAGTTACCAGCCTTGAGCTCAGCTGGCATGACGGAGAATGCCAACCTCCCTGTGCTGACTCAGAACAGCCTCGTCCCCACACGGGCATCTGGGCATCCAGGGCTCAGAGGAGAGCCAGGACCTGAGGCTGGTGGGGCGTATAGCTGGCCTGAAGTCTTAAGGGCAAAGACCACAGGCCTCTAGCAGGTGCTGCTGGAGGGACCATCTCCTGGCCTTGCAGCCCCCACCAATCACAGTAACCACAGAGCCCCAGGCTTGCACAAAGGCCCTGTGGTGGGTGGCAGGGTGAGGCCCCCCCAGGAGGGCCCCAGTGCCTGGCGGGTGAGTAATTCTATTTACCTTTCCTCAGCAGCCTCCTGTACCCTCATTTGCTCCAATTAGTCCGGCTCTGCCTGAGTGGCTCCAGCCCACATGGCCCAGGCGGGGGCTGTGAGCACCCCCTCCCCCAGGGCCTAGCCGCACCTCCCAGCAGCTCCTCAGAGCAGGGCCACCTGGCTGGCTCCTTCCCCAGCCCATGCACACACCTCAGCAGGTCTCACAGCGCCTGTTGCAGGGACCACCCGGAGGGCTGATCTCATGGGCATCCACGCTGGACTTGTCCCCACCCCTGCTGTGTGGTCCCGGGGACCTTAGACTCAGGGTGTGCCCCAGACAATGGGAGCCCCCACCCTGAAGCACCTCCTGTGTACAAGAGGCAGCTCTTTCCTGGTGCTCCCTGGCTGGCAAGCAGGGTGCTCCCCCACCACATGGTAGCTGGCTGGCAAGCAGGGTGCTCCCCCACCACATGGTAGCACGAGGCCCGGCATGGGCCGGACCTTTCTGTGTGGCATGGCGGCTGTGCAGAGCTGAGACATCGGGCACTGCCCCTTCACCTGGACTCGTGGCAATGTTCAGGCTCATTTCTTCCTGCTTCAATCTGCTAGGTGGCCTGCAAATTGCCCGAGGCAGCTGGAGTGGAGATAAAGTGGAGGCCAGGGGGCTCAGGAAGGGCAGGCCTCCATGGAGAAGATGCCCTTGGGTGAATCTGGTGCGGATAGGTTCGACAGGGGGACTGATGTCTCATGCTCCCCTCACATCTCTGCTGGTGAATGGGGACCCTCTGGTGGTGAAAGGGTCCAGGGGGACTGCCCACCAGAACCAGGAGGGGAAGGTACCCAGGGCCTGCTTGGACGGGCACAGGCTGGCCTCCCTCTGGGGTTCCAGTACCAACTGTCTGTGAGCTGGGGCATTGGGGGATCCTCAGCACCCGCGCTGGTGCTGACCACCCACCGCTATTCCATCCCCCACTGCTCCGGCCTCGGCTCTTCCAGCCTTGCTTTCCGACACGCGTGGTGGCCACCTGAGCTCTTTATTGTTGGACAGTTCCACACACGTAGGACATCACGGGACACATGGGGACACAGGCGTGCAGTCCCCAGCACAGTGCCCCACCCCTGCCCTGGACTCCTCTGCTCCCCCCTGCACCAGGGACAGGGCAGGCACAGGGAGGGGAGGCCCCACCTCACAGATCGCCACACTGTGGGTGGGGGTAGGGGGAGGCTGCTGTTGGCTTTCCCATCCCAGCCTCAGCTGGGCTTCCAGTTCTGGATTGTTCAGCGCCACCCTCTGGGTGTCTGAGTCCAGCTCCAGCTGGGGTCCCAGCAGGGTTCAGAAGGGGCTCTCAGCTAACCTAGAGAGGCCACCGGCCAAGGGGGTTGCCACAGATGAATCCTGGCCAGCACCATGGCTGCCTCTACCGCTCCCAAACCGCAGCTTCTTGCTGGGAGAGCTGAAGCTGGGCGCAGATGAGGCCTTGTGGCTGCTAGTGTTCTGCTCCTCCCGTAGCACTTTGCCCAGGCGCCAGTGGTGCCAACGCCGCCACAGCTCTGACTGCACCTGGGGGCAGGGTGAGGCAGGCCAGTCCCAGGGACTGCCTGTTATCTCTGCCCTGCCAGAACCTGCTGTGGGCCTCGCTGGAGATGCCCAGTCTCCGCTCTGAGGCACACAGGGTGACACAAGCTCCCTGCTGGGCACAGGTGGCCAGCCTCCCTGGTGGCTCCCTATGCCGGCCAGCCTTCCTGGTGGCTCCCTAGGCCACCCAGCCATTGCCATGGAAAGCACAGTCTGCAGACACCTGGGTACTCCCCACTGTGTACACCCTGACGATGGGGTCGAGGCCAACCTGTCTTGGGGGCCTGACACCCAGCGCTATGGCAACTGCACCCAGTAAGTGGAGGTGGAGGGAAATGCTTGGGCTGCGTGTGCTCCAACCCCTGGGCAGGGGTGGGGCTGATATCCATGTGCCCCTGACCCTGACGGCCAGGGCTGATGGTCTCAGACATCCCCACTCCCACCTACCTCCTTGTTGAGGAAGCAGTAGAGGACAGCCACCAGCAGGCCCTGGAGAGAGAGAGTGGTCAGGGGTGGCACTCTGTGCCCTGGATAGGGGTACTGGAGGGCGGGCAGGCACCTGGAAGGAGCTAAGGAAGAGGTCGAAGAAGAGCTTGGCAGAGCGCAGGGTGCCGTGGGCGTGCTCGTCTGTCACAAAGGCGAAGACCACTTCGTGGACCCCCAGCAGGGGGATGAGAGTCAGCGTGGACTTAGCCAGCCTGCGGAGGCAGAGCCTGAGCCACCTGCCACCCTCACGTGGAGCTTGGACTCCCCACCGCCAGCTGCCCTCTGGCCCTGAGGGTCTCCCGGTCTCAAGATACCAGCCCCACCACAGCACCCACCACCCACATGGATCTTGGAGTCCCTGCCCCAGGTGCCCTCTGGCCCTGAGAGGCTCCAGATCTCAAGATGCCATCCCCACCGTGGCACCCACCACCCCTGCCCCTTGGCCCACATCATCCATGTGGAGCTTGGAGTCCCCACCGCAGGTCCCCTCTGGCCCTGAGAGTCTCCAGGTCTCCAGACGCTGGCCCGCCATGGCACCCACCGGAACTTGTAGTCTGTGTGGTGCATCTGCCGTGCTCGCAGCTTGGCCACGAGTAGATGAACAACGCGGATGAAGATGAATAAGTTGATCTGCATGAGAAGGGTGCCGGTCAGGGCCACCCCAAGCCCCAGGGGACAGCTCTGTGCCCTTGGAAGGCCCCAGCCGACTCTCCTGCAGGTGGGCCTGGCAGCCAGATAGGCCCTGGGCCACATGGCCCTGGGATGGTGGGCATCCGGCCAGGGAGGAGCAGCCTGGCTCAGTGCCCAGGGTGCTGGCCAGTGTCCCGGTGTCCTTGCTGGGTGCGAGGCTCCCTCCTGGCCCTCCCAGGCAGGATGCTGTTGTCTCCTGAGGCAAGCTGGGACACCAAGGGAGGAGGGGCTTGGGGTGTGCTCCTCAATCTTCATCTCACCAGGATGGCCAGGAAGACGGGGAACCGAAGAATCCACCAGAAGCCCATGTTGTCATTGCTGGTCCAGCACCTGTGATGCCAGACCACTCACATAATGGAGCCCCACGCCCAGCCCCTCAGCCCCTCAGCACTCCCAGCCCAGTTTTGCCAGGATCTAATTCACACCTCAGGAAAGACAGGGAGAAGGTTGAGAATGACCCCCCTCCCCAAGTACCAGGCTCATCCCAAGCCCCTCCCTGCCTCTGGGCAGAGCCCTGCTCCCCAGACCCCAGGCCCCTCCCTGGGCTGCCCAGCTGCTCATACTCACTGGATGTTCTCGAACAGACACTTGACCACCGCCCAGGGGATGACGAACAGCATGGGGGCACCTGTGGGGGGCAGTAGCTGTGGTCGAAAGGCCGGGCTAGCATGCCCAACCCCTCCCGTGCCAGCCCACTCACCCCAGCCGATGCCCAGGTAGAGGCGGAAGAAGCTCCTCTTGGGGAGGGTGGCCAGGCCCAGCAGGCTGTGAAGGTACAGGCCCTCCACCAGCAGCCAGCAGTAGTTGGCCACGATGCCATAATGCATGAACACCGCAGCCACACGGCAGCCGGCCACTGCCTGGCACAGGTGCAGTGTGAGCGTGGCCACGTGGCCACCTGCCCACCCACCCACCTGCCTTTGTGGGGCCACCTGGGGCGGGGGGCTCACTCCATCACTGAGCCAGATGCTGACACTGAGGTCGTCCCCGATCTTCTGGCTATAGCGGGTCCTGAGCAGCCCGTCAATGACCAGCACGGAGCCAGCCTTCAGCACAAACGATGCAAACAGGTTGGCATGGATGGCATTGCGGGTGCAGTGCAGTTTGCTGTGGGGACAGACAGTCAGCATCTCCCTCCTCCCTGCCCTCTCCAGCCGCCCCGGGTGCTGGCGGGATCCTACCTGAGGCCCCCCAGGAGGGCCAAGGCGAGGAGCAGGGCTCCCAGGGATAGGCTGTAGCCCACCGTGTACATTGCCTGGAAGCTGCTGTACATCTTGGCCACCTCCTTCTGTGAGTCACAGTGGCCTGTGAGGGCCGGGTGGAGCCCCTGTGCCCCATCCAGACCCACCTTGCCCGCCTGCCCGCCACCGGCTGACCTGGACCTCAATCTCCTCGCCGTCTATCTGGCACTGGGAGGCATTTCGCCAAGGCTGCCCCCGGGGTCCTCGCACCCACTGCCCATTGGGCCCACATCTCTTGAACACGAAGCGGTGTTGCACTGGGGGTGTGGGGCAGGCTGTGGTCAGCCCCACCCCAGGCCCACCCTTCCCACAGCCCTGCCCCTCGATGGGTACCTTTGTGGTGCCAAGGCAGGTACCAGGGACAGGAGATGTTGGCTGTGGTATTTGGGGGAGTGTCCGGCCAACAGGAATACTTGTCGAAGGTTCTGTTGCAGACCAGCTCTGCAGAGTGGGGTGGGGCGGGGCAGGGAGGAAGAAAGGGCTCCCTCAGCAGGCCTCTTTCCTCCCTCTGGAAGCCTGGGTTCTGCAGTCACCTCCCCCAGGAGGTAGTCTGGGCTGCTGCCTCCCTTACCTGACCTCCACCTCCTGAAGCTGACTTCCACCTCCCCCACCTGACCACCACCTCCCGCACCTGACCTCCACCTCCCGCACCTAACCTCCATCTCCCCTACCTGACCTCCACCTCCCCCACCTGACCACCACCTCCCCCACCTGACCACCACCTCCCACGGACCAGCCTTCCCCAAAATCCCCCAGCCCCGCCCTGAGTTCCAGCTCTGCCAGGACAGCTTCCCTTGAAGACCTCCCATCTCAAATCTGCCCTAAACCTACACTGGCGTCCTCCCTTCCCCATGACCGTCTCGAGTCACCTCCCTCTCTGAGGCTGAGCCCAATGCAGTTTTCGTCCTTCCTAGGTGCACTGCTAAGCTGTGGCTGCCACACCTGCTCCCCTCTGCCCAGCGGAGGCCGCCTCCCTTGTGTGAACCATGGCACTGCCTCCCCAGCAAGTCCTCCAGCCCCAGCCTCTCCCTGAACCCCCAGTGACAGTGACCAGGTCATGAGAGCCCTCCCAGGCCTGTGTGCTCTGCTGACCCTCTGGGTCTCCCCTCCCACACCTTGGCACTGTCTGCCCACTGGAAGCTCCATGGGCATAGGTGGTGTTACCCGCCTGGGCCTGGGGGCACACAGCAGCAGCAGCCAGTTTCCACCATTCTGTTATTTCCTGCTTCTGCAGCCTTGGGCAGGTCCCCAGATTTGTGGCTCAGTTACCTTGTTACCACACCTGCCAGTGGCAGTGGCACCTGAGGAATGACATGGCCCCCTTGGCGGGGTAGCTTCAGGGCTTCACAAGCACCCAGGAACCTTCCCATGAAGAGAGCTCAGGTGGGGCCCAGGCTGGAAGACTCTGTGTGGGGACTTACCAGTGGGAGGGGGCAGCAGGCTCAGGTTGTGGTGACACTGGTCACTGTAGAGCTTCCACTTCTCAAATAGGAAGTCCATCACCTGAGCAGAGGGGGCCTGTGGCTGGGGGACACATGCACAAGCAACCAGGCAGACAGAAAGACAGGCAGGCAGTCAGGCAGACAGATAGGCAGGCAGGCAGACGGGCAGGCAGGCAGGCGGGCAGATGGACAGATGGGCAGACAGGTGGGCAGGCAGATGGGCAGGAAGGCAGACAGGCAGGCAGGCACACAGCCATCAGTGTGCAGTCCTCATGGGAGGCCCCTGGGTGCTGAGGGTGGTGTGAGTCCTCACCTGACAGACCAGCAGTAGCAGCAGCAGCAAAGGTTGGCGTGGCTGGAAGAGAGGCATTCCTCTGGGCAGCTAGCTGCCCCCAACATCTGGCAGGGACTGCACGTCTGGGGCCACTCAGTCCTGGTGGGTGTGCACGCTTCTCTGAGGGCTGCTGAGTGGCAGAGCCTGGGGAGTCCTGGCCAGGGGGGCGTCCTTCTCCCGTTAAGCTGCTCCTCTGAGCCTCAGGGTCCTATGGATAGAGGGAGCTGGGAGGGAGGAGACCCCAGGAAGGGCCACTTTTTGACAGGGGGAGCTCGGGCCACCTGACCAGCCCCCACGTGCCAGGAGGTCTTGACTAGGGTCATGGGGGCTGCACCATCTCCCCTGGTGGAGCTGGCTTTTTTGTCACCCAGGACTGGCTGGCTGGGAGCTCTCAGGGTCCCAGAGACCCTTGTCTCAGTGCTGGTGGCAGCCACCATCCTGTCAGGTGGCCCAATGGTCTTGGGGGGGACCAGCCTCCCCAGATGCTGACCTCCTCTCTCAGTTGACAGCCCCCGGCTGGTTGGTCCTCACCATTCTCCTCACCTATTCTTAGCCCCTGGGAAAGTTGGCTTGCCAGACTGACGAGCCAACGTGCCAAGCGTGAGGGTGGCAGTGTCTGGACCTTCCATCACTTGGCCCCAGGGTCACGGTGAGCAAGGTGGCTGGGCTGGCTTGCAGCTGCGCCAGGCCAAGTGTGGGCCCCACCCCCAAGTGTGGGGGTCTGTTGCATGCATGCCCCCTGCCCAGCAATGGAGTGCCTCGATGCCCCAGGGGTGCTGTGCAAGGCTCAGCTGGGCTTCCTGGGTCCCTGGGATGCCACTGGCTGGCTGCACATTCCTTTGAGATTAGCACTGCCAGCGCCGGCTCAAAGGAGGAGCTGGCCTGGGGTGGGGGCACAGGGTGAGGAGGACAGCCTTCGTGGTGCCTGCTGGGGCTGCAGGAGGCACAGCGCCTGGTCCCAGGCCAGAGCCAGCATCTGAGCTGGGAGTTCGGGGCAGCAACAACCCCAGAAATCGGCCTTACACTGCTATGGAGCCCAGTTTTTGAACACACCGAATTCCATGGGAGACGCAGGGAGGGTCTTCCTGTGGGGTATGTGTACAGGGTCCTGCGAGTGGCTGGCTGTGAGCCCCCGGACTATGATGGGCTCTTCTTTGGGGCACCCTCAGAGTAAGAGGTGTGGATGGATGGCTGGGCAGATGGAGGGCTGGCCAGCTGGAAGGCAGTACCAGGGAGAGGGGTAAGGAGGGGCAAAGGCTGCAGTTGGAGCAGAGGGTTTCTGGGCAGGGCTGGACATGGGCCACCACAGTACAGCCTGGATTTTAGCCTCCTCCAGGCAGTGGCTGGGTGATCCTGAGTGGGGCCAGCTTCACCTGGGGCTCCTCCCGCTAACGGGGCCTGAGATGTGCCATGCAGGTTGACAGCTGAATGACAGGGACAGGCACCTGTGTCACAGCCTGCTAAGGGGCTCCCAACCCCAGCCCTTGGGCCCTGGGCTCATGAAGGGGCTAATGGGAGGCAGGACCTGTGTGTCACTGACGCCCAGTCCCTGAGCCAGGTGAGGAGTCCGGCAGGCTTAGTGCTGGGGACCAAGGAACCACAGAATTGGGGGCTCTCTCTTGACAGAGCAGCAGGTGGGTGGGGCAGGAGGGGCAGTTTTGTCATCCCCAGCTTTGGGGTCACACAAGGGGCCTTATCTTCCCTGATTCTAATCAAACAGCCCCATCCACTGCCACTGCCCTGGGCAGCACTGGCCACTGCACCAGGCTGGGCGAAGAGCAGCAGGGGCTGCCTCTCCCCACTGTGTGCACCCCCACCCAGAGGGGCCCTGGAGGAGGGGTACTGCTAGATGGACAGGCTCAGGAGTGCAGGAGGGGCCAGAGGCTCTGGGCAAGGGGCAGGGAGAGGTACAAGGGGCAGCTGGAGCACGGTGGACGGTGGAGATGCAGGCCAGGGCTGGGGAGGAAGGACTCCGACCGATAAGCTGTTCCCTGCCTTGGGGCCCTGCAATGGGATATGGGGGATGCGTGCTGGCCCCAGGGGTAAGCAGTCCAGCCAGGAGCTCCCTGGGCAAAATGACAGCCCCTTAGAACGCAGTGTGGCCAAGCCTGGCTCTGACCCTACAACTCTGCCAGAGAAACAGGAGTCATTTCAATGACTGCTGTGTCAACCCCAGAGCCACTGGGAACACCCCAAGCTAGCGAGAGAGAGGAGATGGTGCCACCACACATGAGGGCCTCCACTCCAGGGCCTGCCTTCCGGCTGGGCGCTCAGTCTAGAGACCCCATCGAGGTGAGGGAGGGGTGGGCTGCCCAGTCCCCTAGGCCTTTTTTTAAAGCACTCAGGGCCTAGGAGTGGGGAGGAGAAGGGAGGGGGGCTCTCTGTGTCCTCCCAACCTCAACAGAAGGTTGGGAACATGGGGCTGGGGATCCTGGAGGATTGCCCCCCACAGCCCAGCTCCCACAGGCCACAGGTGGGCTCCCCATCAAGGCACCCCTTGTCCGGGATCTCTAGGGGTCAGGGCCTCTGAATACAAGAGGTGGGATGGGGGCAGTTCTCCACTGGGTCTGATAGTGAGACTGAGGTTTTCCATTTCCTGAGGGCAGTGGGTCCCATGTGGGTAGGGACACTCCAGCTGCTTATCTCAACAGGGATGGGTGGAGCCAGCTGAGCCTCCAGGAGAGAGCCCAGCCTGGAGAGCAGGGCTGAGCCGGTTGTGGTCCTGGGACAGGGCACAGTTTAACTTCCCAAGTGGGGACCCCACACCACATCAATGACGGTGAGACACCAGCTCACAAGGGAAGCGGCTTTGCTGCCTGAAGGGAAGAAGGGACCCTCCTCTGTTGATCTCACCCAGTCCTCTTCACCCACAGGAGACCCTGATCTCACCCAGTCCTCTTCCCCAACAGGAAACCCTGATCTCACCCAGTCCTCTCACCCCACAGGACACCCTGATCTCACCCAGCCCTGTCCCCGAACAGGAAACCCTGATCTCATCCAGTTCTCTCCTCCCACAGGAGACCCTGATCTCACCCAGCCCTCTCCCTCCACAGGAGACCCTGATCTCACCAGTCTTCTCCCCTCACAGGAGACCCTGATCTCTCCCAGCCCTCTCCACCAACAGGAGACCCTGATTTCACCCAGTCCTCTCCCCCCACAGGAGACCCTGATCTCTCCCAGCCCTCTCCCCCAACAGGAGACCCTGATCTCACCCAGCCCTCTCCCCCCCACAGGAGATCCTGATCTCTCCCAGCCGTCTTCCTCCACAGGAGACCCTGATCTCACCCAGTCCTCTCCCCCAACAGGGGGCCCTGATCTCTCCCAGCCCTCTCCCCCCACAGGAGACCCTGATCTCACCCAGCCCTCTCCCCCGACAGGAGGCCCTGATCTCTCCCAGCCCTCTCCCCCAACAGGACACCCTGATCTCACCCATTCCTCTCCCCTCTACAGGAGACCCCAATCTCACCCAGCCCTCTCCCCCCACCAGGAGACACTGATGCCTGGGCACCAGTCCGCCCAGGATCTACGTTTGTTGGCTGAAGGAGTGGACATAAACTCTGGGTGCTGAGGCAGCAGTGGAGGTGCCACTCTGAGCTTCCTGGGCCTGCAGTGCCTGGCCGGGCTTCTGTGCCCCACCAGGGACCCCACCCTCTGCCTTCACAGACCAGGTTACCAAGCTCCTTGGAGTCAGCTGAGGATTAGGGTACCCGAGGTGCCCGATGGGAGGGCTCCCGAGGTGAACTGCCAGCCTTCCCTGGCCCCCAGCTACCCACCCCCTTCCTCCCACAGCCATCTGTTGGGCCACACCAGTCACCAGCAGGGCTTGGGGCCACTTGAGCTCCACTGCCCCGGTTGCTCAGCAGGGCTGGCACCCATGGACTATCCTGTGCCTGCCCTGGCAGAACACGTGACTAGGGTGCTCATGGCTCCATCAGGCTCCACCAATTCCCACGGGGGGTGGGGGCGGCTGAGGGACCCGCAGACCTGGAGCTGGGCCCCTAGGATGGGTGGAGCAGCCACTGGTCGAGGAAGGCAGTGAGCTTCCACAGTAGGTTCCCAAGGGGCCTCCCGGACGCTTTCAGTAGCTCGGAGGAGTACAGGGTGGTAGCCGTGGTAGCCGGGATGTTTTTGTGAAACCAGAGAAGGTATCGTCGGAAGGTCAGGGCACCAGGGCGGGATCAGGGGCCACAGGCTGTTGACAAAGCCTGTTCCTTGCGTCCTCACCCTGTGGGGGCGGGGCAGGCCTGGGTCCCGGCCAGGTGCGCTCCGACCACCACCCCCCCCGACCCCGACCCTCGCGCCCCAACATCAACGGCGGGAAGCAGCCCTGGCTGGTCCTCGGAGGATGCAGGCGCCGAGAGGTCCGGGATCAGAGCATAAACCCCGAGGCCGAGTAGTGGGGTGGAGGGGGGCGCTGGAGAGGCCGGAGCCGGACAGGGCAGTGACCCGCTTGTCGGGGTCAAAGTCGCCAGTGTGGGCCGCGGAAGAGGAGCGGCCAGGCGGGGCGCAGACACCCCCACCCCATCCCGGGCAACGCCGGCGCTCCGGGGCAGTCCTAGGGGCCGGAGCCGGCAAGGGGAGCGCGCTCTGCTGAGACCCCGCGCCCGAGGGCGCATCCGCGGCACTTTGTGCGCTCCCAGGGCGGCGGAGCCGGGAGACCGGAGGGAGGAGCGAGTCCGGCAAAGGGTGGCAGCCCTGGCGCCAGGCAGCCAGCGACACCCCCGCCCCCAGCCGCGCTCCCGGGACCGGAGGACGCAGGAGGCACTGAGACCCCTGGGCCTGCCCGACTGTGCAGGACCAGGGTTGGGGGGCGTCTGAGCCGGGGTTGGGAACGGAGGTATCCGATGGGACTGAGGACCGCGCCAGCCGGGCCCCCGGAGACCGCCAGCCGCTTCCCCCTCCTCGCGCCCCGCGCCCCTGACCCCGGCGCCGCTGCGCCCCCGGCCCCGCTGCATCCCCAGCCCCGCAGTCTCTGCCCCGCCCGGGTCGGCTCCGGAACGTCCCCCCCGG